>NW_009647830.1:5841251-5919798 GCF_000708025.1 Charadrius vociferus | reverse complement strand
TTAACTAAACTTTAGGTGCTGAGGTTTATAAAAGCTTGGTTCACTTTTTATCGCTACAGCTGCTGTCCGGGATCATTGAGACCACAAATATGAGACAATCCAAGAAAACTATTTCTTGCAGTGCTTCAGCGTGACTTAATGATGAAAGCATTTCAGAAAAGTTTTTTAAACTTATAATAGGAGTGGAACAAATCCTACAAGCTCTGTAAGATTATCCGGTCATTATGTTCCTACAGAATAGAACAGAAAAAAATATGGTCACAAAAAATGTACCAGTAATGAGGTTTTGAAATATCCAAGGGCCAATGACTAGAGGGAAACTAATTTATCTTCCCAGAAAGCTGATCTTGTCTTTTCTTCTTATTTTGAAGGTGCATTTCTCCTCCTAAAATCTTCCATGTTGCAGGCATTTAATAAAAGCCTTCCTCATGTCAAGATAGAGTGAAACACATTTTAAAATGTACTTCTGTATCTGATTTCATTATTTTCTATGCTATTCTGTATCTGAAGCTTTATTTTATAGATACACAGAAATTCAGAAAGATAGCAGAAAGTACTATGATCTCAACATAAAAAGATCAAAATTGAATGATTGCTTTAAAAAAAATAAAAAAGAAGAAAAAAACTCTCTAGAAAATCCAACATGTAACCCCAGAAGTCCCATCGGCTTTTACATATCCTGATACCAGAATAGGATCCTTAAGGGTAAACTACTGACCTTTAAAAGAACAAGCATCACTATTACCTGACCTTGCATACTGGCAAGAGTGTGGAAAGATGATTCAAGTAACTCATGAACGACCTGCCTTTGTATCAGGAGGGAGAAAAATGTACTCCTCGACCACATTTACACATTTCTACCAGTTAGGTTCCTAAAATTGAAAATAGATTTCTGAAAAGCTATATTTCAACCTCTAACATACCTAGTATAGGATATAAAGGAAATTCTGACAAGGAAAGTAGTTGGAGAGTAGTAATCAAGGTTGCTGGAAAATCACCCATATCAATAACGATATAATTAAAACTGAAAAATTCCTTCAATCCCACCCTCATGGTGCATGCTATTTATTATTATTATTATTATTATATTATTGTAATGTGTTTAATTAATTTCTTTAGGTTTCTTTTTATATGATCTTAGGTCTGAGTTGATTTTGGTACTCATGGGGTATATAGACAATTTTAAGAGGAACCAAATTCCTGAGGTTAACTAGCCATAAACCTTTCTCTGTCCAGTGGAGAGGAAGAAATAGCCATACACACTAATGCAAATAAAAGGCCTGGTCTTTATTGCAGGTAAATTTGCTTCATGTATTACTAAGCTCTAACGGAGTTTAAATGGTGAATATCTAAGTATTTAAACAGAGACAGAGCCACTGAGGATGGCTCCAGTATAGGAATAAGATTGCTTCTGCTACCGGTGGTTAAGTTCCTCCACTGAAGAGTAATGCCTGTTATCTGGGACATTGTCCAGGATGCGGCTGATGGACAGTATAGCACTGCCCACCAAGCTCCAGCCCCTGTCTTAGCAGAAACGTAGATCGGGTGCGCTGTGTTCTGCAGCTGAGGGTAAGAACAGGCTAGACTCCAAGCTCAGATCCATGTTGAAACTCTGAGAAAGTAACCAAACTGTTACAAGAAATCTTTTATGGTATTTTTATTTTTTTTTTTTTCAAATTTTGGTTGAGTGACAGTTGAAAATTTCTCCCAGATGGCCATAGATAAATTTTCAACCGATAAGTTAGCCCCCAGTTCATTTTATTGGAGGAAAAGCTGAATAACTGTATATTGACTCAGTTGTCTGTTACAATGAAAAGAGTCCAGGAGTTCAAAGGAACTTTTTTCATGGTTGCACATTTTAACATAGTAAAGTAGTTATAGCATATTTATATCTGTCAGTTTAATCTTTACTTTTTTTTTTAAAAAGTATTGATGAATCTATATATGATTGTAGAAGACATGTATGATAATTACTTAAACAACAGAAGCCCATATCATTTTATTGACATTGATATGATATGGTTATCCCATTTTTATAAACACACACACACAAATTGCTACTGAAAAAATATGAGAATAAAATATGGTTTATAAGAAAAAAAATCTGTGCATTTTTCTATTCAGTCAATCCTTTTTGGAATCAAGTTTCTGTTATGTCTCAGTAATGACTATTTTCTTCTATTGCTTAGTTTTGGAAATCAAAAATCAGGTACAAATGGACAAAATTTTCTTAAAGTGGGTCAACAAGTGGGTTGCTATGGGAAACTGAGATATTGAAAAATCTCTGTACTTTCACTGTTTGAGGACAATACTAGTTGCTTTTGTGTGCCTCCCATGTGGCTTCTGCTGGAGTGACATACTTTAAATTGCATTATATTTTTCAAGGCAAGATACCTGACAGGCAATATAAATATATATTGTTTATTTCTGTAGAAAAAAAAATATATATACAAAATGAAGGCTTGCTGTTTGGAAAACAATGATTTGATAAAACTGTTCAGCTACTACTAGCTATAAATTAAAAGTATGTTGGAAATATATTTTGGTATTTATCTTATCTATTTAAAATATTTATCTTTCTTCTACATAACATCTTCTAGCAGTGCGGGGTTACAAAGTCCATTACCTGATATGACAACAACCATCTTTATAGGCAGTGGAAGTGAAATACAACAGCCCTTAGAAAGAGCTTATTAACTTCCTTTCTCTTTACACCTACCCTGCCCAGAGAAAAGGAGGAGAAAAAGGAGAAGGATAATTGCAAGAATAATGGTATCGGTTAACTTGATACACTGTTATGTTATTTGTAAAGTGTTTTGTACAACTGTTTTGTACAACTTATACCATATGTTCCAACACTTCAAAAAATGAAGGTGTCACTCTTTGATACTAAAAAAACCCAGCTTTCTGGTTTTTTTTTCTAGTGTGTTGAGGTTTGAAAAGGAATTTAAATTCTGTTTTAAATTACTGACAATGTTATGGATGTACATTGATGTCCTTATACACATTATAAATGACATTAGAAACCAGTCTATTGATCTCTTAAGCCGCAGAGAAGTTACCTGCTAACAGGCTTGCTTTAGATATATTCTCTCTCTTGATGCATTCTGAACTAGATTCTTGCTAGAACATGAATACTTTGAATTTAGACTTCTACAGACATTTTTCTCTTTACGTTGACCTGCCTCCAGGCATGTTAGTACAGTCCCTCTCCTGGAAGGCAGTCATATTGACTACTACTGCTGGGAAGGGCGAAGTAGGAACTTTTATATAATTTCTGGACAAGCTGTTCTGGTCACCTGCCTGCAGGCTTACGCTGTCTGGAAAGCACCTACTTATCTACTGCTCTGGGAAGTTATTTTAAGAATCAAATTACATTTCCATATATGTAGCTTCAGACTTCTCCCCAACAAGTCTGAGCTGATCCCGTACAGTAGAAATTTTGCCTTATTGCCTTCCAAAACCAGTACAACTTTAAGATTCCCTCAACATTTAATAAGAAAAACATCCCAGATACTGTATACTAAATACAAGTTTACAGGGAATTAATGAGAGTGCAGTCAGTGAGTACAAGTATGTATAGTACATAAAGTATATCAAGGGTTTTATTCAGACAATGCATTTGGATCACTGACTTTTCTTCCTACTTCATAGAATCATAGAATCATAGAATGGTTTAGGTTGGAAGGGACCTTGAAGATCTTCGAGTTCCAACCTCTCTGCCATGGGCAGGGACACTTCCCACTGGCCCAGGTTGCCCAAGGCCACGTCCAGCCTGGCCTTGAACACCTCCAGGGATGGGGTCTCAACAACCTCTCTGGGCAACCTGTTCCAGTGCCTTACCACCCTCAAAGTGAAAAACTTCTTCCCAATGTTTAATTTAAACCTGCCCTCTTCCAGTTTATATCCATTCCCCCTTGTCCTGTCACTACATGCCCTAGTAAAAAGTCCTTCCCCAGCTCTCCTGTAGGCCCCCTTTAGGTACTGGAAGGCCGCAATAAGATCTCCCTGGAGCCTTCTCTTCTCCAGGCTGAACAGCCCCAACTCTCTCAGCCTGTCCTCATAGGAGAGGCGCTCCAGTTGTCGGATCATCCTCATGGCTCTCCTCTGGACATGCTCCAGCAGGTCCACGCCCTTCTTATGTTGGGGACTCCAGAGCTGGATGCGGTACTCCAGGTGGGGTCTCACAAGAGTGGGGTAGAGGGTCAGAATCGCCTCCCTTGACCTGCTGGCCACACTTTTGATGCAGCCCAACTTGTGCTACCTATCCTTAGAGAAAAAGTCAGCAAGCCACTTTGGGAATATACATTTGTATTTTGAATCATTCATTAGATTTCCACGAAACACGAGCCTTGTTTCCTGGGTCCCCCCACCCCGCCCCAGCCCAACATGCATTTCAGCATGTATAGACTATACTTGTTAGGTTTTCTGTAACCCAGGGGGTTACAACCCTATGAAGAAGAATTAGGGTCATTACAATTAATAACTTTATCTTTTCTTTTTTTTTTAATTTTATTTTATTATGGGAAAAATACATCTAATGATATTTTACATGAAGGAAATTATTTGATATATAAGCAGCCTTGCCTGCTTTCAGACACCTGGATCAGGAAAAATGATGCGACCATGACACTAAACTAATGAGTGTTTACGAATTCAATGAAGGCAGATAAGAGGCATTTGAAAACCTAGAAAGTTCCCCCATCAGGCACAGATGAAATCTATTGTTCTGTTTCCTTGCATTTCAGCTGCATTAATGAAAGTAGTAATCGTTGCAGACCCCATGACATTTTGCCATATAGTCACAATTTATCCTTTCACAAAAGAAAATCAGAAAACTGCTGAGTATTATAGATATTAATGGTTGTTAGAAAAGTGTAATAAAGGGCTCCTGTTCTAAAGCATTGCCAGGCTTTTATGTCATTATTCATGAATGACTAACACGCTCAGAGGAGAGAAGCTCTGATACCCAAGGAAGCAATGATGAGCAGCAGCAAGGGTGCAAGGAAAGCAGTTTTTCATAGGACCCAAACACCAGGGCTGTGTGTGATATGTGATTTGAACAGAAGTGAAAATGAAATATTTTTCATGAATGTTAAGAGTAACGTGTCATTTGGAAAGAGAGGTAGGTCAAACCTGCACGGTAGTTGAACTATCTGAAGGTGAGAGTGGGGTGGGGATGGGAACAGGAAAGAAATGTAAAAATAGACCAGATGAGCAGACCAGACTAGAATTTGGTAACTAGCAAAATAACATACAGGTATTCCCACGTGTTGAGCTACTTTGATGGCACTTATTATTTAAGGTTTCAACAAAATGACATTATTTTTACATAGTACTCAACAATGTTTTAGCAACATATTATAGCAGAAGACATAAGCATCAATAATTAAAACATAAAAGAAACTGTTAAATCAAGTATACTTCATGATTTATTAGTTAGTCAATTGTTCAACTGTATTTGCTTAATTACTCTGTAAATCACCAAATATATTCCCAAAAAATACAGTCCTCATTCATTACTATGAAATAGCTGGGAAATGGTGTTGAAATAAGCAGCTAATTGTGTATCAGCAATTGCTGTATTCCATTAAGCACAATGATTTTTCTTCTTTTTCTTCACCTACTATACTATCTTCTTGGTATATCAGAAACAGGGTTTGAGCAAATGCTGAACAAAGCCACTGGGAATCTTTGCATTGACTTTGAAGGGTTTTGAAGTGGATTCTTTATAAGAGAAGAGTGCTCCAGAACCAGGAAGCGTCCAGTTCACTCTGAAGCCGCTCATAGCATTTTTATAGTGTTTATCGCTTTCAGTACAGAAATTCCACTTCTGC
This sequence comes from Charadrius vociferus, assembly GCF_000708025.1. Classification (NCBI taxonomy): domain Eukaryota; kingdom Metazoa; phylum Chordata; class Aves; order Charadriiformes; family Charadriidae; genus Charadrius; species Charadrius vociferus. Next base: position 5,913,961 of record NW_009647830.1, on the reverse strand, counting down.
TAACTTTTGAGGATTTGAGTGAAATTTAAACAGAGCAGATATTTTAGTGCCAGCTCTGGGGCAGGATATATTTTACATGGAAAATACAAGCAGAAAATGTTTTTATAGTTATTGGGGAAGCTCACCAAAGTTAAATGAAAGACATAAATGAGTGTATTTTATAACAAAGGAAGGGAAGGTAGCACATTTTTTTTTTTATTATATGAACTATTTATAGATTTGCACAGCGAGCCAAAGATTACAATATTTTATAGTATAGAGTTATCTGCTACATTATATTACCTTAAAATATTCAGGATGCCACCCCAAATTAAGACGCTTAGGTTCAGGCATCTATATGGAGGAGGTTAGATGTTACCTATGTTCCCATCTGTGGTGAAATTGGGTATGGTTCACCTCCTTAAAAATGGGTGTCTCTTGCTTTTTACGACTTAGTGAGGTAACTGAGACATCTTCATAGTGCTGGCAGATTGAGACCTGTGCTTTTGTGAAATAGCAACTGTATGCTAAGCTGAATACTCTAGAGCAAACTCTGAGTTTGGAAAACTCAGTAGAACTCCCTGTTTCAAAGGGCTAAATCCATACTGGTTTTGTTTAATCCTGTCTTACTTCTTATGCTATAAGATAGGAAAAAAAAAAAAATCATTATAAATAATCATAGGCTAAAAACTTACACTAATTTTCAAATTCTTTGAAACAAAATACTTTTTTCTGCCTTCCTTTTGGTGATACACGAACCAGTATGTAAAAGTCAAGATTTCAGAAAGGTCTCCCTACCCACCCAGACTCTTTATTTTGACTCACAACCTTCTCTGAATTTAGAATCATATTTATTAAAGTAATAAACATAAGACACACAAGTGCCTTAGTCAAAGGATGTATGTTAAAGTAGCCCAAGGGACAGATTTTCAAAATTGGGCTTTATCATCATAAATTATAAGATGCACCAATTAAAACAAAACCAAAGCAAGACTTTGTGTATGTGTATATGCGTGTGTGTATGTGTCTTCAAGACAAATTTAAGTCAAAATTAAACATCTCTATTTTAATGTAAGTTGGATAATTTTTTTTAGATATAACCTACAGCATATTAATATTCTTTTCTAGGGAAAAAAACCCTCAAACACTAAAAACCCAACAACTTCAAAATGAAATAGAAATAAAATAACTCTCTAGCTATTAACATTCACTACTTAAAAATATCTAGGATTAAAAGTCATACTTAGTTACATGAAATAACTGCTCTTAGAATTTTTTTGTTTAGTTCTTAACCTAAACTTATTTAAAGTGATTTGTGTATCTAGGTATCTAGAATTTATTTATTTGTAACACTATGATTGTTATCAGGTCAAACTGATAATCTGAAGAATACCTTAAAATCACAAAGTATAATGAATGGTTTTTTTCTGATTAATTAGAAGAATGTTTGTTATATTTTATTAAAAATATTGAAGTATATATTTTCTTCCAGTGTACTGACAAAGGACAAGCAAGGCTAGCACAAATATACATAATGCTTAAGTTTGCACATTTTGTCAGTTTCATATTCATATGTGGAAAGAACGTTCATACATGTCTTTGAAAAAGACACTTTCTAACTAGATGTTACTGGAGGTTAAAAAATTGTATAAAAGACATGAAAAAATTTCCATAAACATTATGCAAAATCATCTAATATTATTCACATGAGTTTTAAATGTATTTTCTTCAGTCACCTTTCATCCTTTTTTTAAGCATGTTTTCCCCAACACATTTCACTGATGGTTTATCAGAAAGCAAAGTTTAAAGTTGAAGGTACAAGTCTGTAAACAATCATTCTGTGGGTGAAATCAGAGATGGAAAATTGCTGGCCATCAGGAAACTGTATTATCAGTACAGGGTGCAACGTAAGCATTGTGCTATGTGTTGCTTAATAGTCACCATGTTATTGGGCAAGGAAGGAATTACTTGGCATAACATTCAGTACTGGCTTCATATATCCAACAAAAAGGCTGCCTTTCCTGTCTAGTCCAAGAACACACAAATGTAAGGAACAAATGCTGAAGACGTCTTCAGTAGGAATCTTTTTTTATTAGGAAGAGGGAAATGTACATTCAGTGCTGAAAAGTTTCTTCGGTTTTAAAATTTTAAACTCCAACCAGGAAATATAGGTCTTTAGTGTATGACACAAATCTACTGAAATTAGTGAAAACCTTCAGGTAAAGCTATTAGGACTGAATTCTACCTTCAGATATATCTTGAAATACAGTAATAAAAAATATATTCATAGATTATTTTTTTTTAATTTTTTTTTTTTTTTTTCTATGGCTGATGGAAGTAGAAGCAGCAGTAAGGTAGAAAAGGTATTTGAGGCAGAGGACTACCTGGAAGGTCTGTTGACCAGGTGCTTTGGAGATGTGCTGAACTAGTGCAAACCTGTTGTGCATTGTCTTGGCTTGCTACTGGATTCCCCCCAGCCACTGTCCATGTTGCCTGGCTTTTGTTTCTATAACCTTCTAATTTCTACAGTGACATCTATAAGGTATGTTTTAAATCAAGGGTGAAAAAAAGAATGTAGACAGTAAGACAGGAATAATTTTTAATGGATTAAGGAGGGAAATAACACTAACATAGGAAGTATTTTGGGATATATTTATGGTTAAATAGTAAAAGACTATTTTCTTTTGGGGATCTAGGAGCTTCTACATTTTCTTTGGTTTAATTAGACTTCAAAGTTAGTTTTTTCCTTAGTCTTTCTGGAACATTTTTGAAGCCTGATGTCCCTTTTCAGAGGTAAAACTGAGTAGTAAAGATTCTCACATGCAGTGCTGATTTGACACTGTAGTTGTAGTATTGGACTGCCAAATACTGAGACACTTTTAAGTTTACATTTCAGTGATAATTGAGGCAAGCAAACATAAGTTGTTATGGATAAAGAAATGTAGATACCACAAAACATATGTGGTTTTAAGGACAAAAATTGATACCTTTTTCCCTACCATAGTTTTTTCATCACTTCTTAAAGTTTAGCTTGGAATCTCTTATTTTCATGACTTTATGTTTAAATAATGAAGCTGTAGCATCTATGTTGTATGTCGATTTCCACAACCATCAAGGGTTTTTTATTTTTCAGAGCTGTCTGTTTTGCCCTCGCTGGTCATTTTTTCTCACAGAATAATTCATACTATGTTACCACACTGTTCTACTGACGGAAAGACTGACTAGTTTCTCTTAAGATTTTATTTGCTTTCATTTTGTAAGTGTTTTTTTGTTGATGGTGGTTTTTTTACTTCTATATTAGAGTAAGTGGTGGTAATCAGTATACATAGACTCTAGTCTGAGAGCCATTTCTTATCACAAAAGTCACTGCACAGTAGAAGATGCCATGGAACTATTTACAGGAATTTCACTGCTGCTTAGAATCAGATTTATGCCTATTTGCTGTATGAAACTAAACCCACTACATTATTAATACCAGTAGATACCACATATTGATGTCCAAATGGGACTATTCTGGTTATATATTACACATCTTCTCAAAGTTGTCACATCGATGATGTACTATATAACACTAATAGCTGCTACTCCGATGATGTATACCAAGTGCCATCACTCCAGCTAAATATTTCATCATGACAACAGAATTTGTGCTAAAATACTTCAACAATATGGTTGTAAATATTATGTACATGCACAGAACAATCATTCCGTAATGTACTACAGAATTATTTACCCTGTATGTGCTTGTGCGTATGTGTGTGTGAGGATGCACACCTGCAATCAGATAGTTTTCTGTTTTCAGGATATGCACGTTGTTCTTGTTCATTAACAACCTGATGCCAAGTTCTCTTAAGGATAATACCTTTAACATAGCCAAAATCTCCTACCACATGCTTGCCCTGAATTTTATTCATCATATGTCTCTATGACTTTGGAAAACTGGTTTTCCATATCTGGGGGTCTCACTGTAATACCATGGGCTATCCACTATCAATGTTCCACTTCATCAGTTGTCCTTTCTTCATTCTTTCCCTTATCTTCCTGCTTGTATCTCCAATTGTTCTTTCTCATTAGCTCTTTTCAATCCCACCAAGTGTCAAAGCTGAGTTTCACTATTCAGAACTACCCTTAGTATTTAACAATATTCAATGACCTGCTAAGTAACTTGTGGTTTCAATCCAAATCAAAATGAACAAGAGCCAAAAATCACAAAAAAACCCACCAAACCAAACCAATACAAAAAACTCGACAACCAACCAACCAACCAATCAAAACCGGAAGAAACAAGCTGAAATACTGTCACATTCCACTCTTCTACTTCCCTAGGTCAGGTGTCATGCCTTGATAGAAAAAAGTGTGTCAATTAAACCCACCTCACTCCTCCCTCCCAGATACCTTAGGTGATTATTTGGAAATGATACTACTTTCTCCCTAGGATTCTTCCTCAAAAATATGGGAAGCAACATGGAAGCAGAATAAAGTTTACATTCATGGGATAATTCATGCAGCAGGGGACATCAGGAGGTCCCTAGTCCAATCTGTTGCTCAAAGAAGGGTCAGTTCTGAGATCAGACCAGGCTGCTTAGGGCTGTATCCAGTTGGGTGTTGACTGTTCACCTCTCTGTGCAACCTGTTCCATTGCTTGACAGGAAAAGTGTTTCACCTCACACCCGGTCAGAGTCTTCCTTGTTCCATGTATGCCCATTGTCTCTTGTCCTCCCACCATGCACCACTATGAAGGCTCTGTGCTCTCAACCACCTCTATGGACAGCCACTGTTCTGTCTCTTCAAAGCCTTCTCCTCTTCAGGATGAACCAGCTTCAGTCTTTCAGCTTCTCCTCCCACATCCAGGAGCTTCTTCTCCATCCACATGACTGTCTTGGTGGCTTCACTGAACTTGCTCCAGTCTGTCAATATCTTTCCTGTACTGAGGGGGCCCAAAAACTGGACCCAGCTTTATATATTAAATCTAATGATTCATCATTAAAAGAGGATAATCAAACTGGTCCAGGATGCCATTGGCCTTCTTTGCTACCAGGGCACACCGCTGGCTCACATTCAGCTTGCTGTCGGCCACAAGCCCCAGGGCTTTTTCAGCAGAGCTGCTCCCCGGGTCAGTCTTATTCTATGTCACTGGAAGCTGTTATTCCTTCCCAGGCAGAAGACTTGCCCTTTTTCTCTGATCCTGACACACAAGCTCTCAACCAGTCTGTCATCTGTCCTACAGAGGAGGTCTCTATAGAGATGCCATTAAGCTCTGGAGGATCTCGGCTTCTGCCAAAATTTGCCCTCCCTTCTGCTAATACACATCAAGAGGCTTCTAGTCCTGGTCAATGTTCTGCCGTCCATTCCCCTGAGGGAGAACACTGGACGAATGTTCTTCAATTAAAAAATTAACTAGTCTAGCATTGTCAACCTAACTGCATGCCCTGCCGAATCACATTGTTGGTATTTCATTACTTTGCTATATTTAGTTTTTGATAGAGCTCCTGTAGTCTTTCTGAGATCTTTTTCATGTATCATTTTTCTCTGCTGTTTCAAAAAAAATTGCCTCAGTATTCTTAAAATTATTTCATATTTTAAGAAGCATATAGGTGCCTTGCTTTCTATTTAGTGTCATGAGGTTTCATTTCTTACAGATAATTACATTGTAGCATCTAAGTGTCTGCAGCATTATAGCAAGTGAATTTCCCCTATAATCATGCTTTCTTATTAAATTATTAGCAACAAATAATATTCAAAGATGTTTAAACTGTCCAAATTATTGACGTCTATGGTAGTCAATTACTGTAGGCAGTATAGAACAGATTACTGGGTATTACAAATCACACTGATTCTGTCCTGTTATCCCTTTTTATAAGATAGGTATCTATAAAATATTATTCTATTGATTGCACTGAGGCAAAATGTCTTGCAATACTTTTTACACAACATTTTTTTCAAAACTTCAAGTTCTTTATGTTTTCTTTCGGGATTTCAAAAGACAAAATTAACGTGCAAAGCATTCCATTTGGTTTACCCTTTCTCACCTTAAATAATTTATCAAGAATGCTGTAAAATATTAAGCTTTTTCATTCTCATTAACTTTTAAGAGTCTTCAATTTTTTTCCTCCTGCTTACAAATTAGATCGGCATCTGAAAATATTAGCTCAAAGCTTATATCCGTATCTGTCCTATGTTTCTGTAATTGAAATTTTTGTGAATGAAAGATTTGTATTTTTTGTCTTTGGCAAATTCACTAATATTTGATAGTCTGTCTTCTTTAAACTGAGACACCTACAGGCCACTCCCAAATCATTAGTATTTCTTTCTGTCTTCTTTTTCTTCACCAAACCATAAAATACTGCCTTTTGAGATATCTTACCAGTCTCTTTTTTTTTTTTTTATCTCTTTTTTATTTTCATGTTCCTCAAGACGTGACTGATTCTGAAAACATGAAGTTTGCAATTCATTTTACAGACAGGAAGCTGTAGAAATGTGCCCTCAAATACAAATACTGTTCTTCATTTTCATGGTGTCTGGTGTCTCTTTTCAGTATATGCCTGAACGTGTCATACAAGATATCAACAATGTCCGAAATCTACATAGCAGTCTTCTAAACTCTTACTTTCAGCTTGATATTCCTGTCTATGTTTTTAGCTTTCACAAAGGTTCTGAATTGTTCCTGCAGCTCATCTGCTTCCCTCACCTCTCTGTCATAGTAAGTATTTTTTAAGTCTTCAAAGTCAGTGGTCTGAGTGTAAACATCCCCTGGGGTTCCTATTGTTCTTGATATTTCTCTAATGTCAGGAATCAGTAAATGCATGATTAAGCTGATTGATAGCAACTAATATCTTACCTCATTTAGGATTGCTGATAAGCACCAAGTTTATGAAACACATTTCTTTTTACAGCCATAACTTTTTATATGTTTAATTACTTATTCTCCTTCTTCTTCCTTTCATTATATCACAAAGACTCTCATTAATTACAATTGATTTCTATGCAAGTGCCTTTAATACTTTCCCATTGCAGTCACCTGCAGTTATTTGGATGTTGCAGTCAGGGATACTACCTGTTATTTGTTAACGCTCTTCATAAAACACTTTGTATTTCAACTTTTCATAAAATATCTTATATTTCATTTTCTTTTCTTCCAGAAGGAGCATTTAAGGTCAATATTTTCCCATTTTGCTCTTATCCTTAGATAGAGGATTTTGGTAGCGTCAAAACCAATAACTGCTGATAATAGAGTATCATTCATCATGATTTTTTTTCCTATTTCATGCCTCTCAGTCTTTTCGCTCCTATAAAACAGTGTGAATTCACTAACTTAGAAGATCCACATCCCAGGTACCTTGTGAGGCTGTGATGTGTACGCATTGCTTCAAAAGCACATGACAGGGTCCCAGTTCTATTTATGTTCTAAATATTTCATGTTCCAACTCCCTGTCCTCTTTCTATGTCTTCTAATCCCACCCACCAGTCTACTTTTGAGTTGAAAGATGAACTTTTCAGAGGGCCTGCAGGACTTGAGATACTAAAGGGAAGGCATAAACTTTTTGCTCTGAAGTGATTGTGATTCACACCAGAACAGGTCTTTTATTTATGACCATTGTTCTGCCAGGTTTTCTACATGGGAATGATTATTGCTGGATCTAAGGACTTTGCATTTCTTGAAATACAGTGTAAGAATAGACTCTCAGCATATAGAGCTTATTCATAGTCACAGGGCACAAGGTGAGCTATTCGTGCAGGTCAGCAAACACATAAGACATTTTGTTGATAGTAAGTTGCATCTCAAGCCACTCGGCCACTCTAGAACCACTTTAGGCTGGTTATGCAGGTTTGCCTGGAGTGTTTATTGAAGACTCTGAACAATAAGACAGACTGAAATGGTAGGAAAGGAAGATATGTTTGGCTAAAGGCACTGCAATATCTGATAACGGTAAGGAGGCAATCATCTGTGATATCTGCTGATTCTGAGGACAAAATGTCTCTATAAACTGAATATATGTTTGCTACAAAAAGTGAGAACATTATTTTCAAATGATAGGTAAAATTATTCCTGATACTAAGGGAATCATAAACTGTAAAATATGCATAGTTTAGTTTGATAGTGAATAAATGTCTGAATGCATTACCAGAGTAACAGGAGGAAAATAAGAAAATTGAGTATATTAGAAAAAATCCAAACCAAATCAAAAAACAAACACAACTTTAATTAGGCTGTGAAATAATATTTCGATAGAAGAAATAAAACCCTTATCTCTTGCATCTTACAAACTTGTATTTTGAATTAGTAAATTCTAAAACATGATTTTACACAGAAGTTTTAAAGACTGTCCAGGGACACTTAATAAATATTGGGAGAGGGAGCACATGAAAAAAAACACTCTCTCTCATAGGGCATAAAAAATGTGACAATATATTTCTGTAATGAGTGAAACAAAGAGTCATTTTCTACAACTTAGAGAACAGATACCAGCATTACTCCAGAGGAGGGTTTGGACAAAAATAGGGTTTGCAAAATAAATGCAACAAATTCAGTAAGAGACAGAACAAATATAAATCAGGAATTAAAAAATCAGACTCAGAAATTTGAGATCTTTTTTCATAACAGTGAAAGTATCACTTTTTAATCACTGTGGAAAACGGGGAATTCAAGTTAATGGATTATTTTTAATTCAATAAACCTAAGGGAACAATTCTCTAAAGACTTACTTACATTCATAAAAGTGAAAAAAACTGTATTTCACTGTATGTAGAGTAAGTTTAAGGAAGTCTTTTAACTTGGTATCCAAGGGGAATCTAGAAGATATAGCTAACAGAACAAAGGAGAAACCAGCTAAGAAAGTGATTACATTTTTTGTAAAAATATTCATTAAAAGCTGATATAGAGTGCCATTTGATTATATAACTACAGCTAATTATAAGCTTGAGGGGAAGATCTTAAAACTGTTATATTAGACTATTGCATTTTATGTCATTAGTGATTTTTAGTATTTCAGGTACTCATTATATTGCAATCCATCATGGTGTGTCCAATCAGAAATTATTCACATTAATATAATAATTTTCACTTATATTTTTATTGTATGACTTAATAAGAATTTAACTCATGATGAAAAATTAGCATTACATTTTAATCTCTAGAAATGGATTCTCTTATGTTATTAACAACCATCTTAAAGCAGTGTATAATGAATAAAAATCTAACAGAAGAATGTATTTCCATCAGTTCATAATAACATCATTTCACACAGTACCTTATTAAGAAGTGACTTTATTAACAAAACTGACAATATATTTGAAACCATTCCCATTACAACCTGCAAGGCAGAAAAGAATCATCTTAAGAAAATCAGTAAAGAATACTAACTGTTTTTCTTTTAAATCATATTGTATATCTCCACATGCAAGTGATTACTTCTGGACAGTCAGATGAGGAACATTTATCATTTAGTATATGTTACACAGGTAGTAGATTGATTTTTTAAGGTTTTTTTTTATGGTAGTAAGAAATGCAGCATGTAACGTGTTAAGAAGCTTGTTTGTTCTTTTATATATTTAGCCTCATGGTACTCTTATAACTATTCCCTCTTACAAATGGGGCTTGATGCACAGGGAAGCCCTACAAATTCACACAGAAAAAAATTGATAAAATGGACAGTTGAAGGCATAAAGGCCCAGAAAATCACTCAAACCGTGGAATCATCCTTCTTTTCTCATTAACTCAAAACATGCAGGGGACGTTTCCCCAGGGAAAACTGCTAGCAGAAAATATTTCAATGATAATAAAAAATTGACTAGTTTGTCCTCTTGAGATAAATAGGTATCTCCTGTTCTATCTATAATCTGTGTGAATCTGAAATTCTGTCCGCAGATCTGCTACTCTGTATCTGACTCCAATAAATCTGCTTCCTTAGATAAATGGTGACTGGGACCTCTGTTATTGTTTTGCTTCCCTTGCTATCATTTATATCTTGGTTTCTTCTGTAGAAACAAACCTAAAAAATCCGCTTGATTTAATTTTGAACTCTAAAACTTTTAACATACAGTTAATGGCAGCATCTAAGGCAGTAATAGACAAAACCTAACACTTAAGTGCATCTCTTATGTTTGATAAATTATGTCAAGCATCTGCTAGGAATCTCAGAAAACTTAACAACTTCCCTTGGACATTCCTAGCAGGTAGTACTTACATGTGTCTTGGTTTGAGCGACACAGGACTAATTTCTCTTCTAGTACTTGGGAAGACTGCACTTTTAGAAGACTCGAGTATCTGAATTTGTGAAAATATTTACTTTGTAGCCAGCTCTGGTGTGCGGGTTTCATGGTCTCAGTGTTTTTGTGCTCGCCAGGTGCAGGGACGAGGAGGAGCGACACCCGGGCACTTGACCCAAGGTGGCCAACAGGATTATTTCATACCATGAACGTCACATTCAATATGAATTAGAAAGTTTGCTTCGCAGTTCTTCTTTCCCTTGATGGCTGCCACCCTGAGAACTTCTTGCCCCAGTGCCGGACCCCTGAGGCCCTCCCTTCCTCCCGAAGCCGTAGCGCTCACAGTGTCCAACATTTGCTGTTCACTGCTGGGAGTGCACAGCTTCCTACTGATATAGTTGGCTGAGTATAATCTTTGCATATTCTGTATTGGTATCAATATTGGTCCTTTAGGGCTATTAATGTTAATTATCTAACCTTATTCTACTAAATTTTTTTTTTTTCAGACCCCAGGTTTCCTTGTTTTTTTCCCAATTCCCCTTCCTGGGTCGGGAGGGTGACAGAATGACTGTCTAAATGACTATAATTTGTTATGGGTTTCTCAATCCATAACGACATGATATGAAAAACAAGGTATATGTATTAGCACAAAAAAAGGAACATAACATTAAACTGGTCTACCACAGCAGTCAGTAACTCCAGACCCGGTTCTGGGCCATAATTGTCCAATAGTCAGGTGCTTCCAAAATGCAGTAGGGAAAACCTCTTCCTTCCTTGGAAGATGTTGCCTTATTCTGTCTGAAAGGTTAAATGCCTCGAGTTATTTAAGCATTTTTGCCTCCAGCATGGAGGTTTCAGTCTGACTGCAGAGCCTCAATAAACAACTTCCTCTGCACTGTACCAGCCCTGACAAAGAGCCCTACCAGTCATCTGCAAAAGACTGCTAGCACAAAGAAACACCTGCTGATATTTACCGAGAGATAGTCAAAGATGCCTTCTTTCCATCCTGATTCATCCAGAGCTCTGAGTAAATAATTTCCACAAATGAAATTATCTGTTCCCGTTTCCTGCCCTTTCACTTCATGTCCACTGCCAACGATCAACAAAGCTCAGTACTGCCAAGGACTTGACACATGCCTTCAGCATGTGTGCACACTCTTCCCACTGTGTTTTTACTGACACACACTCTACCTCAACAGCTGCATAACATTTCCCGGAGAAACCTCTGTACCGTCAACAGCCTGAGGAAATCATGGCCTCATGGACTTTCAAGATACATTTTATTTATTTTTTACTTTTCACTGATGACCTGTCTTGCTACTTCCCCCTTTCCTTTCTGTTCTTTGGCAGATGGGATGGGGCTTGAGAGGATTCTGAGAGACTGAAAACCTTGTAGAGGACTGTTCAGCTCCCCAATTCCTAAGGTCTATTTTCTTTCACTATTCATGTCATGACTGCATGGGAAAGCTGTTAGAGATTGGATTTCCTCTGAGGATCCAGTTTTCCCTTCATCTCACAGCCACCAGAAAGCCTTGAAACTCAGCTCCAGTGCAATTTGGCTCCAGAGCGATTCCAAAGTCCAAAGCATAAGGGTCATCTACAAGGCATCTGCATCTGGTAATCAGACTAGAAATTTGTGCAAGACCTGATGGCTTTGATATGGGGAGATGTAAAAAAAAAATAAAATAATTGCTCCTCATTTATTGAAAAGCAGTATGATTGACTATAAAAACTGCTTATAATATGTGTGAATGAAAGAATATTTTTATTTAAATTATTTAAGTCAATTAAATATTGCTGAAAAACAGAACTACAGCTAATATTTAATTAAATGGCCAATTTGGAAAAAATATACTGACAAAGAAGGGAGGATCATATTCAGAAGAAACTGAAAAAAATCCCAGAGTGTGACTTGCTGTCGCATATCCTATTGCAAGCAGAGCAAATTAAGAAGACTGTGTTATAATATAACAAGATAAATAGTTATTAACAATTCACCATCATGCAGAAACCATGTAGTGGTCACACATGTTTAATACACAATGAAAGCAGTTATCTTATTAAACTTAATGGCACCTATAAAAGGGAGACAAGTCACAGGCTTGAGACAGTAATGAGATAAGCTTGCAGTCTGATCAGTTTGCATGCAAATGACCTCATCTGAATTAAATGAATGTTTGCATTTTTATACTGTTCTGAAAGCTCTGCCATTCCCATTGTTCTATCCTTGCTTCCTCAAATTTTCTTAGAAATAAGAAAAAAATGTTAATCAAGAGGCTAAAGATCAACTTGTACTCTGCTATTACATCAGTTTTGAAATGTTCGTTTCTGAGTGCAAGCTTCTACTTATGTCCGTCAAAGGTGTGTCTTGTTAGCAATTTTAATAAAGTTTAAAAAGTTGAAATGTATATTTGATTTGAAATGTATTCATGTGTTTGAAAAGGATAATGAGATGATAAGGACTCACATTTAGATGAACAACACATCCGTGAACTTAATGATTTTTTCCATATAACGAAAACCTCCTTACATTTTAATTTTATTGGTTTTATGCATTGCATAATTAAAGAAATAAAGAAGCTGAAATCACATTTATCTCCATCTACATTTTATTTTGGAACCTTTAGTTTATTTTTCTTGCAAATGACATTTCAGAAGAGGTAAACACTATTTCATTTATTTGCTTTCTGTGCAGTTGGTTTTTAGACTTAATGCAAAGACACATGAAAACTATTTTCTTTATACCATCAGAATGTCAATCTGACAGTGAAAAAATTTCCATTAATATATGTTCAATAATGCTACATGCTGAATAGTTTGACCACAGCCTAGGAAAACATTTAAGAACATGTTTCATTTTAAATACAGGAACAGGTTGTACTTCTTTGACTTATGAATATGAAGAAAAAAGTTATTTTGACAGGTGAGGGTAAATAACTATAGAATTGCGTAAAACTGAGTCCAATGCAAGCTCAAAAAATACAATTTTAAAAGTAAATGCCTTAAATTTGTATTTTAATGAATGTCAGACTAATTTTTTAAAAAACTTCTGCTATTATTGTGGACTTCAGAAAAGCTGCATTTCTCTCTTTCTCCATTCTTAATGTTCCAGACACAAAAAAAAGGTTTTATTGTAACATAAATACACAGTATCATGCAATTCAATGATTTGATTACTTCCCCCTCTATTAGACACCAGAAAATAGAGGAGAAAAAACCCCAACACACAAAGCAACTGCTCTCCACTCTCTTTTTTTGTCATTATTCACACAAGCTCTTAACAGGATCAACTTACATTATCTTAAAGAACTATCCTAACGATTGGATTGCTCCAAGGAAGACTAAGACTGTTAGTGGAAAGTCACAGAGAGATTTTCTCACATACTTAAGGCTAACAGTTCCAGGTGTTGTACAGCCGCTAAATACCAGAGAGAAGGAGGGCTAACCTTCTGTTCACATGGTCCTCTAGCATCAGGCTCTGCAAAGTTTTTCTTTTCCAAGTCAGTAATAACAATGTTGTGAAGTGCAGGTGAGGCTTGGAAGACATTCAATTGACATCCTAGTACCTCCAGATTTCCTCCCCAAGCACAGGATGGAAACCTTTTGGAAATTAGTTTAGAAAAGTTTGGAAAAAAGGAAATTACCTTGCTGGAAGTAACAGTAAATTATTAAGGTAAGTAAATTATTAAGGAATGAAAAGCATTTTCAGAGACCAAGAAGAGAAGTAGTCAGGAGGAAAGGAAATTATGAAGTCAATAATTTAGAAGTTGTGAGATAGCTTTCATTTAACCTTTCAGTGTAAGAAAAAAAAAAAAAAAAAAGAAGCATAAAGCTCTGTGTATTAACTACAGTTCCTGAAAGATCATGTCCAAAGAAAATATTTGGAGGAGAAGATGCTGTTGATTAAATTGTTTTAACCATGCTGAAAAATTCTGTTCTATATTCTCTGATCGATGGAAGAAAATAACCGTAAGAAGAAAAGCAGTTTACACAAGATAGAAACCCACCTTTAGATGATACTTAAGATAGAAAGATGAATTAAATATTTGAATTAACAAATGCTAGAAAATGGGATATGGTAAAATAAACCAGCAAATTCACTTGTGGCTAACCAACTATAAGTAAGAATTCCATTATTCAAGACAACTTTAAAATGTAAAGCAAAGTCATCTCAACTCTAAAAATTCAAAGTGCCAAACCAGAAATCTAAACTCTGTTCTAACAGTGGTTCAATAAATAACTTCAGCATCTTATCTTGGAAACTGAAAAGACATATAACACCATTTCCTTGCCTTCTTGCTTGCAAAGGTGTGATGAAGGATTTCTGATGCTTCCTATATGTAAAGCTGTGTTTCAGCATTTTCTGACCTATAGTAAGCGTCAATGGATTATGCTTTTCACAACATTACATCCGGTTCCAAAGCTAATTATCATTGGCTCACACAAAACATCAACAAAATAAAGATGCCTGATCCACTTAAAAATATATAATCAGAAAGAAACTAGTCAAATTAATTCTACTAAGCTCATTATAAGATCAGAACCAAACACCTTGTCTGGAATCATACAGGTGGAAGAAAACATAAATTGTTATTCTTTATCTTTTTTACTTATTAAAGTGGTATATAAATGAGATAAGTAGGAAACATCTGGTAAATAAAAAAACCCCCACATTTATGACTCACCTGGGGAACTATGAAAGGCAGTTGCCTATTTTGCTTTTTAATAGTATGTACAATTAATTGTGTATTTTCTTTTCAGGTGTTATTTTTCACTTTTTAGTTTTGTTCTGTTTGGAATTCTATCAGTAGATACGGAGAAAGACAGATGTGGAAGCCATCTGAGGCCAGATGGAGCTGGGCATAAGCAGAAATCATCTCTCAGGAAGGTGGTAGAAATCTATTTTGAGTTACTTCAAGTTGTATAGTGTTGAAAGACATCAGAGAACTGGAAAAAATTGGTCCTGATGAAACAACACAAGGCAAAATGCAGAAGAGATAGAAAATAATACCTGCAAAAGAATAATTTTACGTTGACTTACTGAAGAAGTTTAAGGCAAATTTTTGAGGAGTGCACTGATTTTGAGCTATGCATTTTTGTGAAGGTTAAACTGAAACTCCTGCAACTTGATTACTGTTTGGAAACATGGTGGAGGTAATGCATTAAGAGTTAAGGGGTCATTCAGATTCTTCTGCTAGGTCTACTGATAGAGTCAAGAAGACTGAACAAATTAAGATACAAGAAGTATGAAAGGTTACTTTATAAGAAGGTTTTGTAGGCCTTGTGATTTCACTACTCAGGTGTTTGCAAGAATTTTTGTTCTCACCTCCCACTAAAACAAACAACAACAACAAAAAAAACACAAAAGAAAAAACAACAAAAACACAGCATGAGTTGTGAGGATTAAATAACATTATTTCTGTCATGTTAATAGAGTTTGTGAGTAGAAAAATTTGCAACAAACCGGTATGTTCATAATATCCTTCTTATATTGTGATATCCTTTTTCTGTAACTGTTTTGGTCTTAGTAAATTAATTTAACAGGCGAGAAAGAAGAAGAAATGTGATATAAATCACTAGATTTTAATCTTGGTCTACCTGCAGTAGAAGAAAAAATCTGGTTCAAGATTTACTTTAGCAACTGAAAATGAAAAAAAAAACAAAACATGAATAATCCACACTTTTCACAGAAAGCTACTGTAATGCAGAAAATTGCATTCATACTATGGATCAACTTTGCTACCAGGCGTGTTTCAATGGCAGTAAGACAGTGTTACTCATTGTAACAGCCTCTAACAGTGTGTGTGGCAAAGAAATATTGGTATATCAGGCCCTTTAGGCTCATTACTCTCAACGTCACCAGACAGACTAGTTGAATCACTGCCTTTTTTCTTCACGTAACCTTAATCCCTCAAAGTATAAAACTCTTCCTTGAGCAACTCTAGATCTACCTGTCTTCTCAGCAGAGATTTCCCTTGAAGTCTCTTCTCTGGTGGGCTTTCACCAGGGAGGCCTGGTGAAATCCTTCATGTGAGTTATGTTAAAAGAAACTCTTAAACCAGCAGAAGAACTTCACATTTAGCAACAAAAGGACATAAATAAACAATTTGACAATTTTTGTGATACTGGATTTTTTCTCTGCATGGTACAGTTTGGACTGGAAAGGTAGATATTCCAAGGAAATAAAGTGGTACAGAATCAGCAGCATAACAGTGTTTCTTAAACACTATCTAAGATCCAATGCATAGAGTAAATCTAGGACCATTCATGCTGTCAGTATGCTGTAACAGCTGGTTCCAAAATATTTAATAATACGGAATTAGGTGCCCTACCAGTTAAGAAAATAGTTTTTTTTCTTAACAATGAGATGCTCCAAAACAATCTTTACTCCCCCAGGATGGCCTGAAGTGAACCTTGTCTTCTGGAGATAGAAAGAAGATCACAAATTTTGTCTCTTCCATACATAATACAATTCTGTTTACCCTTATTGAAATGAATATACTTCAAAACATTATATATATATTGTTTACAAAGTTATTACAGAATCACAGAATTTTCAGAGTTAGAAAGGACCTCTAGAGATCATCTAGTCCAACTCCCCTGCTAAAGCAGGATTGCCTAGAGCACATTACTCAGGACTGCATCCGGGTGGGTCTTGAAAGTCTCCAGAGAAGGGGACCCCACAACCTCCCTGGGCAGCCTGTGCCAGTGCTCTGTCACCCGAACTGTAAAGAAGTTTTTCCATGTGTTGGAACGGAACTTCCTATGTTCCAACGTGCACCCATTGCCCCTCGTCCTGTCACTGGGAACCACTGAGAAGAGTCTGGCTCCATCCACCTTCAACCCACTCTTTAGATATTTGTAAGTAATAATAAGGTCTCCCCTCAGCCTTCTCTTCTCCTACTATTACTATGATAACATGTAGATGTTAACACTTAATGTTATTTAACACCATAAAGCATTGTCTATATTACTGTAAGAGTATGATAAAAATAAATTATTATAAGATACAATGGTTGCTTTCAAAACTATTTCTATTGCCAATATAAATACAAGACTTTCCTTACAGAAGCACTGGTATTACTTTATTTTTGGAAATAAAAGATGTAATATTTTAAGGAAGATACTGTCGTATTTTGCAAGCATGTAAACATGATAAGATTTGCATAAATCAAGGTAATTGAGGACATTCTTCAACCACACGTTGAACCCGGGGAGAACAGATGCTGGTTACTCCCAGAGGTATGCAGAACAGGGGGGAAGAATACATTATATAGTCAAATATGATCTTCTTATTGATACAATTTTTTATGTCAGTCTGCAAGTGCTCCTTTTCATTTTTATAGGACTCAAAAACCTCTCCGGTAGAACAAAAATTATTAAAAATTATCATTTCATTCTGATTTCAATATTTCTAAGTCTGTGTTAATCTGCAATCAGAACTCAAATAATCAGCACTTTTTTTTTAAAGAAAAACAAAATATTTATAAATGTCAAAACTTATTTTGGTATTTTAGACCGAAATGAATCCTTTTTATATCATTGATTCAAAATATTCCAATTCAGTTTGTTGAAGTGATCTTATGCATAACTATTTGACATGACATGAGTCAATTCAACATTCATCTATGTTTCCTTCCTATGAAACAAAACTTCATGGGAGTTCTCATTTCACTATACGTATGTATACATATGAACACACCATATAATTTATACCATGTTATTTATTTTAAGAGGATTTATTGCAATGTTTTGGGTATAAAGAAACTTAAACTAAGGATTGCAGCGGTCTTGTCAACTTTATATTTATTTCATATAAAATAGAATCATAGAATCATTTAAGTTGGAAAAGACCTTTAAGATCATTGAGTCCAACTGTAAACCTAACACTGCCAAGTTCACCACTAAACAATGATGCTAAGAGCCCTATCTACAAGTCTTTTAAATACCTCCAGGGATGGTGACTCAACCACTTCCCTGGACAGACTGTTCCAATGCTTGATAACTCTTTCTGTGAAGAGATTTTTCCTAATATCCAACTTCAACTTCCCCTGGCACAACTTGAGGCCATTGCCTATCATCCTATCACTTGTTACATGGGAAAAGAGACCAACACCTACCTTGTTACAACCTCCTTTCAGGTAGTTGTAGAGAGTGATAAGGTGTCCCCTCAACCTCCTTTTCTCCAGGCTAAACAACCCCAGTTCCCTCAGCTGCTCCTCACAAGACTTGTTCTCTAGACCCTTCACCATCTTTGTTGCTTTTCTTTGAATTCGCTCCAGCACCTCAATATCTTTCTTGTAGTGAGGGACCCAAACCTGAACACAGTAGTCAAGGTGGGGAATCACCAGTGCTGAGTACAGGGAGGCGATTACTTCCCTAGTCCTGCTGGCCACACTATTTCTGATACAAGCCAGGATGCTATTGGCTGCCTTGGACACCTGGGCACAATGCTGGCTCATATTCAGCCAGCTGCTGATGAATACCCCCAGATCTTTTTCTGCTGGGCAGCTTTCCAGCCACGCCTCCCCAAGCCTGTAGTGCTGCATGGGGTTATTGTGACCCAAGTGCAGGACCCGGCACTTGGCCTTGTTGAATCTCATACCACTGGCCTCGGCCCATCGGTCCAGCCTATCCAGATCCCTCTGTAAACCCTTCCTACCCTCAAGCAGATCAACACTCGGGCCAAACTTGGTGTGCACTCGATCCTCTCATCCAGATTGTTGATGAAGATATTAAAGAGAACAGGCTGCAGTACTGAGCCCTGGGGAACACTGCGGTCAAGTGGTTTATAACAGATTCCCATCATGATATCTGCCTTGTTGACCTTTCCCCTGGCTCTTACCCATAAACACTTGACCCTTTCATCAACATCATCAATCTCTAGACAGTCAAAACATTTGCTAACATACAGGGCTACCCCACTGCCTCTCCTTCCTTGCCTGTCCCTTCTGAAGGGTTTATAGACATCCATGGCAGCACTCCAATTGTGTGAGTCAACCCACCATGTTTCTGTGATTAAACACAGGACCATGGCATCTACTCACATTTAGGATATTTTCTTAAAGCTATGGAATCTACTCGTAGTTACTCTGACATTTTTTATGTTCAGTTTCTACTACCAAAGTTTGTAGAGAAAAAATTGAAAGTTGGAATCCTAGAGATTCCTGGTTTACATTTGATGTTGGAAATGCTGTCAGGTTTTCTTGTGAAGATACAAGAAAATACTTTAGCTAGGTTTTGATGACTAAGAATCTGTTACTTCTCAGCTGCAAAGTAGTCTTGCTCCTATAATAAGTCTTATTCCTTATTAATTTTCATATTAAATGTTTTAGTGCATCCTATGTTACAGAGTGTAAAGATATTTACAACTGTGTTTTTAGACTTTGGATATAGTATTCAGAAATGCTGCTTGGATATTTGTATAGCTGTGTGTTGTATTCAATTTTGAAAGCTTATTTTCAGCAATGATGGGAATAAGGATAAACACAAACTAGGATGGATAGGCTATTGAAACGACTGTTAATGTCATCATAATAGAAAACTTTAATAATTGTGTCATTTAGAGTATCGCAATAAAGTAGCAATATTATTGCAAGAATGTGTTTGCCTTTATAAAGGCAATGATAAGGGCAGTTTTGCAGAGAAACAGTAACTTATTTGACAATTCCAGGATAAAAGTCAATGATAATATCAAGTAAATGAGAACATAAAAGTGGTTGACCAGGAAAGCTAGTGCTTTTCACTAAGCATGGAAAAACATTTATGAAAATTATAGTGATAGCAAGATAATTCACTTTATTGTATGGGCATGAAAGAAACTGTCTATAGATTAAAATCTGAAACAGATACGTCTGATTTTTAGAATTGCTAAGGAGTCTATAGCTCCTACTTTAGAAAAATACATGTTTTTCTAAACCTTAGTTTAACTTCCATGACTGCTATTATGTCCTACTCTGCTTTGATCAAATATTCTGATTCACATTTAAGAGTTCAATGTTCTGTGACAAGAACAATATGAGAAACTGTAAGATTAAGAATAGAGAAGAGCTGTTGTGACTTTGGGTGGGTTTTTTTTTGTGTGGATTTAGGATGTTGGTTTGTTGTGTTGTTTTTTTTTTTTTTGTGGTACCCATTCATAATGTGTTTCAGGTCTTCACACTATTTCCTATGCCAATAAAAGCAGCCACTGTAAATCACCTTTCTCATTAATTGCTTAAGAAGGTTGCATGTGAATTTGAGTCCTGTAGGTAAGCGTATGAATTAGATTTAACTGTATTTTGCTTTACTTGCCCATCTAGTGATCCTTTCTCAAATGTGTTTCTTTTTCCAGGCTTTCGCGTATACGTAACAATATAATTTTAAAAGCTATCTTCAGAATGTGTGTTTCTTATTCCAGGCACGTATGGTGCTAGATCAACAGCCTACTTTCAAAGAAAATAACAAAACTGCAGCAGAGATGGTTTCAATCTTGCCTCATCACAGAAAAAACACTTAATAGAGCACAGTGCTGTCATTCTAACAAAATTTTATTATAAATAAATGTCCACAGTACATAAAACCTCTGAATATGAAAAACCAGAAATCAGTTGAACAATTAATTCATGGAGACATTAAATATTTTGTACGCACAGTTTCTGTAATTATATTGGTACAGAACATGACCAAATCCTGAATCTCAGAACTGCTAGAATGGGTTGCTCTGGTATAGATTAGCCACTGTTTCATGGCAGTCTTCCAGCATTATGGAAAATGAATTTGATTATCCAAACAGTAATGCAAGTAGATGCTAACAAGCACAACAAAAGACTAAGTAGTGTGAAATCAGTGATCCGAGTAATGGATATGGTTTTTACAGGTGCCCAGTGGTTTATGGCTCACGGTTTAGCAAGTCCTTCCACATCCCCCTGGCATCCAGTTTTTTAATATTTTAACTTACTTTGTTTAATGTCCCACTTTGTTTAATTACCCACTTTCAGAAATATGTTCCCAGAAAATTCTTAGTGAACCACTCAAAACATCAAGGGTAGTTCTCAAAGGACTGCTTAAAACAAGGTAATAATTTTACCTACAGTATGAAATCACAAGGTCAGAAATCAGACCACTACAAAGTAATGTATTATAATGAAACCTCTCTCCCTTGGGAAAGTGTAACACGTTCTTGTTTTCAGTATTCTACTCATGGTTCAAAAGCTTGGATTTTGATGACACAAGATATCATTGTCTTCTTCTTACTCCAGAAAAGGAAATTAGCAGCAGTTTAAGCTTATAATGTTCAACCTTGATGCCATTAATGCATCTTAAGAATTCTTCTGACAAGTCAAATCCTATAATGCTTGAGCTTTACAGCCCAATATATGTTTGGAAATCTCACTTCACCGTCTCCATAATAATAATACAAATAACCCTAGCAGAACAGCTCTACTTCTTTCTGAACTCAATTGCAGTTGGAATCTAGCAAAAAACATTAAAAATTGGAGAAAACCTACCCTAAATATGTCTTTATCCATATATCAACCCCCAACCTTAACAGGTTTAAAGATATTCAGCAGACAGATCACTATACCTGTCTTCAAACTTTTTTTCTAATTACAATCTCTTCAGACAATTGATTGCAAGGGATTACTTTATAACAATAATATTAAAAATAGATCAGTGGTACTACATCTCTCTATTGTATATACAGTATGTACTACTTGGAAGGTAGAGAAATGTATGACACTGTGAAGATATGACATTAGAAGGTAGAGAAATGTATGACACTGTGAAGATATGACCTTAGAACTGAAGCTTTCCATACAGTTCAAACCATGAAGTATCTTTAGGCTTCTTTTTAAAATAAACTGGCAGAATATTTAATAAATAAATAAGTACAAATCCTGATTTTTCTGATGTATGAGGTCATCAAAATTAGTTTCTTTGTTGCACCCTTCCATAAGACAAATGCTAACCCTGAAGGGAAGTATAAACTCTAAAATTAGAAAAGGTGAACCTATAAGGCCTAGTAGCCTGTTTGAGAAAACCAGAATTAAAGCAAAACCAAATACATTTGATTGCAGAAGGAAGGAAAAGTAGATAGATGTACAATGTTAAAAGTTTAGTTGGGGGTTATACAACATATTCTGAGTTATTTTTCTGTATAAACAAGATTTACATCATTAAATTCTCTGTATGAAAAAGTAGATGTAACTCCTTATGGACTACTGAACTCCAGATTAAATATTCATGAAAGATAGGGTTTTTTTACAATTAATAGTTCTACTGTTTACCACAGAAATGAGACAGAAATTACACTGAGATGTATAGCCAAATGAGATATTGGTTACATACATTTCTTCACAGGATCTAACTTACATGTTTCTCCTATAGATTATCTTGAAACCTTGCTCTATAAATGTAGTCCTGCAGTGCTGTGATATTTCTACATGGTAAATTCAGACCATTGATGCAATATATTTAAAGGCAAGAAAATAGTTGATGTAGCAAAGAAGACAGAAACTGAGGAAGAGGAAAGCATGCTTGAATTTCCTAACCATCTGATTCAGAGCAGAAACTGAAATTTGCCTCTGATATCGGGCACGAGTTAGATCAGTGATACAGTTGAAATACTTGATACTAAGCTGATGACTAGATATTATTCCCATTAATGATTCTAGTTCTTAGCATCTTACAAGTTAGAGGTTTCAGTAGTTGATCAGTAAAATTATTATTTATAACTCTTGGGATTCCTACAACTATGCCAACATAACTAAGCCTGCCTCAAAACCCACTGAACTTAATGAGCTTTGGATTGTAATCTGAAACAGCAAAAAATGCAATATTAAGCACCATAGATATAGATATGTAACAGATCAAATAGTGTGCACCATTCAACATAACTTTAAAAAACAGCACGTTTTCTGGACAGTTGTTCCTTTTTATTTGTTTTGACCTCTAGTA
This sequence comes from Charadrius vociferus, assembly GCF_000708025.1. Classification (NCBI taxonomy): domain Eukaryota; kingdom Metazoa; phylum Chordata; class Aves; order Charadriiformes; family Charadriidae; genus Charadrius; species Charadrius vociferus. The sequence continues at coordinate 5,890,837 of NW_009647830.1, read as the reverse complement.
GTTACTGTTAAGTCAAAATTGAAACAATTTGCAAGTGCATTGAACTGCTTAAGTTTTGCATTTTAGAGAACCTATCAGCATATGCTACCTGATTGCACGAAGGATGGCATTCAGAGAAGGAAGGTATCTAAAACCTGGTATAGTTGCCACCTGACAGTAAGTCCAACTTTGCAACCCAAACATTGATCAGATGCAGAGGTGTTCAGGTACACCTTTATTTGAATTGAAGGTTCATTAATGAGTGTTATTTCCCTAAAATCAGAGGCGATTAAAAAACAGGAAAGAAGAAAACATGTCTCTTGCAGGACACCACAGTCCCTGCACAAAAGCCAAATTCAACATGCCATAACTGTGCTTTCATTTTGAGACGCCCTGTTCTTGAAAGTGCTAGTGGAGATACGGGATGTGTGGCAACATAGACTTGTTTTTGCACATGTTAACGTACACCATTTTTGTTTACTAGGATATAGTGGTGCAGAAGGGAAGACGATTTGTTTGCATTTTCTTGGCACTTGGTCTGTAGGTCTTCCTGGGCCTCACAGGCAGAGTGCACACAGGTTTGAGTAGGTGGTGGTGACCTAGGAGACCACACCAACACAGGGACCGAGGGACTCCTGAGAAACTCAAGGAGCATATCTACATCTACAGGTCTTGATAGTAAGAAAAACTGTTCTTAAGAATCTGGAAAGGACTGTGTTAAACTTATCACAATTTAGACAACTTTTGAAAAGATGCTAGACTAGGCAGGAACCTGGGCTAAAGGATGTTCTTTTCAAAGGTACAGTAGGCTGATGAGAGCAGAGTAGAGAAGACTAGCTTTCAACTCAGTGTCTACTCTAATTCATTCTGAGCTTTATACAGAAAATATCTTGACTTAGCTTACAGTCTGATAGAACCTAATTTTACATGGGCACTTCTGGGGTGTTAAGGGTGCTCACTGTGCCCGCGATTCCCCCTCTGTTTTCTGTCTCTCCTTGGATCCCCTCAAATGGTGCCATATTCACTGTAAGATCGGTCTAGTGGTAAAGGAGTACTTGAGACGCAGTAGGACCAGATTTAGGCCTTTCCCTGTTCAAATCCATGTTCATGTTCAAATCCACATCTGTCTTTTGCTTTCACAGAGAACAGTCTAAAAAGTAACCAATAAGCAATATTCCATTTTTCGTGCAATAACTGTGCCACTGGCTGCATTAGCAATTGATGTAGCCCAGAAAATCTGTAGATCCAAATGCTTTTAGGCCGAGGACCCAATTTCCACATTACATGCATGTCTGGGGTGGGGCACGGTGGTGGGGAAAGGAGGGTTATTTCTGATTAATTCTACTCTGGTCCTGTGGACTGAAAGCCACAGGAGCACATGTTTGGTTTTAATTCAATGGGAAAAGAAGTTAGAGTGTATAGGCTAAGATTCTTCTGCAGTAACTTAAAGTAAGCGGACAAAATCATGCAGTTCACTTCAGAAGCTCACTCCTGATCTAAACTAAAACAGTGGTATAGACATGTCCATTATGCAGCAATGAACAAAGTATATTAGAGACTGATCTTGGAGAGAACTTCCTGAATTCCAACACTTGCTTATGCATTTTATTAATTGATTACTTGATACAAAGTGTGTAAAAGCTTCTATAGTGTACGTGTAACACCATAATCAGACTATGTTCCCACAATTCTGCCCTAATTTCTAGAGGTCACTAAGAATAAAAAAATTCTATACATTGGTTGCTTGGTAAATTTTCATACTAATCCATTATTCAAAGTTTTTACATGTATACCTTTTTTTTTTTTTTCAACAAGCCTGCCTTTGTGTTCAAGTTACTGCTTTTCCAGCTGTCTCTTAGCATCAAATATTATTGGAAATTGCAATCTTCAAGAAAGTAATACTACACTGTTCTCAGGGGTCATACTTATTTACAGGCAGACAAATTTTGATGGGAGAAGTTGCAATGAGAACTATACCATGAGATCCTCTAACAATTTAGAGAGTAAAATGATTCCTGCTTGCAGGAAGAGCCATAAACATTCATTTTATGAGCTTCTGAGGGGCTGGATACATCAACGCAGGTGTGGCTGGACCACTCCTCCCCTGCTTTCTAAGACTGATATATGAAAAATGTTCCTTTGGTCTCTGAGTCACAAATATTTCATGCTATACTTTCTATCAGTGTAATTTGTGTTAATAGTGAAATAACTGAATACCGCTCTCAATAATTAAGTGGTAAGATGCATTAAATTAACTGGGAAATAATTCAATCAGTGCAAACATAAAGGACAATACTTCTTTAAAAAGAATGAGACTGAAAACAATCTTCCAACTACATGAAAAAACTTCCAAAGAATTAAGAATTAAGGCAAACTTAATAGCTACAATCAATATCAATTTTGCAAAATATTTTTATTTATTAAGATTTCATCCACAAAATATGGTTTATAAACTGCTTATGTCCAGAAGTATCATAAAATATATCATCTCTTTTCTGATAACTTCCACATCCTGTTATTTAGGATAATAACAGACCACACATATAACAAACAGAATTATTTTGATGATCAGGAAAGTGTACTTTGCAGTGCAATTAATCCTCTGTAAAAAGGATTTCTTTTAAAACCCTGTGATTAGAACCTTTTTAGAAATACTTTCCCCCCCCCCAGTTTTCTACATTCTGTTAATCGTATCTATCTGAATCTCACTCTGCAATTTTCCTGCTTATCAGAAAAGATGTTTAATGCATTGTGATTAGTCCACTGGATGGAGATTTATAATTTACATTTTGTGAAAGAGGTTCACGCTGTTCTAAACACTTATCTCCTTTATTATATTTCCAGAATATGCTAATAGCATAAGAGAGAGAGTGTATTTATTCTTATCACTCAATAAAAGCATTACATTGGTTCATGAAATGTTATAGAGAGAGTAGCCTTAAGCAGAGGTTTATAACCAGTCAAAACTGGATCAAAAATAGACAAGCAAAAGCCTAAAAAAAAATCTACGATGGATAGGTTTGTATAGATTGCTGAAGCACAGCAGGAGTTCTGCTTTAATTGAAATCCCACTTTCTTTTCAGCTTTGTATGTAGCATGTGCCATTAAATGTATGCAAGGGACTTTTTTCTCTTTCTGAAAAAATGATTCCTTTGTTTCCTCCACTGAACAAAGCTGAGTATATGGTTCTTCTCCTATATAATTTATAAAAAATATTTTTTTTTAACTTTACAGATATTAAATGTGTTCATTTTACTTCCCCGCTCCAAATTTCCAAAACATTTTGTTCTTCCTATACAGCTACCTCTTCAGACTTCATAAAAGGAATGGCACAGCACAAAAGTTTCAGGGAAACTCATGTGGAAAACTTTTACTACTATACTTGCCTTGGGCAAAAATAACAGGTCCTGCAGGGGCTATTTTCTAGAAATGGTTTAATTATTATCTCATAAACCAAATAAAAATCTCACTAGATTTGTCTAGCCCAGCACCCTGCCTCTATGAGTGCCCAGGGAAAATGTAGAGGACATAGGTCAAGTATGAGACAGTTCTTTGCTCTCGGTCCCTCACAATTTCCAGTAATTCACTTTTTGTCTCATATTCTCTTTCATATTGTGCAAATCGTTGAAATCTTTGTGAAAATTTTTGAAGTAAATAAACATGTTTCCTAATGGCACACTTACTTACATACAAAACCAACATACACAGCCAGTCTGTATCTTCCATACACAGACACGTCTACTCACACAACGGCAAATCTCGACTCTATAGTAAGAATAACAATTGTCATACCAGTTATTCACAAAACATGCAAGATTTTCAGCCAGATGACAAAGTTCATCCAAAAGGACAAAGTTCATGTCAAAGGACATCCCTGGAGGTGTTCAAGGCCAGGCTGGATGTGGCCTTGGGCAACCTGGTCTAGTGGGGGGTGTCCCTGCCTATGGCAGAGGGGTTGGAACTCGATGATCTTCAGGGTCCTTTCCAACCTAAACCATTCTATGGTTCCATGATTCTATGATTCTATATTCATTCATGTAAAGGTGGACTTATTTTCATATTGACTGTATTAAAATGTACGTGATACTGATAGGAGAGTAGGACAGGTAGCTACTTGTGAAATGCACCAATCTCCCCTTTATCTTTCAGATATTTAATTTTTACTGTATGTGTACAGAACCTTATTTTGCATAGAAATCTTGAACATTAAAGGAAGGGGGGGGGAATTAGATAGTAAATACTCAGGAAGTGAAATTTATTTACTTTAACTGTAACCTAATGCATATTGCAGTAGACCAGGGTACGCTACGCATGACACGTGAAGATATTTTCTATTAGATAATAACCCAAAGATTGTCTGCAAAACAGGCAAATTGGAAAATATTGCTGAATTAGTAAGTACTGACCACTGCAAATTACTAATCAAGGCTAAGAAATGATAGAGCAAGCAATTTAGCGGGTGAGATGCAATGGCGTATTCTGAATCAGCTGCAGAAAAGCTGTTGTAATCAGTAAGGTGATTTCAGAGTGTACCAATGGACAAAAATACAGTGTTTATATTTACCATGTGAAGTTCACACTGTTTGGAACACGGTAGAGCTTCTCCCTGGAGTAGGTACTCATATCTACTTTCTATACAAGATACTTATTGGGAAAAGAAGAGAGTTTGTACATGCTTGCGTCTCTCTTCAGGGTAAAACTGGGATGTAATTGGAGAGTGCACCCAGTCCCAGGCACTTGGAAGAGCTCGTGAGTTCTCTAATCTAAACCACGTACCGGCCTTTGGAATCACCCTGTCTGGTAAAATTAGTAGTTCTTGTTTCTGCTTTGACTTGATGTGAAACTTTGACTACAACTATAACCTCGAAAGGTAAGACCAGGTGGAAAATGACTGGAAGCAAAAAGAAAATGAGGAAGATCCTTGACAAGAATGTTCCTGGCCTTTTGTGATATGAAAGTCTGAGCAGGTACAAAAGCTTCTCGTTGGCAGATCACAGAATCACAGAATTTTCAGAGTTGGAAGGGACCTCTAGAGATCATCTAGTCCAACTCCCCTGCTAAAGCAGGATTGCCTAGAGCACGTTACTCAGGACTGCATCCAGGCGGGTCTTGAAAGTCTCCAGAGAAGGGGACTCCACAACCTCCCTGGGCAGCCTGTGCCAGTGCTCTGTCACCCGAACTGTAAAGAAGTTTTTCCGTGTGTTGGAACGGAACTTCCTATGTTCCAACTTCACAGAAACACAGAATCACAGAATCACAGAATGGTCAGGGTTAGAAGGGACCTCTGGAGATCATCTAGTCCAACCCCCCCGCCAGAGCAGGGTCACCTACAGCAGGTTGCACAGGACAGCGTCCAGGCGGGTTTTGAATGTCTCCAGAGTGGGAGACTCCACAACCTCTCTGGGCAGCCTGTTCCAGTGCTCCACTACCCTCAAAGTAAAGAAGTTCCTCCTCATGTTAAGATGGAACTTCCTATGTTCAAGTTTATGCCCATTACCCCTCGTCCTATCACTGGGCACCACTGAAAAAAGACTGCTCCCATCCCCCTGGCATCCTCCCATTAAGTATTTGTATGTATTAATAAGATCCCCCCTCAATCTTCTTTTCTCTAGACTAAAGAGACCCAAGTCACAATATTCCTGATGCGGCCTCACCAGGGCAGAGTAGAGGGGGAGGATGACCTCCCTCGACCTACTGGCCACGCTCTTCTTGATGCACCCCAGGATGCCATTCGCCTTCTTGGCCGCCAGGGCACATTGCTGGCTCATGGTCATCCTGTTGTCCACCAGGACTCCCAGGTCCCTTTCCACAGAGCTGCTCTCCAGGAGGTCAGCACCCAACCTGTACTGATGCATGGGGTTATTCCTCCCCAGATGCAGTACCCTACACTTACCCTTGTTGAACTTCATAAGGTTTCTCTCTGCCCAACTCTCCAGCCTGTCCAGGTCACGCTGTAAAGCAGCACAGCCTTCTGGCGCGTCAGCCATTCCTCCCGGTTTTGTGTCATCAGCAAAATTGCTGATAGTACACTCTATCACTTCATCCGGATCATTGATGAATTTCAACTTATCATCTGAGCAGTGGATTAATTTCCAGTAATTCTAATGGGTTCCAATGTGTATGGATCTGTATCCTTTTTTTGCTTAACAGCTCAATTTTGATATGCCCGTGCACCAGAGCAAAAATAAGTGCAAATGTCCTCTGAAACTCGAAGTCTGAATAAAATATCAGCATTAGATAAGCTCTAGCAATCCTTGGTGGTCAGGATTGAGCTGTTTGGTTTAGGTGTTTTGTTGTTGTTGTTTTGTTTGTTTTGTTGTTTTTTTCTAAGTAGAATACAAGTTTTTTAATTATTATTTTAATGATTCAATATAAAAGTAAATGGAAAGTCCTGGAGATATATTTTGAGAACTCTTAAGAAACAGTTTTCATGCAGACTCAGGAATATGAGGTTATCAAGCAGAACTTAGAAATTAGATATCTGTTTCTATGTTGTGGCAGCCCTAAGTTTTATTTGCTATTTCCTTATCTATTTTGCTTCTTAAAAAAGAAAAATAGAACAAATGACAGGAGTTTAATGGAATATGTTCCATATTTTGTGCTTTTCTCTCTTGATTTTCTTTTTTAAAAAGTGCTATTATCAGTCTAACATTCACATTCCCAAAGCACATTTTCCTTATCAACCTGAAAATTAACTTCCCAAAAGGAATCACAGAGAAAAAAATGCCACTGTAAAGTATTTCACTTCCAAGTTGAGGTGCAAGTAAAATGCCAGCAGCTAAAGTGCAAGTGCAATTTTGCTGCAAACAATGAATTTGTTTTCCAATTTATTTCTCAAAGCTTTCCTCCAGAGTTTCTCACCTAAATTTCCCTACTCCTTGCTAGCTGGGGAATAATTTTAATGGCAGGAAATCTGTTTCACTAATGTTAACCCCAGTAGATACATTTATTGTGATGTTCCTTTTCAATCACATTGCTAGGGAAAAAATAAACGCGCCTGGAATGTTCTGTGACAAACTGAGTGTCCTTTTATAGTGATGCAGGAATTAAAGCTGCAGAATTATTACAAGGTGGTATTTATAGATTTTGGTCCCTAAAACTCACAAACAGAAGAGTTCCGTGTGGCATGGAGTATGTATGACCTCAGTCATGAGGTAAGTTGACCACTGAAATAAAGATGAACTATTTGATTTTTTCCCATTAAGAATAAAACAATACTGGCAATAAAGAATATTACCCTTCATCTGTACTCACTGTGCATTCTGATTACCGCTTTCCACAAATGTTTGGGATCCTATGAGCAGCCATGTTGCTCAGGGTGCTTAAAGTATTTGTGCAGCCAAAAAAACCTTGGAATAAAGCTGTCTCCTTGGTTTTAAATATTGATGTCAATATTGATGACAATATTCAGTCATCCCCATTTCAGTAAATTAAAGACAGAAAATATAGCTGAGTTTCAGAAAAACAGTATCAAGAGTGGAAGACTGTGGAATAATCTTGCTAGAGAAGCCATATCATTTTGGAGCATTGGGGTAAAGTTTGGTTAATATACAATACAGAGTAAATCTGACTGGTAAAAATTTGATCAAAAGTGAGGCTCTGTGATTCAGAAATAATTTCCTGGTATGCTGTGATAACAGAGAAAGAGGCATCTGTCACACCTGACTACACATTTCTGTTCTTTTACGATCTGAAGCATCTCTATATACACACACTTCTAAAACATTTATAGATTTCCTAATACACCAGATACATGGCTTCAGTTTTCTGTTGCATCAAAAGATGAAGTAGGAGGACTTCCTGAAGAGAAACACACATCATCCTGACTAAATCCATTTTGTAAAATGATGACGCAAAGTGATTGAAGTATATGCTGTTCACTCAAGCATAGCAATAACTTTCTGGAGGGAGAAAAAGGGGAGTGAAAATTGGATATGTTGTGATGCCATAAGGGCAAAATACAAAAGAAGTTGTTAACCACGGATTTTAAAACCCTAGGGATGGAAAACATTACCTCTTCACTGCCTTTGCAGAGAAAGGCAAAACACATGGGAAATCTTTGCTACATAAGTAATTTTTAAATTACTCTAATCACTCTAGGGGATAGATGACCTTACAAAAAGTATGTTTATTCACAAACCTATACAAAAGGATCACCGTCTTCATGAAAGTGAACTATCTGAAGATATTTTATTTGTATATGTGAATTTATATACAGAAACTGCCTATAACACAGCAATCTATATTCCAGGTCCAGTTCTGCTGTAGATTAGTTTATTATGACCATGCAAGAAAGTCTACAACATGATGCCACCTTGCTGCCACATTTGAGGAAGAAATAATTATTTTGAGAGTCATGGAAAGAGGAAGGGAAGGGAGGGGAATAGAAGGGGCAGGGATTGCGTACGAAGGGAAGGCGAAAGATTTCATTCTCTTATTGAACCATCACAATTTTTTTCAGAAAAAAAAAAAGTCAGAGTGACTACAATTTTAAAGGAACTTACTTCTTTTTAGAAACTGATAAACAGAGGTACACAACAAGAGGTTACCCACTTAGAAAAGAACTGGCTGAGTGAGGAAAGCAAAATAACACATATGGAAGGCAGTTTCATGATAAAAAAACATTCAAAGAAAACAAACAAACAAAAAAACTAAGAAAGAGGCACTGAGGTAAAAAACTAAAGATTCAATGTTCTCTTTTTAGACTTTCCTCACTTGAGTTATTACCACATGTTAGATAGACGAAGTCACCATTTCCAGATCTATCTAGAAACTATGTGATCTAGTAAACAAAAAGGCAAGAAGACTGATATTATAAAGGAAAATTCATTATTACATAAATTCTATTGGTTGGACTAAAACACTTGCCTTACTTAAGCCACTGAATATTTATAAATGAAAAGAAATTATCTTCCTCCATAGGAAATATTTAGAAATACTTTCTTGAAACATATTAAACTAAAGAAAAACAAACAGTGTAAGGCATCAAATAATCAGAAAATTGAGCTAATTTAGTCTTTCAGAATTAGAGGGTAACATTGTCCCTTTAAAGTGAAAGAAGTTAAAGTAATCTGAAGATCTGTTCTTGAATGCCAAAAGAATGCAGCAATACAGACCGAGTTGTCTGTTACCCTCTTCTACTGATTCCATCATGATTTTTCAATTAGTGAGCCAAAAAAACCACCTTTGTCAATTAATCTAATGGGGGGGACACTCCTTCTTAAACTTAGCTGTTAATTATCTTCTATTCTGAAGTACGAGATTTGATTATATTGCTTTTAGGTTACTGAAACAAACAATTAGTCAGATCCTTGATCCCTTATATGAATACAAATTCAGTGATAGAAATGTGAAAAAGAAAAATTGAATGTAAGCAAGGACTGAGATTTTAACACTATCACAGAATTTTGCAGGGCTGATAATCCATGCACACAGACCCAGAGCTGGTGTTTCCCCTCATAAGAAAGGAGTACACTCTATAACAGAGCAGAAAGATCAGACTGGTATTACAGGTACCGTAACTGATGAAAATTGATCCTCAGTTGTCATTGCACTACTTTCTCCCCACAAAAATAAGCCTCAAACATTTAATATATAAAAGCCTGACATAAAAGACATACAGGTTGGGGTCATTTTTGGATAGCTACATTTGTAAGGGTGACTAGGTAGTCACTAAGTAGTCTTGGTTGTTGGGTACAGCTCAAAAAGAGGTTTAAAGAATTGTAAATGTAGCTGTTGGTTTGGATTTGATTGAGAGGAAACAGGATGGAGAAGGCGAGTTGTTAATAGCATCTCAGTTAAACTCTTGGGGGAGTTTGACTCTGTCGGTTTAAATGTTTAACCTGTGCTCAGCAAAGAAATGTGTGCCAAGAGGATGGTAAACATTACAGTTAATTTATTGCCTGAACCAACACCAGTTTTAATTGATTGACAAACAAATAGAAGCAAAGAATAAGAAAAGTGAATGAAAACACTGCAACAATGGACAGCTTTGTAATTGGAAATTGTAAAGGTGACTGAACGCGGCTTATTGCTATCTGTTCGAATGGAATCATTACCTTGCGGAAATGCTTAATTTGAGACTGGATATGAGGAACTCTCCTCATGAAATAACCGTTTTATTATGAATACTTTAAGCATGAATGGACCCAGCAAATGGGGAGTTGTGCTACTTCTGTAAAAAGTGACATGACAATTATACACCACTACAAATGTGCCCTTTTGACCCAGTCTGAGATTATCCAATACATTGTATTTCTGGGCAACATTTTTAACCTGGGCAACAAGAGATAAAAAAATATTAAAATATTTAGGAGATCAAGAATCAGGCTGATGTTAATTTAATTTAAAAAAGATTTTTAAACAAATGAGATAAGCATTTATAATATAAAAATGAAAAAAAGATGATTTGCCTAAATTCATAACCTAAATATAAACTAGAAATTAAATACATCTTTCAGTGCTTTTGATATTATTAAAATACTGCTATAAATATCCCAAACACCATTGTTTAGAACATTATTGCCCCAAAGCTGACATAAACACATGAAATTATTTCCATTAGAAATGTACACAAGTTCTTCAATTTCCCTCTTAAATGGAAATATCATTCTCCACAATATTTTCCTTTGCATATATACACACAGATATGTAAGTGTACGTAAGCTGTTCAAGAGTTAGGAAAAAACCTGTTTCCTTCGGGGGTTAGTCTTCAGCTAAAGACATCCCTTTTCTCAGTACTTTTTCCTGATATTTAGAACATTTGTTTCAATCCATAACCAAAAAGCTGGTGCCCATATAGGTATTCTTTAGCTTATAGATTTTGCAAGACAGAAATCTCCCTGTCCTTTTGCCCTGAACAATATATTTTTGAAATTATTAATATACGATAAAATAGTTAATGCGTTGTTTTGTTTTTTTTTTGGTCTGAAAACACTTTCATTGAAGATTCTTTCAACTGATTGAAATTTGATTCTTTCATTCTGACTAGATCATCTGATGTGAAAGTGAAGTCACCACACCACATTTCATTGGCTTGAAAGATGATTCAATATGCAATTTAAGATGTTTCTATTCTTATCAGTGCAGGTTGGGGAACTGTCTCAGAGAAAAGCCCTATTTGCATCAACAGTGAGTATGAAACATGAAAAAAATCTTCCCAGTCACAAATTTGGTGTCCTGACATTTTTTCTTTTGCAACTTCAACAAGCTAAGCTTTCACAACAGAAAGTTGCTATGAATTACCTTCAGCTTGCCTCCTGAGGGATAATTGTTTCACATCACTTGAGTGTCAAAGATAGGAGGTTTCAAATCAGTTCTGAAATTGGCTGTTCCTCCGAATGAAGTAACATTTGCAGACTTCATTACTCTGTTATGCATTTCTTCTAGCCCACAGTGAAGGTTTAAAAGAACAGCCCTACAAGCAATTTGCTTTTGTACTACATGAAATACTTTCTGCTATTTTAATACATTGTGATGTTGTTCCCTTTGTGTGCTGTCCTACAGACAGTTTTCACTCCACTGGAGTGAAAGTGAAGTGGGCATTCTGAAAATAAGTTTTCCACAAAGAGGATTGAGAATCATTTTACCAGACTTCTCAGTGTAGATGTTTATGTTGGACCTAGTTTTTCAGACTTGCTTTAGTGTTACTGGAGAAGATGGCACATCTGGACTATTTCAAATATCTACATGACAATCTGATAAATCACTCTCATGAAGCGCCTATTTCTCTCACTTAGCTATAAAGGCAGTTTAGATGTTCGATATGCTGGCCCACACGCAGATGACCAATGCCACGGAGATCGTCTGAATATCCCAGCTCATCCCCCTCCAGAAGACCACAGGCTCAGTGTCCAATCTGTCAGGCCTGTCCCAGATAACCTAGGGCATGCCAGGTACTTTTGTGCTGTTACGATTAGCCAAAGGACTTGTGATCCAACTAGCTAGCTCAAAGGTAGGTGTTTAGGTATCTGGCGTGGGATGCAGTTTGAGATTAGTGTCTTTCAATGTAGATTTACTGTGCGTATGTGAGCTCTTTTGTAGGCATCCATTATAGCCAGGGGTGATCTATGGCTTCATATACCTCCTAAAAAGAGACAGCTAGTGCCTTTTGAGATATCCTAAAGTATTTGAAAGCTCTGCAAAGGGCTGGAAGATAGGATAAATTACTCTTTTATATTCCTCTGGACTGGCAGGTAAAGGCCAGCCGACCAGAGATAGTCCAGGACATCTCAGGCATCCTTGGACACCCAACCGACTTGTACTGTTACTCAGTACTTTTACAATGCATTCTTGCAGAGAACCAACTCAAACTACAGTGGACACCTGGTGTCTGTTCAGCTGAATAACTTCCTAAGCTTAATTGAATAAAGGCTCATTATTTTGTCTAAACATAGCTGTATACTGCCATTTGAGATGCCCTAGTATTCCTTGTCCAAGGGTACTCATAATATTCCCATTCACTACCACCCTCCAACGAACCTCAACATAAAAATTTTCCTTTTTGTGAAATACTAAAATTTCTTTTCTGAACTGTGAAGGTAAAAGTCATTGTAAAAGTCCCTTAACAGTTCTTTGCCATTAATTTAATTTACTTTATGTATTTATTTTTCTCTAATACTTCTTCTATCATGGCACATTCATAAGAAACTTTTAGATTTATTTATAAGGCACGCTGATTTATTTTCCTGTAAATGAACTGACTGCATACTCTTGTTAATAGCCTACTTTTCAATTCCTGATATATTCCCTTTCCTCTCCCCTTCAGTCTCTCAGCAGTCCTTTCTGATGTCACGTTTTGCCAACATTCTTTCCTACTGTGAAATATTACCGAACTAGGACTGTTTTAATGAGCTGCCTGCTATATTAAATAGTTGCAACTGTTTAATATCTCACTATATTGGGGGGACATTACTTAAATTTCAGCATGTGAAAGTATAATATTGGTCTCAAATAGCTATTTCTATTTTTATTTCTTAACTTCAGGTTTTACAGCTCTTTGATATATTTGCAGCTGAATCCTGTTTCAGCCAATCTAACAGACTCCTTATACAATGAGTTTACTCTTGACTCCCTCCTTTTACACTTAATTAACACAATAAAATATTTATACTGCTATTGCAGCCTATGTCCCTATCAAGATGGAGGTCCTGTTGTGTTAACTGCTAGGTGCAGTATAAACACAAAAGTCCGTCGTATTAATTACTCATGAAAAATGTTGTTAGCTTTCTATGAAGAATTACTTGCTATATGAAATATTCTTCAATTTTCTGAATAGAAAATAAACTTGCTTAATATAAATGGCTTTAATTTGAAGGAAAAATTATATAGATTTTCGCACTTAAGGATTAAGATGGTTGTCTGATTATGGCAGCAGTCATATATTACTTAAATTATAATTATGAATAATATTATTATTATGTTCAATCAACCTGACCATCAGTATTTAACACTGCAAGGTACGCACAATGAGAACTACAAATAGCTTTATAACAAATAGCCATTGATATGCATTGTTAGTGGCAAAATAGACCATAAAGCAGAAGTTTGCATTCACAGGAAGAAAGAGTGAATGTGTTTCTAAAGGAGCTCATACATTATGTATCTTACATAATCTATCTCAGAAGCAAAACAAAAAAAAAAAAAGTTATCTAAGAACATACACAGGAGAAAATTCTAATCCTTATGCATATTTCACTACATATACTAAGCTTATATTATTTCTGGGTAAGTTACTGAGATAGAAAACAAAATGAATAAGAACACAGTAGGGACTGGTAGGGTAGTCTAAGCATGGCAAAATTCTTGGTTCTGCCAAATTGACAGTAACAGCAGTAATCTTGATTTAATCCAAACTTAAGGTTGCACAGATTTGTTTTAGAATTGCAAGAAAGAGAAGACATAATTTGATAGTTACTTACTAGTAATTACAGATCCTGCAATATTTCAGAAAATAAAAACGTGGTTGCATTCCGACAACTTAAATCCCAGTTTAGATGAGGCATCAAAGAATTATGGTTACTCTGACTATCTCCTTCAAAGCAGCATATACTTATAAAATCACTTCATGCCACAGGTTTTGGTCACAAACCTCCTCAGATGCCTGTACTCAGAATTAACTCAGATAAAAGAACCTATTATGATTTGCAGATGTCTTCTTAAACTCTGCCTATGTACCTGGATGCGCCCAATCCATAAAGCATACTCATCCTATTTTAAAACAAGCCCAGTACACAAATATCTGAGACAGAATGGACTCAGGAACTGTAATGGAATATGTTTAGGATTAAACCCGACTAATGTAGCCTGAGCACAATTAACAGATTGGGCTCCTGTAGGGATTAGGTGAAAATGATCAAATTCACGTATATGATCCTTTAAAGCACAAGTGTAACTAGACAATACCAAGGTTAAAGCAGAGATTACAGGCATTTTCATTCAAAACCACCAAATGGATTGAAAAGGTATTTCCCATAACCTAACAGCTGATTTTTTTAGAGTGCCTCCATAAAGGAAAAATCTTCAGAGTCAAGTGATGAGGATCTAGAAAAGGAAAAGCTTCTGGTCAAAGATATCTGAACCTTAACATGCAAAAGCGAGATTAAAAAGATATGATTTCCCAGCTGAGTGATGTCAATGTCACCTCTTTCAGAGGAGGTAGCAGCAACAGGGAACAGGGTTTGCCTGATGCTTTTTTCAGTATCTAATTTTGGGGGAAAAAAGATTAAATTTCTTACTTCAAAATTATTTGATTTAGAATGCTTAAAACCTCTCCAGCTCAACAACTCGGCTAAAAATTTATATTTTCCATAAGAACAATCTGCATTAGTGATATAATGGAGTAGCAGTAGCCATTTTTAAGCCATAAAAGAACACAGAAACCTCCAGAACTACCTAAAAACTTCAAATTCAGTAGAAGCAGAAAGAAATTTTTTTTTTTATTTTTTTAAACAGAGGTTCCTGAATACGTTCCAAATGTCTGAATATCTCAATACATGTTGAAGTCATCAATGCACAGCATAGCACCGTATAAGCATGTTAACCTGAACACCTGAACAAAAGCTACGTTTTCCTAGAAAATTTGTTTACCTGAACAGCTGACATCACTTCCTTGAATATGAGCTAAAAATGCCTTCTTAGAGATGATGTTATTTGGCCTTCACTTAGTTCATGATATCTAATCTTAGTTTCATCAGGTTCTGTACAGAAGTCCACTTTTTGCACAGGTGCTAAGCTTTTGTTTCTACCAAACAACTATGTTCTACTCCATTACATTTCTTCTCCCATTTAAACACCATTTCTCAATGGTCAAGTGTTTAAAGACTTTTTCCTCATCGTTTAGGGAATTTGTGGATTCCATCTGACTCCACTCAACTATCGTATTAGTTCACCTTATACAGGCTTAGCTGTGTGATGCTGTGAACATTTAAACATACCCCTAAAAAAGTGTCTCATAGTGTCTACTACTGGCCAAGCAGCAAAATTACAGAAGGAAGAATTAAGTACACATTACTTTCTCCTACCATTATAAATCCGGAGAACGATTTATTGCCCGTCTCTGGAAATTTTTGAAATGTCAGATAATATTTCCTGTCTCTTAGAAATATTTCAAAGAAGAAAATTAGTATGTACCTAGGTTTTCTTTGGAGTTTGTCATTAACAATTTGTCATTAAGACTGTGAGATTCCTGTGAAAATACAATAAAAAGAATCGTGGAAGGTGAATTTTTTTACTTAATTGAAATAATCAGGACTTAAGTAATTACTTCGAATAGCTCATTCACTGCTGCACATTCTTTACTCAGAAATTAATGCCTAAATATATGCATTCTATGTAGTCACGAGTAATGAATTCATTCCTATATGCAAAGGTCTCTTTTTGCAGCCACATTTCTATGTTGAACATCAAAGTTTCTCTAATATTTACCTTCATTAAGTCTTCCCAGGAATCACACAAGAGGAGATTTGCAGAATCTAACCTGCAAAGGCACCCTAACATGTCAGTCTCTCTCCTTTTCCTTAGCTTTTTGCAATGTTTTCCACCCCTGTCACCCCTTGTCCTCTTGATCAAACCTGTAGAGTGTTTCACTAGTTGCCAACTCTTCTCCTAATCACTATATAAGGAGTTTTCCACTACATTTAGCCCTGACCTAAAGAACTTTGCATGGTTCATCCTCACATTTGAGAATTTTCCTGCTGCAAGTGGAAAAATGTGAGCTTTGCACTCAGTCTGCTTCTCCTTTGAGGAGAAAACCGAGGAGGAGATAGCTCAGCAGCAGAAGGCAGAAGAGAAAGAGTAGTGTCTGAAAGCCACAGTGACCACAAATGGAGTTAAAATAGCTAACTACAGAAAGCTTGCCTGCACCATCTCATGAGGGCAGAGACAGTAACTGCATAATGAAATTTAAGTTCATGCTCACCAAGCGCAATGCTGAACTCAGTCTGCTGTAGATAATAAGGGTGAATGCAGAAACCTTCCTACAACCTTTCCTTGGGACAAGCTTCAGTTTAGCACGTTTTCATTACAGGAATGAAAGATTAATGATAATCAAATTTCATATCACAGTTAAGATATCTGACTTTTTACTGTGACTTTTCACTAAGAGGATATTTATGGTTACAGGAAATATTAAAAACTTTGTGCTATGTATTGCGTGATCTTTTTGGCATGGTTCATTTTCTATGTTAATACCATTGTTCAAATTTAATCATTTTTTATATTAATTCTTCTGTATACAGGCATTTAACTCCTAACGGAAATTACGCTGCTTTAATGTAAAGGCAATTTAAACATTAATTATATTTTTAAAGGGGGAGGAGGAACACAAAACAACAATGTTCTCTTCCTAAAGTGTTCTGAAGAAGGATAATTAAAGTAATTGAACTTTATGATTTTCCATCAGTAATGCCTTTTAAGTCATTCTTCTATTAATATTTATGAGATGTATTAAAAATTTGGGTGTGGGTTTGCAGGAAAATAAAGATTAAAATGCACCTGACCAACCCATGTGTCTGATACTGTGTCAATACAAGAACTGATTTACCTGAACATGAATCCAGTTGCACAAACACTGCAGAAGTTTATGAACCTACAATGAATAAAGCCTTTAGGTTTGATTCTATTTCAGATGCATGTGTAAGTGACATTTGAAACCCAGTATATTTAAGCTAGCACCTTCAGCTCATCACAGAAATTTCATCCAAGATGAAATTAGGTAACCTATTTAACATTCATATTCCTCTTTCTTCTTCTGCAAAATCTCTCAATTACGTATATTTATAAAAAGAGTTAACAAGGCAGAAGGACTCTGTTAGGTCAAATGATTTATAATAATATTTGGGAAGGAATAACTAGCAGTGTTTTGCATTATGGGTATTGTGATACTGTCCTAACAAATTTTGAAATGTAGAAGTGCCCTCATTTCAGTGTCTTTATTTCAACATTATATCCAAGCTGAAGAGGAAGAAGCAGGATGATTTGAAACGTGAGATGACTTTTGAAGTAATAGGAGAATTGGCTTCCTTAGAAACTAACATGCTAAGTTCAGAGATGGTGTCAAATAATAGCTGTGCTAAAATCACTGGGACTTTTGCTATTGACTTCATTGAAGCATGTGAAAATTAGACGCTTTTCCACTCACACTGGCTACTCTCCTCACACCTAGTTTCAGACATTTTTCAAAATGTGAAGAACTAACTTACAACAATTTAACAAAAAGAGACGAAAGAAGGTGTAAAATAATGTAATTTAAAGTGGAATGGGTAACAAGACCTACTTCCTTTAAAATAAGGTATGCAAATGAAAACAAAAATAGCAGTCACATAAAAGACATCAGCGGAAACAGTACGGGAAACTGAATGGCTTTAAACAGTGCAGAGAGAAAAACCCACAAAGTGACCTCAAGCTACATATTATTTTATAACAGCTACCACACTTTTTGGACTAATCTGGATTTCTCTATGAATTAACTATCAGGGATAGATTGAGATTAGATAAACTGTCTCTATTACAAAAGTTTCCCAAAGCTAGGATAATAATTATTTCAACATTATCCTCAAATGAAAAGAGAGTGGAAAAAAAAGAAAAAGGTGACAAAACAACAGAGCTTAAAGAGAAGAATATGTTTTATGAAGTTTTTGTGTATGTGAGTATCAAACAGTATGTAGCCAGCAGTGAAATAACAGCACGCAGTATCTTGGCATCAGTCCCAAATAAGTAATATTTAGCATTCATGTAAAGGTCCAAGTTTTCGAAGTGCTGTATCCACATTAACTTATTTATCTTTACTGCACCTCTGTTTTGTAAGCAAATATCTACTATATCTGTTGGAAAGTAGTGCGAGAGCTGGAGCTATTAAGACTTCCAAGCTGTGATGCGTCTATAAATAGTGTGTATCCCCAATGTAGTGACAGGGTTAAATAAATATATGTTCCCTTTGCTGCTCTGAGATCTGAATGAATTTAAACACCTGATTCAAGATGGTTAGTAAATAGAATTATTTTTGAAATCGTCTGCATTCAATGAATTCCCCTTTTAAGTAAGGTAAAACAAAACACATTTGATGATTAGAATTCAGTCTTCAAATGAAGAGTTTAAAAAAGAAGGTTACTTTGGGGAGAAAAAAGTGTTGTTAGTTACAAAATGCTGCCTTGCAAATATTTCTTAATGGCCTGATGTTTGGGGTTTTTTTTGTTTTTTTTTAAAGTAAAGTATTCATGGTATGGAACTGAAATAAAACTTGAGCAATACACCACTGGTAAAATATTTGGAAGGACTTAAAGGAATAAGAGCCAAAACTCCTTTGAGTGTCAACGTTGCACAGATTTTAAAGTGTCTAAGTCAAAAGATCAACCCTTCATCTTCAGATGCTAGGAAAAATTTTGTTCAGTTAATATTGCTGAAGTTTGTCCCTTAGAAAAGGGAGAATTCTCCATTCAGCCCCTTTTCTGAAGAGACGTATGTCTTTGGGAAAACAGGGAAAGGCTCTAATTTCTGAATGAGTTCGAAGTGACTGTTCGAAGTGATAGTGATGTCTGTGAGGATGACATGCCATCTGTTTTCTCGCCCAAGCGCTAGGCCACCAGACTAGCTGTTCGTACTAGATAGGAAGATAAATTTGAAGCTGGAGGACATCTTTGTAATTTGCTTGAAATTTTCTGATAGTCTTGCCCTTCTGGTACGTAGCACGACTGATTTACACTGACAGATCAGTCAGGTTACAGCAGCACACAGTCGCATTGCCATGGCCCGCAGTGAGCCGGGGCCGCGCACTGCCGCTCTGTAACCTGCCTGCTCCCTCCCTCGCGAAGGTGGGAGTCCTCGCTGGAGTCCGCACATGAGGCTCAGCAGCTTTTGCCTTTCGGGCATAGCAGTTATTGCAGAAAGTCCCGGTAAAGAAGAAGTGCAGAGAGGTATGGGGATGCAAGGTGCGTTTTCAAGTCAAAAGATAGGAGAAACGACATGGTAAATGGAAGTGGCCGGCGCTACCGTGCTGTGTGCAAAATTGTATGGATTAAATTTTACCGTGTTTTCTGAACTACACATAAAGGGATCTCAGAATCTAAATAATTTCCTCAGATATTTTGAAGTACTTTCTGGGCTAATCTATACACTAATTATGCATTTCAGTTTAATTAATTTTCAATATTGTCGTGTGGTCCAGTGCAGACTGTTCCCAGATTTTCTTACATTGTTATTCTACTCTGGCTGTTGTCACAGCTGATTTTAAAACCCTGTGCACACTAATATTTTGCTTTTATATGAAAGATGTTTTGGTATTTACTGTAGCAAATTGACACCTCTTAATTCCTAATATGATTTTCAATTTGCAGAGACTCTCTCCGGAATAAGAAAAGAGGGTAGAGCAAATCATATCAAATCATACGGTCAAGTTTCTCCATCCAAAGTAGAGAAAAAAGAATGAGGGGCTTTCCACATATAATAAATACAGGTATAAAAAATATTTTAAAATATGCTTTTTGCTTTACAAGTGATAAACACCACAAGAAACAGCCAAGGTTAAATAAAAATTATCTTTATTTCTTGTACATTTAAACTGTTACCTCCTCTGTCTATGTATCCTGCTGGTCATCAAATAGTAGTACTGAATGTCCACAATTTATTTGATTCTGCTACCTCCAGTTCAAAGAAGGTACCACAATGATTTCTAAAATGAAAATATCTTTCCATTGTGTAGTGATGTTTACTATTCTTGCTTCTGCTTCTCAGAAATTGATGCTATATCTCATTGTTCAAATATATTAGGTGTAGTTAAGTATTTCAGAACCAGCAGACTTTCTTGTCCCCTGCCTATACAAACAAGCCGCAGAGACAAAAAATTGACTGATCTATATGTAGCTTCCAGGTCTAAACCCTTCAAGTCTTTCAACTTAAGGGACACTTCTGGGAGCTCTTTTTCTTTAATATCTTAGCCCTTACGCAAATTAGAGTCTGCAGTATATAGAGTTCTGTGATATTCACAAAAGTGTGTGCAATTATATTTTTGCTAACAACCATCTCCTCCTCCAGACAGACAAAGACTTATACCTTTGTAAATATGACTCACACTCACTTGGAAAATGAATACAAATATTTTAAAATTTTGTGCTGAACCCATTATTGTTCCAATGCACTGCTAAAACTTATACTCCTAAAAAATTCAACTGCAGGTTTTATCAGGCACAGCTGAGTAACAAGCCCAAATTTTTCCATGTTTAGACTGCTATGATGAAAAGAACTGAGATTTTACTCATGAGACTTCACCAAAAGACCTATATAATGGATTATGATTTCTTTTTAAGACACATAATTGTTCTGTACAAAAATTATCTTAGTTCATGTTTGCATGCAGGATCAGATTAGACAGGCCTCAGTATTTATACAGTCATCAGTGCTAAGGGAATTCATTCTTGTTAGGATCAGCAAAGTCAGACTAGACAAACATATCCTGTGGACTGAGTCCCCAAGGAACTATCCCCAGACAGCGTGAGAATGCTATCAGCAATTATAAAAGACACTGTCAAGAAAACATGAACTGTGTCTTCTTATGTCTGGAGTGATTACAGATGCATTTAGATATGGGGGAGAAATAAATAACTGTGGTTTTTTTTTTTTAATCATGCATTAATACATTTGAAAATTTTATGTGCAAACTTAAATATTCATAGTATCATTTATTGATATTTTAACAATTATGAAGATAAATAGGCCAGAAAATATCAGTTGTGTTACACTGTTATGCTACTACTCAGGAAAATTTACATAAAATTTCCTACCCACTACTTCTACCTTTAAAAAGTTAATTTAACAATAAAGCTTAAAATGAAAGACTCCTGTGTCTTTACAAGAAGAAACTTTAGAAAAGTAAATATATTTCAAGTTATGAAAACCTTAATTTTCACTTTCTTTACAGCTAAAAAGTGTTTTTCCTTAGTTTGAAATCAGAAGCAAGAACGTGTATCGTAAGTTTACATGTTTTCTTCCAACATTAGTGGGACAAAAGTTTATCTGATCTTCTATTCAAAGAAAAAATAACATTACGTAATGGAAAAACATGGACACGGAGGAAAAAACATCTCTGACTGTAACCTTCCTGTTCTTTTAGCAATGGAATGCTAATGTGCATCATTCAAAATCTCTGGGGAATCTTTTAAAGGTTTCCAGTTAAAATGTGCTTCAGAAGAATCACATATTCCAATATTGATTGAATATACAATTTAATAGAAAGTGAATTGAAATGAATTGCTTTCATCTGACATAAGACTTGAAGGAACCTTTTGGTTCATCAAACTCTGTCTGTATTATCGAAGGAGACTACAATGTGCAACTGCTGTTATAAATTTTTCAGGCTTTGTTTTGAAAATTGTTTTGTTCAGCATTTTGCCCAAGCTAATATTGAGAAGGTGTTTCTGAATTTCTTTTCCTTGGTACCTGAGAAAACAAACATTTCTTGCAATTTTCCACTTAAACTCTTGGCCTGTTTTGTTCATTCACTTTTGTGCCATCTTGCCCTTTTCTTCATTCCCGGAGCTGATACACTAGTGTCTTTAAAGAAGAGGACTGTATATAGACTCTTATTGTTTACATTTGTAGGGTATAAAGTGCTCTTTTGTAGGCACACAAATGGTTAGGACTTGTGTTTGCAGAGCTCTGCAGGTGGGGAAAACAGAGAATGGCAGACCCCATTAGTGCACCTCAGTTACTCTGCAGTCTTGGCTTGCAAAGCATCCTTGCCGTGTCTTGAACTTAAGCATGTACGCGGTGTCATCGCTATGCACCACCCATCTGCTGCATGTATCAGCTTCGTTCAGGCAGTGATGCTAAACAACCACCAATGTGGGAGACCAGCCCTTTCCAACAGGATCCCAAAGCAAAACTTACACCGAGCAACTAAAAGGAAGAAATACAGAGACAGTGTCAAACTTCTCTCTGTTTTCTTGCCTGGCTATCTTAGGCACACTATAAACGCAGCAAATAAGCCTCCTTCTTATGATGACTCTCTCAGGTTCTCTAACAATCACACTGGGTGAAACAGGCTCACCAGCCCTTCATTTCATTTTCATTCTGGTCTTACTTAGAGGTTGCAATTTAAAAGCAAAAATTAACCAACCAACCGAACAAACAAATGAAAGTATTCGTAATAAAATGTCCTTTAGATTTTTTAAAAATTATTATTATTTGTTTGTTGTTACATAGGTTTAAAGCTGGCTCTCGTCCCCAAGTCAGTTTGGTTTTGTCTATCAGTTTGACCATTTAAGAGGGAGAGTCTAGTTTTAGCTGTGCTAATAAAACATTAAGCAAAATGCGAAAAACTTTTTAAAATTAACTCATATGGTAAATATGAAATAAATACTTGCTAGAGAAAGTATTGGCTCAACCAGAATGTGTTAGACTACACAGGGAACTGATAATTTTTGAAAGATTCAGAGGACTCGGAATTCTTCCTACAGATGCACCATAAAACATCCTGTGTTCTACGGAAGATGATGGGATAACAACAGCAGCACTCTAGACCACTCCATCATATACACCATAATTGTTCTCAATTCTTCCCAGAAGGACCAAAAAATGTTCGTTGTAACCACACAAAAGCCAGAACTGTTGCTGAAATATTTTTTTACATTATTCACAAAAGTAGATCACAGTTTGTCTTCTACTATTTTACACACGCTGATCAAGGTCAAGGTTTACTACTTTTCACTCAGAAAAAAGTGAAAATTTTTCATATAGAATTAAAATACAACCGGATTCTTAGATTTGTAGGTATCACAGAAGTAAGCAATTGCCTTCTACTTTGTCATTGTCAAGTAAAATCCAGAAACTTGGGTATCAAACACTAGTCTGCAGCGTCGTACATTAACTTTTTGAGAACGTGGTAGAACAAGGGTCTTGTCATGTTTCCAATAACTGCATTTTAAAAAAGCTTTTGAAAATATTCTGACAGATCATTGTTTCTTTTGTTTGTTCATGAAATTTTGATAAACTAAAATCATTTTTTCTTCTTAAGTTTGCATTGATTTCTTGCCAGTTGAATGGGACATGACTGAATAATTTATTCCTATCAGCTGAAATACTGCATAATTTTTATAACAAAATATAACTTTAAAGTATGACCTATCAAACCAAAATATTCCAGTAAAGTCAAAAGATTTTTTATTATATTATATTGAATTATGTTTATTGACTTATGTTCCAAACAGAAAAGTTAAAAATCATTCTTTTCAGCCTTATGAAGTTAGATTCTAATATTTCTTAGAGTTGCATTATGATATAAGATTTCTACTATTTGATATTATTTAGGCTCAGAAGTTAATCTGAATTCCAAATTTCCTGTAAGTTTTTAACTGTAAATTTCCTGTAAATTTTCAACTAAGCAGAGCTATGTATTAATAAAAAAATTATAGGAAGCACCACTGAGTAGAATGTTTTTATCTCAAGATTTGGGACACTGAGTCTGTGATTTGAAAATGGCACGTCAGAAAGACAAAAGCAATCCCATTTTAAGTGATAGATACACCCAGATATCATAGAATGCAGAACTTAAAATCTTTAAAGAAAAATCTATAAATTCCTGATGGTGTCAGAGAAAGGTGTCATGTTAAAAACATCTTACTTTCTTGATCAGAAATATGTATTCATCTTTTTCACCTATAATAGAAGCACTAACCATAAATTTCCATGGTACTTTATTCACCCCTCTGACGCCTTGTAGCCTTAGAATCTCCTTTAGCAGAAGCTTCGACCAAACACGCACACTCTTAGCAGCTGTGAGACAGAGACTGAGTGAAAAGGAACATGGTCTGCACTTTAGCTACATTTGTAGTAAAAGACATCACTGGACAAGAGACCTGTATCAGACAACTGCTTCCCTGGCCTCTTTACTCTGATTTTTTGTCCTTAATTTATGTGTGAAGTAGGGAGAAGGTATTAGACTATGGAAGAGATTATTTCCTCTCTTGGATGTTTTTGCACAGTGAACCCAGACATTGTGGTTAAAGGACACCAGCACTTTTGTTACACTGAGCACCTCTGAAGAAGGAAAAGCTTATCTAATAATGTAACTTAAGGCTTTCACTGCTTTAGATAGCCTTATTAATTAGGTCTAATATATTAGGTAACTGGGTTGCTTATAAAGCAGATCTTTCCCCCAGAAGCATTTTAATTTATTCTCTTTGTGAATAATTTGTTCAGGAACCAGGAAGGAATTCTACTTCTGACATAATGGATTAATAAGGCAATTTTCAACCAACAAAGGAAATTGAATACAAAGGTTAGTAACCAAGGATGAAATGAATTTAAAAAAATACATAACCTATTTCTCTGGATTTCTAATGTACTTAGAAAAGTGCATAAAGTCTCATTGACACCCTGTGATGAACTAGTATTTTCTTGTATACTGCAGGAGATTTTATATTGAACAAATATAAACTTCTCATGTAATACATATACGCATTTATTGAATATATGCATATATACATATTTACTAAAGTATAAGAGTTGCTATACGAATAACTGATTCTTGCTTATAAGGTTGTTTTTCCATGTGTGCTTGTTGGCATGTGTGTACACATGCGTACACTAGAGGAAGAATTTATAGAGAAAAAATGTTCATTTAACTTTTTATGAACTACCGGGAGCTGCAATCTTTGTTTGAGGTTAATGCACGTATTTTCAGCCTAGAAATGTTGTGTGATTAGTCCCTTTTAAGTGTGTCTTTTACATAAGTTAATTTCTTGACTCACATAGTCAAGAAGTAGGAAAAAAAGCTTTGCTATTTAAATTCTTGGGGTTTGGACAAGCTGGGAAAAGACAGAAACATAAAGCAGCTGAGTTTTAAGTTGGAAAAAAGGTTTATGTTCAGTTAATTTTGAACCTGAGAAAATTCCTGGATCCAGATTTCATGAAACAGTTTCCCAGAAAGGAAGAATGTTTTCAGCTCTACCCCTCTCTAAATGTGTACACAAACCCACACATATATGTTCATATAAACACAATTATCTGTCCTTCTACCTATCTAGAAAGCTACTAGATGGCACGTTGGCAGAAAAAGATGTGCTGGACAGTATGCAGAAGGTGACCCTCAAGGGAGTTTGGCATCAGCGAAAGTGGCTGCTTGCAGCCTGGGCTGTTCTGGTAAGCATCCTGCCAGCAGTTCCAGGGAGGTGAACCTTCCCCTCTCTTTGGCACTTGTGAGACATCATTTGGAGCACTGTGACCAGCTTTGGACTCCCCAATACCACACTAGAGTGAGTCCAGCAGAAGGTCACCAAGAAGCTGAGAAGACTGGAACATCTGGCATAAAAGACTGAGAGGTGTCTCTGCTCAGCCTAAGGAAGGGAAGTCTCAGGGGAAGCCACATTGCTACCTGATCGGACAACAAAGCCAGACATTCCCAAGAGGGACACAATGGAAAGACAATCTGGAAATGGGGAATGCCAACCAGACGCAAGGAAAAAAATATCATGAGGGTGATCACACACTGGGAGAGGTTGCCAGGAAAGACTTTAGAGTCTCCATCCTTGCAGGTATTCAAAACTCAGCTGGTCATGGCTGTGAGCAACTTCTTCTAGTTGACCCTTCCTTTCAGCAAGCCATCTGCACTGTTCTTTGATTCTACTAAACTTTATTTCTTAAAAATGAAACATTTATGACTGGGCTTTCTATTATTTTGTTCATTAGGAAGTGTAAATGGCCATGAAAATGCTCACATTTCTTGTGATCTTATTAAACCAAAGTAGTTGCCAGCCCCAACAGAAAAAAATTCATTAAAAAAAAAGAAAAGAAAAAAGAATAAAAACATTGAGGGCAACTTTAGAATTATATTTGGCTTTGATTTTCCATTCATACTCAATAAAATAAGATAGTATGGGTATATGTTCTTTTGCCATTTTTCTTTTGAGCAAATTTAGACTATGTTTTCAAAATATTTTTTTCAATGTTTAATACACAGTTAGAATTACAACTAATTGTATGTATACACATATGTATGTACAGATACTTGTGTATTTACCCATATATACATATGTGACTACAGGAACCTGAACTTTATGGATAATGGACGTATAGCAGCAAGAGATAATTCTGACAATATTACAAGATAATGTTGACAGTGCTGGCAAGATTTGTTTTAGACAGACAAAAGGTTGTATGCAACGTATACCTAAATAAATAAATAGTTATCTTTATTTTTAATAGGTAGAAAGTGTTCCAGGGAATTTAGGAATAATGCTGTAAAATTATTTATATGAGGGTAAAACTACTAGTAGGAAAATGTGGTAGAATATTTAGATGATATTCATTCTATAAGGGCAGATATTTTAGCACTCAGACTGTTCAGTTTCAAAAGGACCATTTTCTTACATGAGTGAATGATGGAACTCTGTGTTTCTTAATTTGTCAGACAGACAGCAGCGCTGGTAACAGCTCCTGGTTCCTGTAGGTTAACCCAGAGCCTTAGGAAACAGCAGCTGCAGAGCTGTGAACTACATGAGTCTAACGTGAAGATGATTTTCTTGACCCAGGAAACCTTTTCCCACATGTGGCATGGAAAATAGTTAGAAAATGAAATAAACCAAAACAAAACACCACAGCCTTTTATAAAAGATTGTTTAAAGGGAGGTTTATGAGCAGCACCCTTTTGACATGCAAAATAAATGAAAGGAACTAAAAGTAGTTGGAGATATTTGTCATTCCTTTCAGCAGGGAAGGAGTCCACCTGGTTCAACTCTGAGGAAAGAAAACTATGTTAAATGAAAATGTTGGAGTTAGTTTGCTACATTCTCTGCAGCTTTGCCTGGTTTTACTGTTTTGCTTTTTCGAGTGCTGGAGTAGGGGATGAACAGTTGTGCAGTAATGAGAGCACTGACAAATCTCTCCTTTCAATTCTGTTTTAAATGAGCTAGTGACAAAAAATCAGTGGTTTATTCTGAGATTGGAGAGGAAGATTCATTTCTAATTAGTATTGAAAAATGTCTGCTGGTTTCCAGTTCCCATGGGGTTTTGCAATAGAGTGACAGTTAATTGTCATTAATTCTAACAAAATGTTTCATCCCTAACTTACCAGCATATTGTAATAATCAGAAATAATTAAAATTACTTTTATATTAAAACTTTTATAAATATGTAGAAACCTGTTAATCGATTCATAATGAAATAAATGAGGACAGAGAGTCTCTTTTTGTTCTCTGTAATAGAGAACGAAGCTCATTTGGAGTCTATCACTGGACTCCTGGGCACTATCACAACACAAGAAATAAATTATAACAGCAGAGCAATGCAAATTCTACAGCTACAACCCTGTGCTGTAATTTTTAATGATGTGTGTGAGCCTGCTGCACTGTTCATAACAAATATTCACACATAGTCTTATGCACATGTACTCATCCTGTTTACAATGTTTCTTTTCCTCATGAGATTTTTTTTAAAAATCATTGTCAGTCTACTGCAATCCCATTCCATTTTCTGAAGTTAGGAAAATCAGTTTAAAGTCATTTGTTACAGATCAATGAATCAAGAGCACTTTGTATTTGGGAAAGGGAGGGTTAGCCTTGTTTGCTTGACCAGCTTGCATATTTCAATAACTCGCAACGGGTTTCTCAGTCATTAGTCTGAATGAGTGAGGTTTTCTGGTAATAATAAAATAGCAACATGGTCTGCTAGTCAAGACAGCAATCACACTGAAGTGCAGCTCTGCTGTCTTAATATTATGAAAATGCAAGAAAGCAATAATATTTCTTCACTCTGTGGTCTCTGGAGGACTCTGGTAAGAACTCAGAGGTCACAGATGACCTTCAAAATCACAAAAGACAAAGAAATGTTGATGAGAACAAGGACTAAAAGGGTGGGTTTCTATTTGTTCATGAAGAATCAGTGCTCGCTCCAGTGTCTCTGGCTGATCCGTTTAGAATAAAGAGAAAGTCCCACTGCACCACCTCCATATTAACACATTGGTGTGTTCCCCTCACACAAGCTCTAAGCAACAAGCCAGGTAAGTTCAAAACAAATAATCTCTCTGGTGTCTAACCATTTTTGAAGTACTCATTTAAAACCTGTTTTATTATTTTTTTTCCCACTAAGTTGATTATCAAAATCTCTCTTTTTTCCACTGTATTTTTTTTAGAAAAAGAAAAAAAACCACCACCTCATAAACCATTTCCTAACAAGTATTAGGTAAAAGTAAATCTTAAATTCACAAATGCAACACAACTGAAGTCAAAGTTTGAAAATCTGGGCTTGGTGTATCCTGCAGAAAATTGCTTTGATTCTGGAAATTCAGGAAAAGCAAGTAACCAAAAGCAATCTAGCTAGAAGTCTGGAGACAGACTTACACTCCTACCTCCCACTTTTGTGATATTAATTTGTATATAATGCTGCCAAAGAGTAATACCAATATTTACAATGTAGAACTTTCTTCTTATACCTTTCAGAACACTATTCAGACATTTATTTAGTCCTTGAAATATTTGCATAAAACGAGAATATTATCTCCAGTTTATACAAAAAGAAACTCAGTCCTGGGTAGGACACACACACAAAGTTCACATAACTACCAAATGGTAAGACTAGAGTGGAAACTCCAGCTCTCTTGAGCAAGGCCATTGCTAATGGAAGTTGATGGTGGGAACCCATGAAAGACACAGTTGCTTTAATTCAAAGAAAACAGTACATTCCTATAACACTTCAATTGCAATGATAGTTCTGACATTCTGAAAGCCAGTTTCCAAAATTCTCAAGTCAAATAGCTGCCATTTTTCTGTCTCAAAAGACAGAATGAAGATTCCTTCTTCCTTCCTCCCCCCTGCCAAAGTTCATTAATGCATCTCCTACACAGGATAGTGAGACTGTAGAATCTGGAATCTCATCTCATCCATTCAATTAACTTCTCTTCTGTTATGTGGTAAGATTGAGAAACACATTAGAAGAAATTTTTAAGGCAAAAGCCAATCATATTCTGATCCAAGCTGTGACTTCTTTCATAGAGTTGCAACAGTACCAGTTGTGCTTTTATTACAACAGGTCACTCACATCCATACCTTGAATATTTTTTTTGAGACAACAAAGTAAGACTGCTGGATGTGCATTTTGGATTTAATTAATTCATGAAATGTATTACTTTTGTTTTTCAAACTATTAAGGATAATTTAAAATTTTATATAGGTCTTTACAGTATTAATTACTGTATTATTTTTATTCTCCAGCCATATATTTGTCTTAACAGAAAACGATGAGGTTACGGAAGTCATTATAATCATGTGCAGAAATGTCAGCTCTGCACAGGATTAAGCCTCCACATAGAAATTCATTCTCTGCTGTTTGTCAGATATTAGATGAATATGCCCATGTTTCCAAAACAGCTGTCTATTTTTGTTACCTAGCAACAGAACAACAAACTTATCTTAAGATTAGTTGTATTGTTGAGTTAGATGGAAGAAAAAGGTTCTTCTATATGTCTGTGCTGATGGTGAAAGAGCATAGTCTCATTAAGCATTTCCAAGGCATTATTTTTTCTCATATGCTGTATCTGACAGTAAGAACATATGGAAACCAAAACAGATACTGAAGTGATGCACAGTCAGCAGAGGGAAAGAAGCTCATAAAGGATTCCTACACTCAAACTCAATTCTATATTAAATAACTTCATAGATAATACCAACCGAACAGCCCAACTTCTGCAATTTAGCTAAAGTCAATGGAAATTCGTTAGTTAGTGAGGTACTAGCTATATGAGCTGTATAGGCAATCATTTCTATATTTCTCATTCAAGGAAAACCTCTAACTGTTATACCTGAATTTAATTTTCTTTCAAAATGACACTCTAAATTACAAGTTCCTTATAAGAAAGTCCTTATTATCCACATAATCTGTAATATTTTTACTAGTATATCCTCCATCCCATAAATATTTAATTTAATTTAATTTAGTATTATTCTCAAAAATGTTTGCAGCATTCAGAGTCAGAAATATAACAGATATGCACTAGTTACAACTTCAGTAAGAAAGTAGACTATACTACTAAATGGAAAATTCTTTGATGCAAGAATTTCAACTTGCAGTCAATACCCTGTAAAACGCATTTTATTCCACTGCATTTAATCTATGAAAAAGGTCAGAGAAATATGTTCTTAAACTTCTTTGGTATATACAAAAAGTGCCTTCTACAGGAAAAAAGAAATCCTTTAATGTGTGCTGAGGTTCATTTCCAACGGAAGTAGAATTTGGCTTAAACTGCTGAATTCTATGTTTTATTTTCCTCTTGTGGTGATAAGCAGATGAAATTCTCTTATTCAAATAAAGAGAGTTTATAGGGTCTGTTATATTTTGACATTGATTGAATACATATTCTGTCTTCATTTGGCTGACATAATGAATTTAATATTCAGTAGTCAGAAAAGAACAACTCGCTTTTATATTATGTTTTAAAAAAATGTGTATTCCATTTCTTTGTTTGCATATATTTTCTTCATATTTCATTTCCTAAATCTTCAAAAGAAAAAAGTTTACAGTTCATATTCATTGGGACACTTGGACAAATTATGCTCTTGCTCACAGAATATTCAGCTTCATTAATTTTAAGAGTCACTCCAGAGTGCAGGAGATCAGATTTCCTTTCACTATTTACAATGTGTTACAAACGTTTTAAAGTTCAGTCCAATTGGGAAATGTCATAGCAATGAATTTTGAGAGGTTTGAGGTTTCCTGAAACAGGTTTTTCAATCCCCCGTGAATTAGAGATGAGCTTAAAATTCCATTATCAAATCAAGGTAGCTGTATGCTACTAGCCATGATACAGAGGTTAAAGTTTAAGAAAGCAAAAATTTTCATCTTATCTATTCAATGAAGCAAATTCTTTAGTTACAGAATGACTGGGTTTAGGATAACAACCATGCTTGATTTCATTACTGTCCCAAGACAGCAATAGCATTATCACATATTAATGCACTATAACATTTTGTCCCTATCCTGTGAAATTCACAGAAATAATTACCCCTAATTCTTGGATCTAGACAGAATTTGACACTAGCTTTAAAAGTAATTTGCTTTGCCATTGTGTAGGACTAGGATATCAAACTTGTCAGAACCTGTCTCCAGTTAACTGCAATAAAAATAAGAGATGACAAAAAAATAACATATGCAGATATTCTAGAACAACAACAATAAAAAAAAACATATTTACTTTTTCAAATTCAAGGAATTTGCTGCAAGTTGAAGAGTGACTGATTGCATATTTTACTAACATTCAGAAGAGAGTTTTACTGCCAGTAAAAGTGAGGATAAACAAAATTCACATCTGGGGGACAGGGGTGCTTTGTTCCATACGATCCTGTTACAAATATTACCACATACGAATTACTGTCAGCATTGTTTTAGGTAAAGTATGTGCAATGAGTCTTTGTGTCATGAAGCACCTATGACTGCCTGCAAGAGTGTGCTTAGAACAGCAGCGAGAAAGAGCCTGCACTGTCTTATTCTGGCATCCCCACAAATTTTGTGTGGGTGACTGCTATAACCAAAGTTTTTTTAAGTTTTTTGTAGTAAGCTTAGATGCCAGAACTTTAGACAATGAAGACCAGCAGTATGTACATATGTATGTATGTATACATGTGTGAGTATACATGAACATATATGAATATAAACTGGCAATAAAGCTAGAATAAAAGAATAATAGAATTACGTAGGTTGCGAGGAACTTTTAGCAGTCATTTGGTTCAATACCTCACTGAAAGGAAGGGTCAGCTACAGCAAGTTGCTCACAGCTGCAACCAGCTGAGTTTTGAATATTTGCAAGGACAGAGACTCTATAGCCTCTCTGGGTGACCTCTTAAAGTATGTGATCACCCTCATGATGTTGTTTTTTTTTTTTTTTCTTGAATCTAGTTGGCATTCCCCATCTTTCAGATTGTCCCCATTGCTGCTTCTCACTCCTTCATCGTATCCCTCTGGGAGATGCATGGCTGTCACACAGCAGACCAGTAGCAATATGCCCCCCCCTGAGACTGAGGGAGGCTGAACAGAGACAGTTCTCAGTCTTTTATGCCAGGTGTTCCAGTCCTCTCAGCTTCTTGGTGACCTCCCACTGGACTCACTCTGGTCTGGTACTGGGGAGTCCAAAACTGGTCACAGTGCTCCAAATGATGTCTCACAAGTGCCAGAGAGAGGGGAAGGTTCACCTCCCTGGACCTGCTGGCGGGATGCTTGCCAAAACGGCCCAGGTCATGGAGGAGATACAGCACTCAAAGTATTCTTTTATCACATGTGCATCTGATACAACTAATATTCTTACCTTAAACAAAGGTAAAATGTGATAATTTAACTATCAATGTCTACCATATACTTCCTCTGCCCATACATTCTACATTAACCTTTTATTTTTCAGTTTGAGGTAGCATTTTCAATCAGTAAAATTATCTTGGTTAGTACTGGTAAAATGTTTTAAGGAGCCATTCTAGACTTCCAACTTTGTAACCATTACATGAAAAAATCTGTAGCCCTGAGCTTTCCTTCTTTCAAGATTGTTTATAATTACATGACTAAAACTTCAATAGATAGTGAAATATTTGATATGTGGCTAAAAGGCAACTTACGAGTACTTCTGTGGGCTCAAAACCATACTATACAAATTTCCTGGTTCCTTGAGCAGCAGCTACATGAACCTACGTTTTCTTTAGAAGATAAAGGAGGAACCTCGTCCTTAGCTGAAGATGTGCATTGTGTATTTAAGCTGTACTCTGTCAAACCTCATGCTGAGAATTCAGTTCACTGCTTTTGGTCAGGATCTTGGGTTTTGTGCTGGAGATCTGGCTTCGTGCACTGATTTTATGGTGCTGTTGCATCTCCACTATTTGCCATTCCTCAGCAGGTTTTTAATTTATTAAGAAGCTGAATTTCTTAATTAAGAATTAATTTCATAATTTCTCATTTTCTAAGTATGATTCTGGTTACCTAGCCTTGTACCCAGTGAAAACCTGCAATCTGTCTCCTAATTGTTCATCTGCCTGAGATCCAAGGATTAGTTTAGTGCAGCAAAGCTGAGCTACGTTAGTTTAGTTTTGCAGACAAAACTGTTGCTGAGAGAGAGCACAAGGAGCAGCAGCAGCCTCACCTCTCTCGGGCTGTTGGATCTGGCATGATACATTTTCTCCTAACAAAGTCAAGATTTCAGCCCTTCTGTGGAGAGTTTCCCATTCATATTAAACTGCATTACATAATGTTGCACGCCACAACCTGCTCATCAGCGAAAGACCCACTCAAAAAGAAAGTATACAAATCTCTTGCTTCTGTTAGTCTATTTACCACACTCATCTCTTTCCTTTTTGCATACTTAGATTTTATCTTATTGCCAAGGACAATGTAAATGATATAATTATCTGGACAGAGATAAATATTTATATCTTATTAATAGATATTAACATGCATAAAATAACCCCACATGACAGAGTCAGTTTAGAGGCAGAGATTCCTTGCTTTCCCAGTACCTTTAACCAGGTCACAAAAAAAAAAAGTATTACGAGAAGCTTTTAAACGACAAAATTCTATGCCTTCTCACACTTATGGGAAAGAAGGTATGTAATGTAAAAATAAGAAAACTAATTTCAAAAAGAAAAAACAAACCTCAGGTCTACAAAACAATAAAACTGACTGAAAATACATACAGGTTATATGGCACTTGTCTCAATAGAATCATATTCTTTTTTTGCAGTCTGTCAACGAGGCAGGGCTTCACTCAGAAAACCTGAGCATCACTGACTCAGGTTTCTTTAACCATTGTCTTTGTAGACCAAATATTTTTCTGAAATGATATAGTTTTTTAGTTCTCTTCTTGTCTTAGAGAAATATACACATATTTATAATATTTAATTTTTTTCTTTCCAAATAAAAATATTTGGAAAAATATAAAAACTTTAAAGAGAAGTATATTGTCTAAATGTAGTAATTTCCAGTTGTAAGGGCATTATCATGGATCATGTGAGTATGTTTTTTTAGAGTGAGTATGAATTTCACATGCAATATCACTAAATAAACTTCCCAGCAATTATTTATTTTCATGAGAAACTTTCAGTAACAGATTAAAGGATTAAGTTGTACACCAAACATTCATTTGGAAATGGACAGGGTACAACTTTGAGCATGTAACAGCCAAAACTTTGCCTGTCCATTTTTAAGCTATACAAAATGCATTAATCAATGTCATCAATACACAACACCTCAACACTTACAAACTACAGGAGAAAAACCACTCAAACCAATATATGTTTACTAAATAATAATAAAATGACCAAAAGGAATTGCCATCAAACCAGACAAATCGGGAATACAAGGAAAGGTTATATAAGAATCTGAAGAACACATGTTCTTGAAGACATTGCTCTGTTATCTACTGCTTCTTACTTTGAAGTTTCTCTAACAGGTTGCACTACAAGAAGACACAAGCTCATTTTGCTTGCAGCATTGCAAGAGAGCAGGGTGAGGACCACCTCAATCCAAAAGCCAAATGACCATGCTGGGATGGTCATGTCTTGACTACCTTATGCCAGAAATTATTACCCAATAATAAGAAAGCCACACGGCTTTTGCACGGCAGGAACAGTACGAAATAGACATACGTGACTTCTCTTATCCTGTGAAGGCCAGAAGGCAACTGAAGTACTAAAATAAAAAGGATCAGATGGAGTAGATCTCATTGAAGAATTTCAATCCAAATATTAAAACCTGAACCTTAAAATGAGGAGCTTAAAATATAGGACCAGGATCCACAGGTGAATCTGTGTGATATTACATTTTTTGTAGATGGAACATAGAGGGAATATTTGAAACTCACCCTGAATGCTCTAGATTGTAACAGTATGAATGCACACTATGTTTATTTAACACACTGAAAAACTGTGCTAGCACCCGAGATAAAACAATAGTGTCTGTAACTGCAGGTCAAATGGGATCCTCAGTGGGAATTCTACATGGATAAAACAAAAATCAACCAATGACACACAATGCACACTGGCAACTAGGTTTATAATATTCTCTGGTTTGTTTCTTTACTTGAAATTGTGTGTGTCAATGTGTCTGATTAAAAAGCAACCCAGCATCTCATATACCACTTTCTAGCATCTGTGAACCACCTGTGGTCCACATGCTGCAAGCTGAGAAACACTGGAATAACTTAGAGACATGATCACCAGACAGAAGAGAAGCAATAGGGGCAAATATGACTGAGAAAGGGCAAAGGGCGGAAGCAGGGGGAAGGGGGGAAAGACAGTATTAAAACATTGGTCAAGAAATGCAAGTGAAAAGAAATATGCTTAGACTAATCACAGATTAGTGGAAACCTGTCAGCACAGGGGAAAAGCTCTATTCTCACTGCAAGGCTTAGCAGGAAAAAAATTGTTCTTTACAAAGAACTGATGAAGAAACTTTCCTGTAGATGTTCATCTTTTCTTTCCTAAGTCATCTCCACATGAAGTGGACACCTTGGACATCATTGCTAGCCATGAGACTGACTAAAGCTTTAGGCACACCACCTCAACAGCCAGTCTGCATGTGCTAATTGGGCAGTTGGCTTCTGCCAGACAATGTACAATGATGGAGGTTTTCCTGCCTTTCTTTCAGAGCCTCTGCCTCCTGAAATTAGTTTTCACAAAACCTGAAGTGTTCTTATCTAAACTCTGGCTTTCTCTATTGAACTAGGTAAAATGTTCAAAAATTATTAGGAGGTATTCACTCACGTTTGTCATAAAAAGCAGGCAAGTAATACCTATTCTCTTTGGAAAACATAGGTGCTCTTCGAGGGAGAAAACGAACTATAAGCAGCTTATTTGGAATATCTTAGATATCAATTAAATGTTTTTTACTGTTCATAACTGAATACCGACTTTTGAAAGGTAAGACGGTGTAAAGATTGAAGTGTAAAGTATGTAGAAATGACTGAGGAAAATGAGATTCATGAATTAATAACTGATTAGTTTCAGAAAGGAGTATGTAAGTCTGTGCCTCTGGGCATGTTAAATTGAATTTACCTACATTTCTGCTTTACACAGTTGGATATCCACATTAGCACAAAAATTGGCATTATATAGGCGGTATTTTCAGACGAACAAATTATTTTTGTAAACCTGAAGCTATATTGTAATGATACTTGTGATGAAATTGGAAGTCAATCATAAGATTTCATCTAACATCTCATAAATCCTATCAAGTCTTTCTGCTGCAAGAGTAGACAGTGCAGTGCTACAAAAATACATATCTATATTACTAAAGTTGGTCCTTGTTGGACCACTGAAGAGCTGTCGCCTGTGCTATCTAGCACTGAACTGGAAAGCAACATCAAAAAAACCTCTTCCAAGGCTGTCTGAATTACCTCACTAATCTTTACCAAATCAAATCAGAATGAAAAAAAAAAAAAGCAACAATAATAGCATTGTCTTTATTTTTCTTTCAGCAAGTTCTTTCAAGCAAGTTTTATCAAGGTCTTGTATTCATAATATCTCTGTATTATAAAACATGCAATGCTGCATTTACACTCTGTCATTAATGTTTAAATTGAGTTGCAGTTAAGAAAATAAACTATATTTTAACAGACTGTCATTTTCTTTTCTATTGTTTTCTGCATTTTTAATGGACTACTTCTATTACAGAGTAGCGGGGTTTTAGCATATGTGAAGAAAATGAAAAAAGGGTAGGTGAATGGTATATTTAAGAAGTGCTGGTGTGACTGATTTGCAGTCAGTCATTGTGCAAAACAAAAGTTTGGCTTACACGCTGCTGCTAAAAGCACAAGTACTGAATGAAGCAGACATCTGTCAAATTTCTAGGCTCTGAGTGGCTGATCATCACAAACAGAATGTTCAGTTGCGTATTACCAAATCTAAAATTTTACTGACTACATTAGTCAATGTAAGTAATAAGCAATGCTTCCAGGCTTCATATGGATGTGTCCCCTGGTGAAAACCAGACATAGGAGAATCCAGGCCATGAAAGAAGCACTGGGTGTGTGGGTCATGTCCCTGATCTAAATGATCAGGGAAAAAGGATCCCCTCTCACATGTTGTTGTTGATCCATCTAACCACTCTTATTAGATCTGAATACTCATGTCCACGAAATCAATAGGTTTTGTGCAGCTGCAAGAGGCAGACCATAGAGCTCCAACCTATGTAGCTTTGAGCCACTGCCCAGAAATTCTATCAGTCTCAAGCATTCTTCACTCTCAAGAATTTTTATTATTTTTCTAATTTATTTGGCCAAAGCAAAAAGCAACAGCAGTTCTGAGGGTTCCTCAAAAGATTAAGGATCACAGAATCACACAATGGTTGAGGTTGGAAGGGACCTCCGGCGGTCCAACCACCCTGTTCAAGCAGGGCTGCATGAAGCTGGTTGCCCAGGACCATGTCCAGATGAGTTTTGAATTTCTCCAAGGAGGGAGAATCACAACCTCTCTGGGCAGCCTCTGCCAGTGCTCCGTCACCTTAACAGTAAGAGAGTTTCCTGATACTCAGAAGGAACCTCCTGTGTTTCAGTTTGTGCCCATTGCCTTTTGTCCTGTCACTGGGCACCACTAAGAAGAAGAGCCTGGCTCTGTCCTCTATGCACCTTCCCTTCAGGTATTTATGCAAGTTGATGAGATCCCCCTGAGCCTTCTCTTTCCAGGCCAAGCAGTCCCTGTTCTCTCAGCTTTTCCTCATAGGAAAGATGCTCCAGTCCCTTAATAAATTTTATGGCCCCTCACTGGACTCTCTCCAGTACATTCATGTCTCTCTTGTACTGAGGAGCTGAGAACTAGACCCAGTACTCCAGCTGTGGCCTCACCGGTGTTGAGGATCTCCTCACAGTCCTTCCTGCTATGCTGCTAATTTATGTAAACATTGCAATTCCCATTTTGTAATCAATTGAATCTTGCAGAAATACTTCCAATAATTTGTTAATACCATGGAATGAGTGGAAAAGCCATTAATGGTTGTTGCTTTTTTTTTTTTTAAATTTTGCATATGTGTTTGTGATGGTTCATTAAAGGATGTAATTTTAAAACTATTAATCTCAGAGTTTAATCTCCTTAATCCAATGGGATTTCATTGGTGGAGGTAGAAACACTCAATGGAATTACAGACTCATCAAGTGGTTTGGGCTGGAAAGAACTCTTAAAGATCATCTAGTCCAAATCCACTGCCATGGGCAGAGACTTCTTCCAATAGATCAGGTTGATCAAAGCCTCATCCAACCTGGCCTTGAACACTTCCGGTATATGGGACATCCACAGCTTCTCTGGGCAACTTGTTTCAGCGTCTCACCATCCTTAAAGTAAAAAATTTCTTCTTTATGTCCAATCTAAATCTATTCTCTTTCAGTTTAAAAACGTTACCCCATGTTCTACCAGTACAGGCCTTGGTAAAAAAGTCTTTCTCCATCTTTCTCATAAGCAAGCCCCCCTTCAGATACTGGAAGGCTGCAATAAGGTCTCCTTGGAGCCTTCTGTTCTCCAGGCTAAACAAACCCAACTCTCTCAGCCTGTCTTCCAGGCTGTTCCAGCCCTCTGGTCATTCTTGTGGGCTTCTTCTGGACCCACCCTAACAGGTCCACATTTTCCTTGTTCTGGGGACCCCAGAGCTGGATGCAGTACTCCAGGCGGGGTCTCATGAGAGGGGAGGGGCAGAATCACCTCCTTCAACCTCCTGGCCATGCTTCTTTTTGTGCAGCCCAGGATACAATTGGCTTTCCAGGCTGGAAATAGGCTTTTAGTCAATACAAAACCTGTACAGTAAATCAATGAGGAGTTAAAAAAGTCAATTTGAGGTCTATAATTCTCAAGAATCTGAGATTCTAAACTGACAAAATTTGACCACAAGAGTGCAGGGCCACAGACACTCAGGAAATGTGTGCACTGACATTCGCCAGAGCAGCATGAGTCAGAGGGCAAAAGTGGTTTGATATTGCAGTCACAGGGTGTTACCTTTCATAGTCTATAACTTTAAAAAAGGTGAAGTTGGGTGAAACAAAAGGAAAGTTATTTTTTTCCTCATACACCAGGCACCAATTTGTTTGTACCCAAAAACCTGACTACAGAGAAATATGCTTTCACTTTAGAAAGAATTCCCATTAGTATATCCCCAGCCAATTTCTCTTTCTGAAGAGACAAATATCTTTTAGGACATCTTTGCATTTAGCTAGTACTTACAGGTTTTTCTCTGACAGCAGTCAGTTAAGGAAACGTACAAGAACTAATGGTCTTTCCTGTGTTCCAAAGACTTGTCCCTGTCCCAGTCTGCATATGATTAGTGTAATCACAAATTGTTACCAAGGGAAAGACACCACACCAAATATCTTCAAACTGTCTTCATTTACTCTGTCCTTCACAGAATAACTTTATTTATTGATTTTAAGGTCTAAAGAGTAGTAAAGTAGATGTACAGGTAAGGAAGACAGAATAGTCTAGAACAACTTGATGCCAAATATGCTATTAAAAACATCTTTTTGTGATTTAAGCAAAGACTTTAAAAGTGGCACCAAAGCATTAAAAGAATAAAGAGGATTAATACACTCTCTGAGTAACATTTCTCATAGTGCATAAGGTCAAGACCAGACTGCTAATTTTAGACAGAAAGTTTAAGTATTAGACCACATAAAATACAGGTTATTAGTGAGCAATGACGATTACCTACGTTAGATGCCCTGTCTGTATCAGTTAAGTGTCTTTGAGTGATTGTCAAGGAAGTTTATATGCTGAGCACAGACCCACATCAGGCTGTCTACTACCAGCACCGTGCCTACCTGTGGGGCAGATACAGTCTGTGCTTTGCATCACCGTCCTAGTTCCCAGAATAGCTATTGGAGTGCACAGTGGCACCTGGTCTGTCTTTCAGAGGGGAATGGGAAATACAGACGTCTGGGGTTCTCATCCCAAAGTGAAAGGGGAACACGGTCATGATACACACACCAAGCCTATGGTTGCACCGGGGAATGCATCTATCTGCATACTACATATGCAGTACGTTCTTTGGAAAGTAATTGCCCTGGTTCTGCAGCCAGCTCTCCAAATTCTCTGTATATTTTTTACTAAACAGTCACTGGATAAAATTCAAAAATAATCCAGCATTTGTCATTCATCAGAGTACTACAAAGCTACAACGCTACTTCATTTCCTACGTAGCTAGCACACCTACATTCCTGTATTCCCGTGGTTGCACAGCATCCCAGATTCAGCTGACTGGGTGGGAAAAGCCCTGTCTCCCCCTGTGTGTACTGGTCAGTGTTTGTGGTATGATGCTGTAAAGACAACGTACTTTTCAATTCCTTCAGACTGAGGACTGCCTAGAACTCAAATGTGTAACATCAAATTTAATTTCAAGATTCTTGTCATCTTGTTTAATACAGGAATAGAACTGCTTAAAAGCTTTTACTTGAAATGCAGTATGGTCCCCGGAACGTACTGTAGAACATACTACATGTGACAAAAAAAAAAACACCCACAAAAGACGCTCAATCCTTTCTTGGAAATGGAATGCTTAATAAAAAAACGCATTAAAAGTAAGCTTGCTAATGCAACCAAATAACTGACAATGAGTAAGGCTATCCTGAAATGAAGTGTGATTCTAGTGCAAACCCACAGATTTTTAGTCTCTGAATGCGTCCGGAGGCATAGAGCAGGTGGGACCTATTCAATTATCTCCCATTATCCGTACCATTAAGTATGGTTATTCCTATCAATGGTATTATAATTGTCTGTCACAGTCCTTTGTGATTCTTGAATTTCTGAAACTCTTAGCAAAGTCAGTCTAATAATTTCTTTCAGTGTAGCTCTCCTGGAGCTCAGAGATCCTCCTGCAGCGCCAATGTGAAACATTGCAAAGCCCAGGGGGGAATTCACTGCAAGTGTGCAAGAAAGTGATACCTCCTCTCTCTCTCACAGGAAGGAAGTTAACAAGCCCACTGAGGATTCGGGTCTGCTTATTTTTTTGTCAACTTCTAATTTAAGAGTAACCTAAAGGCCTCTGTCAGCTACCAGGAAGAAACAATTACCCAACTGGGAACGAAACATTTACCTTTAGAAATTTTTGGTTAAACCAAACAAAGAAATTAATCATTTTAGAGAGCTACAGCCTTCAGAAGTTTTACCTATTCTGGAATGATTTCAATGAATTACTGTTACTTCTGAGTACCCCTAGAAAGTTATTTGCTAGAGAATGTCTTCAACATCTTACTAAATCATATTCATCCAGGCTAAATTAGTACATAGGAAAAACTAACTGTAAAATTTCATAAGATTTACTAGACCTATAATTGCACATGAAATGCTTAGTGTGTTTCTGGAAATGTTTTAAGACTGTGTCCTCATAACACAGTGTCCCCATGGAAAAGGACAGATCCATTCTCCAGCGATATCCACAACTGATGAAAGTTCTCAGAGCTCCAGTGATACAGTTCTAGTACCCATACATTTAAACACAATCCCGCTGTTTGTTTTCTTGAGAAAACAGACTTACTCTTCACCCCCACCTGATAACTTCTGAGTGTAGTTAGAATGAAGTTGAACATCCTGGGGAAAATTCTCTAGTGCCAACTAGAGCAGAACAGAGTAATCCATCTCTTACTCCCTGGACTCTGTGTCCAAGGAAGCTGGAAGGAGAAGCAGTGCGAAAACACAGCTCACCTGGTATGCTAGTGAAGATGCTTGATTCTAACTAGTTAG
This sequence comes from Charadrius vociferus, assembly GCF_000708025.1. Classification (NCBI taxonomy): domain Eukaryota; kingdom Metazoa; phylum Chordata; class Aves; order Charadriiformes; family Charadriidae; genus Charadrius; species Charadrius vociferus. The sequence goes on along the minus strand of NW_009647830.1, from coordinate 5,848,694 downwards.
CACAAGCCAGTACTTGTTCATCCTGCAGGGAGAAGAATGGCTTATTTTTACAAGCATGTGGAAAGATAACAAGAAATCTTAGTATAAATCACTTAAAAAGGTAATTAATTAAGGGACATAAACCCATAGGAAATCAAGCATTGTTTCCAGGGACCGTTAATATACTTAGCTATTGCTGTTGTTTTTACCCCCGCGGTTCTCTGAGAATTGTAAGATGAAATAATGAAGCAAGGTACTATAATTCCTACTGTTCTTTACACATTGGTTACAGCAGCAGTCACGAGCACAGTGGCATTAAATAGGCTTCTTCATAATTTTCAGGGTATCGGGCATGGTGAGATCCAGATATGTTTTCAGAGAGGGAGAAAAATCAGGGAATCTTCTAAGAAGTCTAATGTTACTAACTTGAGAAGAATCCCTCCCAAATATTGTTTTTCAAAGTACCTAATCTTTTTTAGGTTCAAAAATTAGAACAAACTAGACACTACACCTTTTTGGAATAGGGTTTGAAAAAAAAATGAGGACTCAGAAGTAAACCCCTCCTTCTGAGAAGTGAGACAGGGTTTCTAAAATATTCTGATAAAAATTTAAAATTGGATTTTGCTAATCGAGTAACACATGGTAACTTGTTTTAAACCCACGTACAGCTATTTCCTCTTTAGTTCAACTTTACTTTCTTCAGATGTCACTAAGGCTCCTTTTGTTTTGCCATGTGACTGCAACTGACTTTCCAGTAACCAAATCCAAATAATTTCCCCCCTTTTCTCAGAAAGAACATCGGTGAAAAAATCCAGAGACATAAAAAAATCAAGAAACCTATTAAAATCTTTCACCAGTGAAAGTCATGACCTCTTTGTGCTGTTTTCCGTCTAGTTACTGATATGTAGGATCCAGATGTCTGTTCTGCCTGTACAACTGAAAACAAGGGTAACTGAGAGAACGACTTCAACACAACCTTTGTCAGTGCTACAGACCATTAGCAATACTATAAATAGCATGATCAAATCCCAGATTGCAGATTCAGTCATAAAAGTGTCTACATTTCATGCTGATTCAGAGGGGCAGTAGCATTAACTGCAATCATCAAGGAATGTGACATCTCCACAGTATTTTCTACAGCTCACTGGTCTGATGACAGGACGATTGTTAAAAATTAATGGGGACCATCAGATGTGGATAAGTACAGCTTGGCAACTATGAAAGCCATACTTTCCACTTGTGAGTGATAATGTAATATTATTCTATGATAGATTGTAATAGATTATTAGATTATGTTTCATTCAAGAAGCAGTAAGTCTTCTTACTCTTTGAAAATTTGACCACAATATTTTATTTAATTTTTAACTTTGTAAGCCAGGGAATAGGAGGAGAGAAGCATGTTTACATTGGGTTTTTATTTTTTTCTCTCTTGGAGGTACACTTCCACTTTCTGTTTATCCATTATAATCATTCACTTCTCGATAAGGAAACACTTTAAGAAAGCCGAGATCCTAAAATCCAAAGTTTATGAAGAGATTGAGTCTGATAGTTAATAAGCAAAATATCAGTATGTTGTAAGCAGTAGTTTCCAGCTTCATGTCTGGATTTCTAAGGAATAGCACAACTTCGCTTGGTACATTCTTACTATCTTGTGTGTCCATATTTTTAAACTGCAACAAATTATTTCACCAATATTATGGGCCTCATGAAGGATTTGCTGGATTAAATTCTCTGGGTTGTTTTATGCATAGGGACAGAGTAAACTGTTCAGAAGATTGCTTATGAACTCCTGCACAGGGGCTGATCCAAAAGGATGGACTGCCAACTGGAAGAACATTCTGACTGCCCAATGCCCCTATTTAAAAAATCCAGTTTACCATTACGGGCACTGACCATTTGTCCTGACATTACAGATACTAGACACCTGATGCTCTTGTCAAAGAATGAGACTAGACAAGTGACATTTCTTTGACCATGCTCAATACTTTGAATGTCTAAGGAGTCCCTAATGTTAGTGCAGGGACTTGAAGACTTGCAGGAGAAACACCGTGTGTGCTATCTCTGTTTTTGAGAGCGAAAAATCCAATCAAATTTAGCCAAGTTGTAATACTTTGAAAATATGCAGCGTGTATGAGCAATAGCTAGAGTCTCCAAAGATTCTGGGAGCAGGTAAACAAATGTTCAGGGATAGGAATAAGAAGAATTTTAAGCATGGGAGACAATGCTTGAATGAACATAAAAGACGGAGTGTGCTTCCCCCTATTGCCAGCCATGGATATACGTTTCCCAAACCTTTACATTTCCTGACTGCCAGCAAATCCCAGTGGAACCTCAAAGTCATGGGCTAAGTGCTCTAGTGAACACCCCTGCCACTGCAGAGATGAAGTCCAGAGTCCATCTATTGCGGAAATAAACAACTGTGACTCCAACATGCAGCAAATAACGGGTATAATTATTTGTTTGTTTATTTATTATTTATGTTACTGGTGGCATTAACTGCTACTTGGAAATCTTAAAGATCTTAATTAGACCATATTTAAAAGCCTGGAAGTTAGACACATGATAGAAAGTGTTCAGGTAGGTTGTCTATACGGAGTGAATTTCACCCCTCCAGAGAGCGATTCAGCTCATCTATCTGAAATAATTACCTTAAGGATGAGATGAATCCTTTTTTTGGAGATGCCTCTTTCTCTCCACAGATTGTAAGAGGAACATCCCTGACTGAAATTAGCTAAAATTAATATCACCCTCACTAAACCACATATGATTCACTCTATGCACTCACAGTGTCACATGCCTATGTGGAAATACACAATTATGGAAACAAAAAGTACTGTGCTATATGTAGACAGAAGACCTAAACCGAGGTTGCAAAACTGCCTTAAAATCTGAGCTGTAAGTCCTTGACCATGATCTTCTTTTAGTACAATCTCTATTGTGTATAAAGGCATCTATTGGACTTTATTTGATTCAAAATAAAACAAAGCAAAACAAAACAGAAAACAAAATCAGTGTCTGTACTGTGTGACAGATGTGTGATCTACATTACTGGTCCTTTAATCATCCAGACAGGTGTCCTATTGGAGGACATCCAAGGTGTGCTCTCCATGGCTGTACATCTGGATTTCTTTCCAAAGGAAAACAATGACTTGGAGGGACAGATGCACATCTGCATCTCACATCCCCCGCATTAGAAATACTCTTTGTAATCTCTGCTCCCTTTGACCTTACTAACAGAGCAACGAAAAAGAAAAAAAAGAAAAAAGGGAAAAAAACCCTTCTCATAATTGTATGGGCGAAAAGGATTTTATTGGCTTGGGTAATGGATTATAAGGAGAGAAAAGATAGGGAAACAGAATAGACTCTCAAGTCTCCTTCTCTGGCACCCTTACACATAAAGAACCTCAGTGATGGACAAGAAGGATGGTTGCAGCACAAGGTTTTGTGGTTGTTTTTATAGTTTGGAAGTTCCTAGAGGAGCGCCCTTGTAATCAATCCTAGATAAATCAAAAACTTGACCTTTGGACCAAAGCTCGGAGTGTGAATGAACTCCTCTGTCTCCTGTGCTTATTGTAAACTCGATATATAAGAAAATGTGCTATTACAATCCTACTTTACTTTGCATTTTCTAAGGATAATTTTCCTTTGCCAGTTATAGAGGAAGAAGAATTACTTTTAGTTAATGTTTTTACTACTGGTGATATGGATACTTTTTTAGCAATTGATGTAATTATCATATTTCTGCTTGGCTGACACCTTTATTTTCTTTAAGAAATATTGAATGCATTGAATTTTTATCAAAAAAAAAAATCCCTTTTTGTGACTTTGCTCAAAATTATCTGACAATAGAAGTGAGTATCTTGTGTAGGAGGAATGACTCAAATCTTCATTGTAGGGGTTGTTACCTGATGTCGCTGTGAAAATGTATGAGTTGACTCATTCATAGAAAAAATCAAACAAAATGATCTGTTCTTACAATCAAGCAAACTAATGCTATTTCTTCCTTTAATACAGTGGGCCATTGATGGAGTATGGACTTCACAGAGTATACTCTGTGGACATAACCTGTCATTCAAGCACAGGACAAGGACTCTTTCCTAGACCAATGGTCAATCTGCTATGCAGTCCCTATGCTTGCATTATCACAGTTGTCTTTACTATTTTTTAAAAAAAACCAAAGGTTACAACACTATTTTTATCCAAGAAATATGGTTTCTTCAATGTTTTTAAGCTAAACTTAGTTTCTGATTGAAAGTAAGCAAAAAAACCAATCCATTTTTTTCCCATAAAATTGTCTTCCAGAAATTATTTCTCTTCCTTTTGAAAGATTAAACTAAACTAGAAAGTCTCATTTCCTATAAGAAGTTGATTGCTATCTGATTTGGATTATCATATAATTAAGTTTCCTTGGCTTGCCTAGGTCCATGATTACTATCTAATAAAGCAACGTACATTACTACTTAAAAGGACTCATATATTAAAAACAGTCTGAATGCTTTGAATCAGAACATTGTGAGTGTGTAGCAAATCAGCATGAAATCTACCTTATATCCATCATCCTGTATTTCAACAGAAATTAACAGATAATTTGTTCATATGTGAATTTTGGCTAAACCGAGTAGGAACAGAAGTATTGTGACATCTGACTTGAAGCCTAGTCACGAACATTGATAAATGATGTGGACCTATGCAATGTGTAGATATGCAAAGCTGCAGAAGAGGTTAATAAAAATAATTTAACGACATATTTGCAAAGCTGGCATAAGATAATTTTTAGTTATGTTTGATAACGATCTAAGAAAGAAGGGCAAAGCAGTAAAATGTCAAATACTCCTCTCCCTTATAGGCCATGGTCACCTTACCTTTGAACTGGAATATCTGCCTTTTGCTAGCGAAAAGGGAGCAAACCATAATGAAGGTTTCATCTTAAAAAACCCCAACATTATTCTAACCCCACCTGTATTACAGATACGGTATTTAATAAAAGCTTGGGATTGTTTGAGCACATTAATATCCAGAGCTGAATTAACAATGTTAAATACCAGGAGCTGCATAGACTGGACTGGACTAGTAAAAAGTACAAAAGTCTAATACAGCTGAGAAACCCTACTGTCCTGAGTGGTGTTTGAGCTGAAAATAACTATTATTCTTCTGATAGTGATTAGAGCAGACCTAGTCATAGCTAGATTGAATGACAATATATCTCAATTTTATAAGCACTTGTAATACTCACTGCATATGTCATTATTGAAAACTTTGTATTGTGGATAATTATGGATTACTGAAATAAATGCAGAGAGTTCTTAAGTGGCCCGGGTATTTAGGGAATTCTAATCATCATAAAATAAACGTCATCAAGCCTTTAAATTAACTGGAGCCTGCTATTTATTATTTCTTATTAGGTACACTACTTGACTAGTTAAACTGGTTATTGGATTCTTTATACAGTAGCCCCTGAACTCCTTCAGTCAATTAAATCCTTTATTGCATCTGATTTGTCAATGCCAGCGTCACTTCTAATCTCTTAAATCCACAGCAGTTCAGAAGCTTTAAATGTACTTATTCTGTTGCAAAATTAGGAAGTTACACAGGCAGAAGCCTTTCCCTCTCCCTCCTCCCTCTGTGCAAACCACAAAGCTGCTAACAATCTAAAAGATATAAACACTTCTTCAGCCTCTCTGTGTACACTAATATAGCTACAGGGTGAGACATTTTTTGATACGAGCTACAGAAGGTAAAGGGGAAAAACATACAAACAAACAAACCACCTACATCGTGTGGTTTGTTACCAGCATATTGAACATTGAACACTTTTAATCTTTGACTCAGCTTCTTATCACTTTAAATTATGGAGATTAGCAGAACAAAGTAACTATAACTAATTCCAGAACTGGAAACTTGAACACCTTGGTATTAATTGCCCCGGGTTTTGATTTACATCTGCAAAAGTATTCCAGAACATTTTTTAAAGTTGGTACAACGTTAAATTCCCTCATCTTAAATCTCCCCATTTCTTTGTTCATCAACAAAAGCTAGATTTCAAAGGAAAAATACAGGTGTTAAAGGGAAAGAAAGGAAAAATGCAGGTATTATATTATCGTTCTGTGCAATAGTCTTGTCAGCCTAATAACTCCGTGGCTCACCTGAGGAGCAGCGTAAACATGCAGGCTATTTATTTCCATACTGTAAAGTGGAGTTTGCCAGACACACAGACTTGTTTTCCCTTTACAACATTCCCTTTCCAACGGATCTCCCCTTCGCCAGTAAAAGCTACTCTTCACATATTACAGCCGTGTAAGCCTCGGAACTGTGAAAGCAATTCCCCTCGCAGGTTAGGCGCATCACCTTTATTCTGAAAAGAGAAGGTAAACCAGACCAGACTCTTACCAGACACGGGGAAAACAATTGCTTCAGCTGGAGCCGGCAACGCTGCCTGCGAGCAGGCGGCGTGAGCGATCCCTGGGCCTCACACAAAAGGGAGATAATTGGCTCTCAAGGAAGAGCTGTAAACATCCATCACGGCGGCGCTGGCGCGGCGGCTGGGAGCTGCCCCGGCCGGGCTGGGTGCTCCCGTGCAGGATGATGTCAGAGACATCAACCGGGCGTCTTCTCATTGGCTTCCCTCACCTGGAAGCACGCCTTAACCCTAAACTGCCGGCCACGAATTGAAACCTCTCTCTAATCGTTCTATACAAGCACAGTTGGGGTCTTTTTCTCCCCCCCCCCTTTAAGGAAATTATTTCTATGAGACATTTTGGAAAAAAAGGGCAGAAATAACTTAAACAGAAGGAGAAAACTGCACACTGCAAAGTTTCAGTAGTGCTTTTTAAACACTCTGGTCTAAAAGCAAATGCTGGCTTAAGAAGCCGTGGATTGGAATATGATTGCTCTGCGCACATCCTTCCTAAATACCAGTGACTGTCAACACCTTGGGAAAGCATACTTGGCTGTTACTCTAACCTAACCTGTTACGGGGTTCTGATGTTCTCCTGCATGTATGAAATGCATTGTGTTACCAGACTTTGTCATTACTACGTAATTAAAATGAATTTTTAATTTCCTTTGAACATAATCTGTTACAAAAGACAACATACAACACTTTAATATTCATGCTTTCCTTAAATCTGTGAAGTTAGTGTCACAATAGTAGGTCTTCTTTTTTTTTTTCTTTCTTTTTTCTTGTTTTCTCCCCTTCCCCCCCCCCCCCCCCTTTTTTCTTTTTTCCTTTCTTTCTCTTTCTTCTCCTTCTTTCTCTTTCTCTTCCTTCCTTCTCCTTCTCCTTTTCTCATTTTTTTCATTTTATTCCTTCCCTTTCCCCTTTCCTCCTTTCCCCTTTCCTCCTTTCCTCCTTTCCTCCTTTCCCCCTTTCCTCCTTTCCCCTTTCCCCTTTCCCCTTTTCCCCTTTTCCCCTTTCCCCTTTCCCCTTTTCCCCTTTTCCCCTTTTCCCCTTTTCCCCTTTTCCCC
>NW_009647830.1:5807051-5840807 GCF_000708025.1 Charadrius vociferus | reverse complement strand
CCCCCCTTTTTTTTTTTTTGTTCCTTGAGGAAAATGAGACTGTACAAGAAGCTCCTGCTTTGGGGACCAGGAGCAGCAGGTGCTCATTGCTTAACCAATATATGTAGCAATTAAAAAAATTCTAAAAACTAATTTGCCTAAATTATTAAACAAGACCCTCAGGTAACTGCATTTCACAATCTGTTTACTAAATGACAGTAATCATCAAAATATTGTACAGAAAAGGTATTAAAGGAAAGGTTAATGCATGCAGCACCTGGAGAATTCACTTTTTTGATGATTTTGCATTGCCTCCTCTAAAGCCACAAGATTAATAAAGGTACACACTGGAAAAAGGGTGTGAATTCAAGAACATTGCACTGTTGCAGTGTCAGGTTGCTTATTGTGTCTTTTTAGGTACTTAAAGCTAACAGCAAAAGTAAAGATATGCACAAATGTACACGCACGCTTATTCTTTGAATGCTAAGTAGCAGCCCAGACATTCTGCAGTAAATGAGGCATGAAACACACTGCCAAATGTATGATGTCCTAAATATAGTTGCACTAAGTATTTTGCTATGTTACAGGCAATAACATAAATCACATGAACTTTTAAATGAGTCCAAATCAGTGCTTAAAGAATTGCTTTCTCTGTAAATGAATATGTTGAACTGTCACCTTTCAGTGACAAAAAATCCTATTGCTCTACGGAAAAACACAAAAAATCTTATCTAGCATATGTTGTATTTGTATCTTTTGTTCTACATCAACTTTTTTTTTTTTTTCCCATCTATGGAAACTAATATTTTCTTTCAATGGTTAGGAACCTGATTCAGTACTTATTTACAGTAAATTATATACCAGCCAGTTTACTTATGGTCTGCTATCCTTCATGACAAAAAATTGTTCTTTTTTTTTACTCAGTTTGTTCTCTGGAGAAAAAAGGAAAACCAAAGAAACAACCACACCATGCCAAACAAACAGGAAAAAATGAAATGTAATCAGACACAACTTAGCTTAATATATAAGATGAGAAACATAAGATTTCTAGAATAAACTTGATAAACAGTTCTGCCATTTCCTTGTGGTTCTTTCACAAAGTTACAGAGACTCAGGAGATTAAATTCTGGGGACTTAATAAACAGCAGTTCTGTGTGGGGATCTGGAGGCTAACCTATTAGTCAAAACGCACTTTAGGCCAAAATGAAAGCCTCTGTTCATTTATTTCTGCTCAGAAAACATGGGACTTCGGATGGAAATATATATAAAACAAGATTCATTGCCATGCAAAGTGACAAAGCTGAATTAAAGATCAGAAAAGATGAATTTGGACAATGGGAATGCCAGCTTTGCTTTTGTATGATTAATGATAAAGGTAAGACATAGTAATTGCTAAGAAGATATGAGTCATGAGTAAAAGAATTATTGATGAGATAAAATATGCTCAGATGTATCATATGTACAAGTTACATTCTTCTGAAAATTTAGTGCTATAAATAGTTTAGACCAAACACATTGTTGACAAAATTTGATTACGTAGGTTGGTTTGGCCTGAAAAATACACTGATTTCCCATATCTAGTTAATCTTACCATGATGAATTAAAATTCTATGCATTTTTTATTCTTACATAGACTACAGTTTCTTACTTAACAGAGCGTGTCACTCACAGATGACTTGCTAGACAGTCTTTAACGGTAGAGTGCCACACTTACAATGTCTCCATAAAGTATATTATCTACAGTGATAATAGAGAAGTTATGCTTTATCAACTAAGGAGTAACTTGTAGAAGATTTACTTGGAATGGGTAGCACAAATGTTAGTTTGGAATTTTAGTGGAGAACACTTCTTAGTTGTAAATTTTGACATGTTTTCTTCAGAAAAAAGTCTTTTTTTCTGCAGTAAAATGTGATAGATGAACATTATGGAATTGAATGACTTGTGAATATTAATGATAAATTATCAATTTGTACATGCTCCTTGTTTTAAGAACAAAAATCATCTATCACTAGTGTTTTTAAAAACATGGCTAACTTTGGAGATTCAGGCTGAACAATGGTAACAGCTATAGATAACAGAGAAGTTCCATGATCCTAATCAACTCACACAGCATTTTCCACACTTCGTCACACACAAGTTATAAACAGTTTGAACTTAGTATTACTTATATTACAAATAGAAAAAAAAAATGATAGGATTTAAAGAAAACCTTCTACATTTGCATTAGTAGCAAACCAATGCAAAAAAAAAAAAAAAAAAAAGTCGTAAGGTCATTTCTCTAAATGAAAAATAATTTAAATAAACTAAACTGATAGAATAGGTTACAAAAACTCAAAGAAGGCTGTGTGTGACTGTGTGTGAAATCCAGGAACACGCAACTCGTATATTCCTATCATTGTGCCATGAGTTGTTTATCTGAAGAGCTCGTTAGCTCTCACGCCTGGCACAGACAATGGGGGTACTCTTGCTGCTGATATTTTTTGGCATCATAGTTTCAAATACAAATCACACGGAAAAAGAAAGAAGGAAAGAACCAGAGAATGAAAGAAAAGTGACCATTGATTTTCAGTAACTAACTGTATCATTTCTTTCTACAACATAATTTTAATTGATATATGAATAATGCTGAAGAATCCAACGAGCAGATATCTTAGTTCTCAATCAAAACGAAACTCAGGTATATTAGTGTTTATTTCCCATGAGTTGAAATCATTACTGCATTTAATTGCTTGACAATTATTTCTGTCACATCAATTTAATGGTTAAACCAATTATTTATATTACAAAACATAGCTCTTCACCAGACACTAATTGAAAAACACAAGCGGTTCTTCAGTGTTGCTTAACCTATACATTATTAATATTGGAAGGGCTAGGTCTAAAGATTTTGGGGGAAATTAGAATTCAGTCAGGTGATAAGAGGTTTTAGAGATTGAATGTGCAAGCTCAAAATTACAGCTCTCATAATCCTGTATATGAGCTGAATGCCAAGTCAGGCAGAGCTCGTAACTATTATAAACATTTTTTTCTTCTGCATTCTGGCAACACCAGCCACCTGCTCTTAGGGCGTTTTTTATCCACAAGATGGCAGCTCTGTTTGCATGGTCAGTACTTCTTGCAATATTCAACTTGAAAACCATAACATGGTCATTTTTTTTTTATTTTACATCAGGTATGTTTTTCTACCTCCTGAAGAATTAAAAAAAAAATCCCCAAACAATCCCAAGCATTAAGCATTAACTAACCACAACATTGCAGTAAATTTTGCCAAATTTTTTGCTGAAGTGTTGGCAGATCATAAGACGACTTTTTAAGTGTATAAAAACTTTATTTTTAGAGTTTTGAAAGAAATCTCCATTCAGATCCACATGTTTCCCATGCTTGAACTTCTAGGCCATCAAACTCAGCGTAGCTTTTAACAGATTCAATTTAAAGAGTACAAAAACTTCTACTGGCAGTAAAGGAAATCCTTATAAGCCGAAAGGTAAGCTTAGGTTAATAGGTGTCCTCTATGGATAATTGCATCTTTTATTTTGTTTAACACTTAAACTCATCAAGAATTCTCATTTATGTTATTAAAATCTAATAGATAACTTTATTTATAAGGTAAAAAATGCTGAGATGTTTGTATGTAGGGATCAACCACATATAATGAATAACTCTATGTGCCTTGTAAAATTAACCAAGTACAAAGAAACATAAATAACAGGCTCTAGTTCTTTTCAAGGGGATCATTCACAGTTGAAATGATTATAGCAAGAGTCCCAATTTCAGATTTGGACCAAAGGTATATAAAATGTAAAAGCACTTTCTTTGACAATGAAACACAGTAAATTAAAATGAAGTTTTGATAAAACAATGCATAATTTAACATGGAAACAGTTTGCCCATGGGATGGCCATTTCAAAGGAAATTATTGGGCCCAGGGTAACTGTCTGTGTGGAGTCTTTGATGCCACTTCTGGAGTCAAATCTTTGATCCCTCAGAGGAGTGAGCGACACTAAGTTACCTAAAATTTACCATTGACCAAGACCCTTCCCACATAACATTATAAATCAGTGGACAGGAGCTTATAGATTGTAGTAAATGAAAAATAGATTGATGGGACTTAACTCTTCAGGAAAAAGAGAGAAACTATTTCTCAAATATTGTGGGCAGGAGTGCATATGTGAATGATTATGGATCAGCTAATGGGCAGTAACTTAACATGTCAGCAAGGCAGTGATTCATGACTTTGGACACATACTGGCTCTCATAGCATTTTACGTAATAAGAAGCACAATTTGAGGATGTGAAATTCCAGAGGACAGGAGCATGGTTGGTAACCTAGGTCACATCAGTATTGACTAAGTTGAGATGTGTAACAGCAAACAGATAAAAAGGGCCTAAAGAAAAAAGGTGGTATGTTAGAAGGATAAAGGTAATTTGAGGTAGTTTAGACTTCTGTGAAGATAGGGCAAGCTGCCCAATGCATGACATGAGCCTGAACTCAGTCAGTTATCTCAGAGCAGATGATTCAATACAAATTACAATCCCACAGTGACTTGTTCATATATCCACACTGTAAGAGCACACCTCTGATCTTGTCGGAGAATTGTCATAACAGAAGTGCTGGTCTTTCGTCAGAGAATGTCAAAATACATTAATGTCATGAAGGTACGTTTCCATTCCATAAAGTAAGCTGTGAAAAGGGTGTCAGGAGAAAAGGGTTGCAGGTTTTCTCTGTGTGTGTGTGGGGGGGGCGGTCTATGTCAGGGTTTCTTAACAATGGATAAGTCGACTGTTGTATTCTGGTCTACCATGTGAGGGTCTATTTTAATACACTTTTTAAAAAATAGGCAATTTTATATGGATTAGAATGCTGCAGTAAAGGCACCTGGACTGTGAATTTGCAACATTCTCAATAAAAAAATATAATATGAGGATTAACGTTTTGCAACACTGAAGATAAGAATTTTCAGCTAAAGTTTAAATTTAAGGTAAACTTTTTCAAAAAGTCTACATCGTTTAGGAAGCTAAATCACTTTTTTCACAAGTGACTCCAGCAGTAAGTTGAACATATCTAAGAATTAGCTTTTTTACTGCCGAAATTCAGAGACTGCTGAGCTAGCTCTCAATGCACTAGAATCTTCTTACAGGAAGGAGTGGGACCATGAAGGTGTATTTATTGGGTCTCAGACCTATCACAGAGAGCAAGTGGAGTGCCTGTCCTGTACGCTCAGCTAAGAGCAATACCAAGTTTGTTCAAAACAGAGCTTGTTTGAACTGCTGTTGCAAATCAGGAACAATGTCAGCTGACTGACCTTCATTTGAGCATGACACAGACATCATCTGCAAAGATTAAAAAAAGACAATGAAGACAGCTGAAATTTGGAAATATCTTCTGCTGCTCTGATGATCACATTACTGCAGTAGTTCAGTTAAAAAGCTCTGCTCACAAGCATCTCCATTTTGAATGGCTACAATTTTTTCATAACTGGAACCCTCAGAGAATCATTTTACAGGTTTTGACTCCAGAGCTGGATGGTATTCATACACAAGCTCTGAAGAACTCTCATTGTTGGACCTCAGGGAAAAAAATTCTAAGACAAAAATGGTAAGAACATAGTCACACAAAGTTTCTGCATCAAATAGGGACCAAATAGTCTTCTAATATTTTTGTAAATCATCCCTTCAGTACATAGCTTCCATAATTGCTTTGGAAATTATTTATTTATTAGTCAATTGTGTTTTCACTAATAAAGTACTTCATTATTTACTCCTATATAAGCCATTTAAAGTTTAAAAGTTAAAATGCTATTCAGTAAGTACAAACATAAGAGAAAAGTCTCATAATCACTTCACACACAGGAGTCAGAACATATCCTAAATTAAGAAATAAGAACTTCACAGGTTTTTTTTTTTCCTAATTTCTATTTTGGTAACACTCTCTCTGTGTGTAAGCTTTAGTCCAAACAGAAAGATCAAAAGCACTGCTGGAAGCCATGACTGCTGTGTTATATACTTTACCCAAAGTAAGGATCACAGGGGTAAAAGAATGAATAGGACTACCTAAAAATACGTTTTTGAATATTAAATGTTCATTTCAATGTCTTTACCTGTAAGACAGTCGACCATCCTGCAGTAGCATTTTCAGACACAACTATAGTGAAAAGAGCTCCATTAACATTCAAATCAGTAGGCAAAGAGTGATTTTTGCAGCTCCAAGTCTGAAATATTGGTCTTTTAGAACACCTCTTATGATCACCAAAAAATATGGTACAAGCATCCTTCTGTCTTATTTAAGTTTTCCATTGTTGAGCGTGCCATCTGCAAATTTACAGGGGATGCTGAAAGTACTGATTATCAATGACAACTTGTGAAGGACATATATTACATGATAAATGTATCACATGACTTATTAGTGGCCACACAGCTGTGCAACCCTTCCTCATTCACACAGGGGTTAAAATTGTTCCTGAATGTCATGCTACCAAGACTACTTTTTTAGCAGTTCAGTTGAAAGTTCATCAAAGAGGAAATTATTCAGAATAAATATGTCAGTGTTTGATGTTTTATCAGGAGATTTTGAGCCAGCATAAAATGAAGAGCTTGTTTCTGCAGCTAGCATGACAGAGTACAAAACCACGTCGCACTAAAAAGGCAGAGGTGACTGATTGAGGTACAGCTCTGTGCTGACTGACCAAACAACCTTTCTGATGTGTTAAATGTTAAGCTAAATTTGAATTGACAAATAGCTACGTTGATGTTATTTATACACCTCAGAAAATTTTACTACCTTTTGCTGACTTACCCAAAAAGTTTACTTCCAAAAATATGTATAGCACTATTTAATACAACCATTCCGTTATTAAAAGAGTACACACTGGAACTATAGAAAAAAAAAAAATTGAAAGAAAAAGATACTAGGCAAGGTAGTGATCTTCAGTGTTTATTGAATGCTCAGGGAGTAATAAAAACAAGACAAAGACCTTGAGAAGGATAAGCTATTAAGTGACTTTTAGTCTTGAAGACTATATTCATTCTGACATTGTGGAAAGGATTTCTGAGAAAAGTGGAAAGGACAGTTTGCTGTCAGAGGTCTCTGCTAGTGGCTGGACAGATGGATTTAAAAATGACAATGAATTACTGTTATATTTACATTAATATACAAAGTTATACACAGAGTATGTTATAAAACACAGCTAGGCATATTCAAAAGTACACTTTCCAACGGTAATGGTTAAAAGAAAATAACAACAAATATTATTAATACAACTATTCAATACTGTTCAATAACATTAATTCCAGAGGACATTAACAGTGCTATGACAGGGAGAGTAATAGTTTTACACTCGGAGACAGTAGATATAGATCGAATACAAGGAAGAATTTCTTTACTATGACACTGGAACAGGTTGCCCAGGGAGGTGGTAGATGCCCCATCCCTGGAAGCGTTCAAGGCCAGGTTGGATGGTGCTTTGAGCAACCTGGTCTAGTGGAAGGTGTCCCTGTCCACAGCAGGGGGATTGACTAGATGACCTTTGAATCATTCTGTGATTCTACGACTATGATAAAATGTCAGCACATATAACATTTTGAACAGCACTGAAATGCAATTTTGGGGAGGACTTGGAGCGTTAACTTCTTTAGAATTAATATTCAGTAAAGCACATATACAGCTTCATGTAGATTGAAAACTATATTCAAGATACAACACTAACCATTACTTTATTAAACACAGTCTATTAAAATGATAACATCTTGGGTTTTAGAATGGTTGCAGTAATTACAGGTGGTCGAACCATTCTGCACAAGATAAAGAAGCAGCTGAATTTTGGGGGGAATTTTCAATTAGCTTACTAGATTAAATCTGTCTTGGTTTAAATCTGTCTGGATGATTTAAAATGGTAACGCTCTGCTATATATGGGATTCAGTTTTAGATTAACACTCACAAATTCAAGCGTCTATATTTGAGCTAGGTATCTTATCGCACATTTATAATCAAGGCAGAGCTAATCAATGCAATCACTAGAGCCTAGAAATAAGTTCAGCTTGGTTTAAACCAGGTTTCTATGGAGAGATACAGTTGTCTAAATATAGGAGTTTTTTAACGTTATTTGAGATGGCCAAAGGTAACTGAAACATCGACATGTCAATGTAGGTGAAGTCTCCTTTCTGAGAAGCGACAGATGGACATAGAAGCTACAGGAGACCTGCACCCTCCTTGTCCAAGGTCTGCAGGCCAGGTGGGTTTCCCAAAGCATCACAGACAGCAGAACACTTCTATGTTCAAACAATCAAATAATTCCTTTGGTCATTATTCAGACCAGTGGGAAAACTTCAGCTGTTTGAATATAGATGCCTGTATTTGATGCTTGCTATTTGAGATCCATCTGACCCAGGCCCAGAGGACAGAGCTCTCCACTGATTTTATGACTTACCTACCATCCCCATGCAGATGTCTCTGATATCCCAGGCCATCACCTCAAGCATCACTGGATGGTTTGGCAAGTGATTTCAATCCTCTTTACTGACGTGAAATAGCACCTTTGCAATGTTACCCAGGATTGCTTGTTTCTCAGATGTTACTTGCTAAAATAAGCACTTACCTCCTTTACTCCATCCTTACACTGTGAGCAGAAATATAATGCCCTCCAAAATATATACCTCAATACACATTTTCCATGCATGATCCATTTCAAACACAGAATGAAACAATGTAATTATGTGATGAACCTCAACTGAGGAAGTGAGCCTTAACCTTATTTCTAGGGACATCAAATTTTGTCTGATGTTCTAAAAATAAGGAACCTAAACACGGGCCATCCTTCAACAATATCTGTATTACAGTGTTGGAAAATGTAATATTACTACTCAACTCAATAGAATGAATCATTTCATCTGTCTGACCAGCAGAGGGAATGAAGGAGGTGAACACCAGAACACCTCTTTATATTATCTGGATAAGTTACTTTATGTGTTACTATCCTATACGCCACCTAACTAAAAAGCAGTTAAAAAATCCTTTGTACCTTTAACTTCTTTTCACTTTTAACACATACTTGAAAACTAAACTGTGAACTAAAATAATCCCAGTCATTGTAATTCTAGAGAGTGTGAGCATAAATTGCATATAGATCTTGAAGATGTACATGAAGCACAGGAAGAATGGTAATCAATAAAAAGTTTTATTGTCTCAATATTACCTAAGATACACCAAGGGAGGAAAAAAAAAGGTATATAGCTATTTTCATCAGCAGGATTGTAAGAGTACGCGTGCTTTCTGAGGTGGGACTTCTCCATACTATTTATTTCTCAACTGCGAATGTTTGAGGCTAAGATTGTGATTCATTTTTGTGAAACAAATGTTAATATATATTTTTATTTGCTGAAGCAGACATTGGGACACCTAGAACAGAGTGTTTGTTGATTCATTCTGCATAAAATTGAAGTTCAATGTCTTCTGAAGAAAAATCTGCGACAAATACGAACATGACAACATAGGATTTGCATCCCATGCTAGACACTTGCCATAGATTTTTCACTTATGTTACTTATTTCTCAAAGCTACATTAAGAAGGTTTCTTTGTACATTAGTACCTATTCGCACAATATCTGACTGTAGTTGTAAATTTGTAACACTTTCTTTGGTTCTATGAAATTATCCACTATTTTAATGTTATTTTTGTTGTGTTTCTCTTGCTTGTAATTAGTTTTATTAAATAGCTTTTTTTGGTATGTTTAAAGCATATCCTTCTTAGACACAAAAAAAATTATACAGTCCTATACACATTGCTGTGTCAGTGAATTTTCTGGCCTTCAGGGAAATTATATCTTTGTTAAGTTATGCCACAGTGGCACACACTTTGTTCGTATTTAAGCAACACAATTGAGAAGATGCTTGAAATAATCTGGACACAGACCACTGTGTTGTCTTTGACTGTGCTAACTTCATATGTTCTCCTGCTCCATATTTACTAGGCTTTTTCCCCTACGCTGCTAAAAATAAAACATAGACTCACATTTTCCTCCTTATTTTGCTTTAATGTAAATTCCCAAATGGATTCTAAAGTCTACCTTATGATATAACCTTACCTTGGCTTCAGTTAATAATTAGCACTTTTTTTTAATTTTCTGCCTTACTTTAGGTTTGTCCTGAGTTTCCTTATTGAAATTAATGAACCATATATTCAATTTCATCTGCTTTGGATGAAATTAATAAAGTTTGAATCCTATTTTAGCTTTTATTTTCTGAAATTAATAACCTGTATGACCTTTGTTATCTTTTTTTTGACTTAAAAAAGTAATCTTCAAGTCTATTTTTGCTTTCTGTGTCCTGAATTGCTGAACCCAGCTTTATCTCCTTCAATAAAATGAAGAGTTTCCTTAAATCAGTTTATCTTCATTTTTATTTAAATGAGAGAATTCTTTATTACAATTTCCTTGTCATCATTCCTTGGTTTCAGCGAAGGTCTAAAACAGTAACCTGCCAAGTAATATATTACTTTAAACAATTTATTTGCTGTCTAATACATTCATATGTAGTTTCTTCCACCTGTGTCCCCTTCCCATCCTTCCCATCCCATATGTCTTTGCAATGCTTAATCATTTTATATTTTTTTTGTATTTTTGTAATTTTTTTCTATTTTGACTCAGTAAGGTGAAGCCTGAGTCTCTAGCTATACAGCTTTCCTCCCACATGCTCTCCGTGCACAATCAAATTTGCAGTGTGGATGCATTTCATCCCTGTGGCAAAAGGTAAGAACAAAGTCTATGAATCACCTAAGACCAACTCAAGCCTTTAAATAGACTTTATATTATCACTGTGCATACAAATGAGTTTTGTAATGATAGAGTTTCCCCAGTATATTTGTGTGCAACTGTTAGATATGTACAGTCCAACAGAAGCCCCCTGGGAAAAAAGCAAAAAATATAAACCAACCAAAACTGTCTGACTTCTATGAACTTCCAAAGTTGATATAAATGATTTCTCTTAAAAAAAAAAAAAAAAAAAGTCTTCACAATACTTGGCAGTGTCCTTATTAACAAGACTAATTTTTTTTTCCTTTTTATGTATTCATTTGGCATAGAAATATTAAGACAAACTAAATTTAACACTTGAAATAGAATGGCTTTTGTGGATATACTGAAAACTGCAGGTAAATTCTAAGTCTCTATTCTGTGAGCTGGTGGTACTGTTTACTTCATGTTTCAGACCTCTGAGATGCCATTTGGGACCTTTGGCCAACCTCTAGCCCTAAGGTCTCGTTGCCAATCATTCTGTTTCCATGAGATCCCTCTTTGTAAGATATCCCTCTGAACTTGGTAGAAAGTTTCATTGATGGTGTGATAGAAATCTAAACTTTGATTAAGATTTGCATTTTTGAAAGCACTTTTTTCATAAAGTCACTTGTAGATGACATAACCTAGATAGCTCCTGACTAGAAAAGAATAGAAAATTCTACATGATAAATGGGTATTGTGAAAAAGAAGTTAGAAAGAAGCCCTACCAAATGAAGGTCCGGTCCTAAATCTATTGAACTAGTGGAAAAATTCCCAATGATTTTATTGAGCTTTGCCTCAAGGTGATAAGGAACACATAATCAATAACAAACTGCCAGTTATTATCTTCAAGTTACGTGAGGCTGGATCTTCAGCAGATTTAAACTGGTGCAGCTCTTTTTGTTGAAATTCAGCTGTGTCTTTGCAGATTAAATGAGATGGTGTCAAATTTTAGTTTAAAGCTTTCACTGCTTACCGAAACATCTCTTATGAGTGAAATGTCCCTGTAGGTTAATTTGAGGTCATTTAGAAGAAATATAAATGATGGATAAAACATTTCTAAATTTTTGATCATTAAAAGTATTTTAATGAAATTATCCTGTTCATTAAGAAAAGTTCTTTAGAAAGTGATCAGGGAGGAATAAAAACTACTTTTAATTGCAACACCTATTCAGTTTGAATAATTTAACTACAGATCATTTTGCCTGCAATGTGTTACAATGGGTCATTGATGCTGCCTATGATCCCTTATTCACTCAAGCAGCTCTTTCAATCCCATCACCCTCATTCCCTTTCTGTATGTATTGTTCAACACTTTGAAGCACTGGTTAGAGACACTCATAACATGGCAATGATTGTGCTTCCGAAGTTTAAAGAGAAAGGATTCCAACATGGTATTTTCTTCCTTTCTGTTGTGAAACTCTGTTTTGGACTTGGAACTGACTATGGTTCATATTCAAAGAAATGTTCATCAAGATTATACATGTTCAAGGATGATATTCTCTGGGCATACTGTCTCACCATGATGAATTCATGATGAAGCTTCCTTCAAGAACCCCACTCCTAGACACCTGGGAAAGCAGCAATACACTATGATGGTCGGGACTGAACAGTGCTGACACTGACACAGGAAATATGTTTCAGTTCTGAGTATCCTTTAAAATGAAAAAGTATCTTCCTTTCAGTCCCCTACTGGTTACGCGGAATGACTGTTTACTCAGGGATGAGTGCACATGAGGAGAGATGTTATTGCTTAGACAGAGTCTCTCAGTAAAGAAATGAAAATGCCATCATTTTTTGAATAAATAATTTGAATTAGCTAAGGGTGGGTTATTTGGTGGTTTGGGCTTTTTGTTTGTTTGTTTTCTTGTTGGTTTTTTTTTAATTCCTTGAGCCAAATTTCAGCTTCTTTGTCACTCAGAGTGAAAACAATTAGCATGATTGAAAACAGGAATCAGAACATTCATTTACTTCAAAAATTCTGGTGGAATATATATCCTATTTTCCCACAAATGTAATTTCATACAGTGTGTCTTTCAGATAGACAGCGCTGATGGACAGCTGCTGAGAGGAAACATATTCATTTTCCATTGTAAAACTTGATTTTAGATCTAGCTAGAGCATGTTTCTCTTAGTTATGTCAAGTCCTACTCAACTTGTTAGCCTTTGAGTAGCTGCAGGAAAGGCAAATGTTGAAAATTCATAGTGAATTTTCTTTAAGCACAAGCAAAACCCGAGAAAATAAGTTTTCTAATAAAAAGAGGTCATCTCTACCTACTCAGTTTAAAAAAAAAAAAAAAAAAAGAAAGGAAAAAAAAGGGAAAAAAAAAGAGAAAAAAATTATCTCCATCAGACCTTTTTGTTCTCAGATGAGAAAGAGCAAAAAAAGTATGAGATGTGATTATAAAAGACTACCTAGAAATAATTAATACTAAGGTCTGTAGAAACTGTCATATGTATATATGATGCCCTTAAAATAATAGAGGTTTACATTGCCTACATTGTTTTCCACAAAGAGTGCTGTTTCATTCTATTTGACCTTAATTAGTATAATTGATAGTAGTTTTAGAGCTGCACACCATTTTAATCATGTAGTTACAGCTTTCATGACAGAAGAAAAATGAAATAGCAGCTGGGAGTTATCTATTAATAGTGAGGGAACAGAAAGGTAAAAGGAAAGACTCTTCTCTTCTAGGACTCGAGGGCTTTTATGGCGTTAGTAATGAATGACTAATGTATTCTAAGAGGAGCACGCTGATCTCCAAGGATGTAATGAAGGGCAGCAGGAGGTAGGATCAATGTGAGTTAGAAATTTGATATCATTAGGAAATCATACGGCTACAAGAGTATATGGATAGGCCAGAGAAAATGTCAGAGCTTGAGAATATAAACCATGCATATGCATGCATGTATGAATTGGATTACCTGGGCATGTACGTTAGCGGTTGAGACTCTGACATAGAGAGTACTTTAAAGTTTCCTGGAAAAGCATGCAACGCTACCACAGGTCACGAGGTTAGAGTGAGAATGGCAGAACAATCAAAATTTATTTGGAGATAGGATTATCTGGAATGGACTTGAAATAAGCCAGAGTATAATGAAAAAAGGGAATAAACAGGAGCGTTTCTAAACTGTGAGCAAGACATCCTAAATGAGTAGATTTGTTCATTAGCTTCAGTTGGTAATTCTCTTCTTGAAGGTTTCTCCTATCATTTTTAATGACACTCAGTTTCTGAGGTTGGGAGGTTTTACAAGAAAAGAAAGCTTATTCTACAGTCTCTTTCTCACAGATATAGTTTAAAAAACCCAACAAAATGAAACAAAAAAAATACCTCTATGGATGGCACTTACATCACATCATACAGGGAAAAAGAAGAATGTCAAGCTAACTGCCAATTATGTTTAAATCTGTATTCCACTACTTTCCTCTGTGACACTACAGTTTGGCTCATTACTTTTGTAAAAATTACAGTGCAAGATGAATTCACTGATAAATACTGACTATATTTTATATTTAACAATTCTTTTTTTTTTCTTTAAAATAAAAATGAAAAATGAACAGAGTCCAATTTACTTAAAAAATATGGCAGATGACAGCATAATTGAAAGTGAAAGAATCTGGGTATATAAATTAGTTTTTAACTCTGCAAGCACACACAGAACTGTGTTTACTTAAGGAAGAGCAGCTTGGTCATGAAAATAAATAACATAACATAGCTCTTACCATTTACTCACAATCATACCTATTTTGAAGATCATGCCAAAAAAAGCTTAATTGAAGTGCTGACTATGTGTTGTTCTTAGTGCTAAAACATTTTTGCAGTTCCAGACTTTGTGGATTTTACATACAAACATTGCAAGGAATATTCAACTGTCATACATACGTGGGAACAGTCAGATGTTAAGAAAGAAAAATATTTCTAAAAACTTGTAAAACAAATTCTCATCCAGCTTTTCTTCTAGCTTTGCAGAATGATTGTTGGTCTTTTTCATTATTTTCTATTTTACTTGTGTTTCTCCTCTCCTGTATTCTTGCACAAAGAAATGAACCTTGACAATAGGATTCTAAAACTTTTGCCGCCTAGGCAAAGTGAAAAATGTTCACCCTGCAATTATTTATACAATGAATAGTCACTAAATCTGTTGCTGTTCCAGTTAACAGTATATTGTGGCTACATGACAGAGCTAATTCTATTTTTTAGGTCAATCAATGAAGAAAGGACAAACTGTTTTTTTTCCTGTGTCATTTGTTATGACATATTTTAATCTGTTCTATAGAAAAAATATTAACCATACATTGATGTTAATACATTACTGTCAATAAAAAAAAAAAACAAACAACAGTAAAGTTAAGGTTACACACAGAATTCTACCTCTAGATGTGAGATGAGAATATACATGACTATTGCAAAAATATCAGGTGACTTTTCCAACAATTTTAAGTATACATATTTGGAGTATTGCAACACTTAATTTATTATTGAACATATAAACATTTGCATTCTATCTCTGCCTCTGTTCTGACTTAACTCAGAGCTCCTTAGAAGTGGCCATACATTTCAGAAAGTTAAATCTTTTTCACTTCTAATGAAAGGACAATGTTTGACAAAACCCAGAGCAAAGGTTTTGAAATTAGTTCACGACTGTGATGAAGCACAGCACCCTGGTTCTATTACTATTTTCCCTTCACTATTACACAAATCCTGAATAATAATTATTTTTGATTCCTTCTCCTTTACCTTAAAGAGCATTAACTCAGTTCAAGTGCAAGTAAAAACGTCAGAGATTTACCTGAAACTTATTGTCTAAGTTTCTTTCAGATATTAAACTCAACTTATTAATCAGTCAAAACCCTAGCTTTCACTCTGTGAACAGTTAGGCAGAATCCTTTTTTTTTTTTTTTTTTGGTTCAAAGCCTGGTTTTGGTCTACAAGATTTAATACTTTACCCTCAGCTGGGGAGGAATAAAGTATTCCTTCTCTGGGGAAATTGGGGAAATGTCATTAGCATCCTTAATTAAAAAAACACAAATCAAGAACTCCCCAAATTCCCAAACATTTAAATATATATGCATCTATACTAATAATCATCATCTGTAAATGTTTACACATCCACAATTTACTGGAAAAGAAAAAAAGATAATAATAAACAAATGGGATTTGTTGTATAAACATGACTTTTTAAGATGTCTCAGATCTATCAAATTGAATAGACAGATTTCAGTAAAAGTGCCTAGTTTTATCAGCAGACACAAGAGAATTTGTATTAATTTTATAGCTTGTTTGAAATTTATCCTATTTTAAAGATTGTTATTTTTATTCCTTACCTCATATTTTCTTAATCTTACACTCTTCAGTAACACCATACTTTACATGATAGTGTAGCTTTCTTTGGAAGAAAGACTGTTTTTTGCAGAATAAGACACGTGATAATGGATCTAACTTCATACATGAATCCAAACAAAAATCAACTAACTCGTGTTTCATTTTCTTTTATTGATTTTAGTAGTGAATCACCACTATTGCCTAATTTCAGTTACTACACTATAATTACAGCTCTGTATTTCTCCAAAGTTATTTCTGATCTGGATTTAAGAGCCGAACTGGCATTCATTGCCTTCTCCAACTCTTATTGGAGAAGGATTCTTAATATAATGATATATTTTATGAAATGTATTCCAGTGTTGTGGTTTAACCCCAACCAGTAACAAGGACCACGCAGCTGCTCACTCACCCCTCTTTTCCCCAAAAGGGCAGGGAGAAAAGGGAGAAAGAGAGGGAAAAGAAAAAAAACAAACTGGTGGGTTGAGATAAAGGCAATTTAACAGAACAATAAAAGAAAGGCAAAATAACAATAATACAATAATAATGACACAAGTCAGTCTCACCACCCAATGAATCGGCATGGTCCAGAGCAGTGATCGTGAATAACCCCCCTGGCCAACACCCATTTATATACTGAGCATGATGTCTATGGTACAGAATATTCCATTGGCCATTCTGTTGTCCTGTCTATGCTCCTGCTCAGTTTCTATGAGAAGGTGAAAAGAGTCTTTGAAAAGCATAAACATTGCCTAGCAACAACTAAAACAATATGCATTGTTGGCATTCCTATCTTCAAAATCACTAGAAAGAAAATTAACTCTTTCCTGGCTGAAACCAGGACATACAGGTAAGTATTTAAAGCAGGGAAGGACCTAAAATGCATAACACCCTGCAATATGGCAACTAAGGCCAATATCTTTTAGTAAAAAGTAAAAATTCGGGTTGCTACAGATAGAGAACTAGATTTAGAAATTAATGCTGAAGTAGAGTTAAAGTTCCAAATTTGAGTGGAGTGCAAATATCAGGAGGAATTCTGTTATGAAATTTCAAATGATAGTTTTTCAGGAATGCTATTGAAGGAATGGAATAATTCTTTGCAATAGTTATTGATGAAGGGATAAAAAAATACCACTTTTTGAAAGAAAGTGTTCCATAACAAACAGTGAACAGTCTTTTTCAAATGTTAAAATCATGCCAATGTCAATTAAAACATGTATCATGTCTGCTGTCTTTCAGCTTAGATGCTGCTGTCTCTGAACTTCTCACAGTGTAATGATTTACAAAAATGTGACCTATAATAACACACTGCAGCATGGATCTTTGTATTGAAGCACTTCTATACAAATCTTGTTCTATTGATGCATTTGTTTTTAAGTGTACTCTTAGAGTGAATTTTGGAAAAAAAAAACCCATGCTTGAAAGTTCTGAAATTTCAAGTTCTTCTGATATATATAATTATAATTTATGTGGCCAAAAGCTGCTCTTACAGGAGTCAATGAGAAATCAGAGAATTAATGTTAAACATATATATGTAAAACATATATATCATGAAAAAAAACCCCAGTGAAACAATAATTTTTTATTGAATTCTTATCGTAAATTAGTATATAATATTTTCTAAGATTAGTCTCAAATTCTGACATAAAAAAATTCCATTTTTTTATTCAACATTAATTGTAAGAATCAATGCTGTTATTTAGATGATTAGGTTTATAAATGTTGAGGCAAATACACCCTCTCAGAGCATCAATAGGAGTTGTTCTTGTATTATTAATATCATTGCAAATCAAAAACACACTGTAGAATCAGTTCAATGTATGTCAGTTGTGTTTGAGTAAAATAACTTTTTTACTTTTTGATTATCATACTTTTTTCTCCCCAAAAAATAAAATATGTAATTCACATTCTTAATTTATAATCCATGCATATGCAGGAAAATGAATGCCAGCCACTGGTGGGACTGATTTACCAAGAATTTTTACACAGTCCTTGACCTACGGAGCTTTTCCAACAAAGTCATGTTAACTTTTTGTGTACACAAGAGATGAACATAAATTTGGGAATGGATTAAGGAGGAGAAAAATAACCTTTCCTAATACAATCCATATTAATAGAGGAAGGGTCAATGGTACTTAGGCAGTGCAGTTTCCAAAAGGCGTCTGCCTAGAAGATGCCATGAAAGTTTGAAATCCTGATGCCTATAGTCCTTTTTACCTGCCAGCAACATTGGCCAGAAGCTAATCAGTGCTCTCTGCCTGTGGCACAACAATTGCATTTCACTGTAAGATCTTATGGGTGGTAAAAGGGAATCTTGATCCCTAGATCACAGAAGAGCATTGTGCTTCACGTCTGTGCCATTAGGTACTAAATGTGAACTACAGGCTCTATATCAATAGGCAGTAATGAAGCACATTTTTTTTCCCCTAGCATTTATTCTATATACTCTCAGATACTTTATTCTGCCATCACAAAAAAAAAATGGTTTTACTGAGCTCATCCTAGCATCTTTATAAACACTAAGCAAAACTATGACTCATCTCTGTATGACTAACATTTTTGTCAAGGTCATCTAAACATTTCACCCGATAGTGGATATGGATGTTGAAAAGGAGGAAGAATTAATCCATGTCAATTTTCATTGGAAAGCGGATCAAAGTAAAAATGTAATTTCAATTTCAATGTCAGTTGAATTTTATCAAACTTTAGACACATATGTAGATACTCTTTTGCACTGCAATGTCACGAACCAGAAGAAATGCTCCAGAGGAATCACAGAATCACAAAACCATAGAATGTTTTGGGTTGGAAGGAACCTTTAAAGATCTTCTAGCCCAGCCCTACTGCCATGGGCAGGGACATCTTGCATCAGATCAGGCTGATCAAAGACCTATCCAACCCGACTTTGAACCCTTCCACCCTCATTGTAACAAAAGTCGTCCTTATATCCAGTCTAAATCTATGCTCTTTCATTTTAAAACCGTTACCCTTTGTCCTGTCACTACAGACCCCCGTAAAAAGTGCCTCTTTATTTTTCTTGTAAGCCCTCTTTATATACCAAAAAGCTGCAATAAAGTCTCCCTGAAGCCTTTTCTTTTCCAGGCTAAGCAACTCCAATTCTCTGTCTTTTTTCATAGTAGAGGTATTCCAGCCCTCTGATTATTTTTGTGTGCCTCCTCTGGACCCGCTTTAATAGGTCCGTCTCTGTCTTGTGCCGGGGACCCTGGAGATGGATGCTATATGCCACGTGGAGTCTCAGGAGAGCAGAGAATCACTTCCTTCAACCTGCTGGCCAAGCTTCTTTTTATGCGGCCCAGGATATGATTGGCTTTCTGGGCTGTAATCACACATTGCCAGCTGATATCCAATTTTTCATCCAACAGTATCCCCAAGTCCTTCTCAGCAAGGCTGCTCTTAATCAATTCATCCTCCAACTTGTATAGCAATTGTGGATTGCCCCAACCCAGGTGCTGGACCTTGCTCTTGACTTTGTTGAACTTCATGAGGTTCATACAGGCCTGCTGCTGTTGAGGTCCCTCTGGATGGCATCAGTATCAACTGCACCACTCAGCTTGGTTTCATCTCCAAACTTGCTGAGGGTGCACTAAATCCCATTATCTGTGTAATTGATGAAGATATTAAATTGCATTGGTCCCAGTACAGACCCTTGAGGGACACCACTCATTACTGATTTCCATTTGGACATTGAGCCATTGACTGTAACTCTTTGGACATGGCCATCCAACCAGTTCTTTGTCCATCTAACAGTTCATCCATCAAACCAATGTCTCTCCAATTTAGAGGCAAGAATGTTGGGCGCAGGGGATTCAAAGGGCTTACAGAAATCCAGGTAAGTGGCAGGTACGAAATAGTGAGCCTGTTTGAAATGTGTATTAGGATCAGATAAATTTTGCTATGTACGTACTCACTCCTTTTCATTTTAAGGCAGTCTACGCAGCTAGGTCAGATGCAGACATCCACAGTCATGTGAGCTGAATCTCATCAGGGATATATTTCCACAATGAGGATTCAAAACATGTTTGAGTTACTGCTGCTTCTGACATGATTCACAGCAGCTGTTCATTATGAAGAATGTCAGAAGCTAGAGAGACAGTTTCACTATTTATTCTTAAACTATCCATAAGCAGAGGCCAGCAGTCATCTGTCTATAGTACAAAAGCTCCTTACTATTACTCCTTACTACCAGTTTGAACCTAAATGTAATAGATGGCAAAAGTTAACTTCAATTAGATTAACATTTTCTTCGGCTTTGATTAACTTCTGCCAAGGCTTCTCAGCTGTATGCAATTTGTCTCTTTGTAGGTTTTGGTCAGACTTGAAATATTGCATGATTTTCCTCATGGACAGTTACGCTGTTAAATTCTTGACTACTTCAGATACTGAATTGTAAACTGAACTGTGCAACAAAATCTGCTTAGCATGCATAGATTTGTAAAGTCATCTGCAAACCCCTCAAATGACTGTACTTCCTCATTTTGGTCAAAGATGGTACTACCTCACAGGGACTTATGAAAATGATGATGACAGGGTATTTGATATTTTACCCTGCAATATCCATGAACAACTTTAGATATGCAAATCTTGGACTTAAGCTACTTAAGGGTTTCCAGAATATCTTGATAATTGAGTGCACTGTAGCTGAGGAATACAGGTTCATTTTTGTCTTCTGACAAATGGGATGACTCGTACTTCAGGCTTCATATATGAGGTCTTTTATTATAATAGCATTATTGTTTTTAGCAGAACCTTCTGCTCCATTCAATGGCAAGGTGTAGATATCTGGGACTGACTTACCACCTTAAATAGCAACATGAACAGGAATTTAAATTGTCATTGAGAAATGTTAAGAAATATATTTGAGGAATTTGACATGTTTTTTTTTCCCCTTTGGATGATTATAGCTATCACAGAAAATATTTTCTCTGAAAGGTCACATGAAGTAGGTGTTTGCACAGTACCTTAAGTTGCTGTTGCTGAAAATATATTTCAGCCTTTCCTGAGTGCAATATATTAGGGTAGAGTCTCTCAAACATGCAATACTGCATTTTCAACCCAGCCTTCTTAAGCAGTAATTGCATCAGAAGATTAAGGGAAACAAGAAACAGAGTACGCAAATAATCTGTTTCTAAGATAAAAAATAAAACTTGTCTTTTATTAAGAAAAAAATAAGCTAAAAGGTACCCTTTGAGACAGATCAAAATCAAACTTCAATTTTCAAGTTTGAATTTCAATTTACTGAATAAACTTTCTATGTTTGGACATCTTATTTTTTTTTCTGGCCTGACTCCATCTCCAGCAATTGTTAAACAATTTGCAAGAGCTTCTCATATTTACACAGCACCCAATATAGAAATGGCATTTTTTCCATCCTGTGTGTAAAATATTACTAACTTTATCTTATACCCTAACCTTCATTTTATTATTGATGATAAGAAATTGACAACTACTTCACACTAAGAACCTAAAAATAAAGATCATATTTTGCCAAAGGAGAATCCAATTTCTTGTGTTAAAAGAATGGGGGAACCAGATATTTTCTGAGTTGGTAGGTCACATTTTATGATATAAGTTATTCCACCTGTTAACCATAAATTAAGAATTTATGGTGCTTGGTCAAATATGAAAGTATTGCCTTCGAACAATAACAATCAATAACAAAACAGTTACTTTGTCTGGTACACACAAGATTGGCCTTATGACCAACACATTTTCTCAGAATCAGAGATTTGTGTCTATTCAATGATTCAACACTTTAAAAAGTCCTTTCATTGCTGCTTCATATCCTATTCTAACTGAATAATCCACAAAAGGAGTTATGGAGAATCATTTTTGTTGAAAACCTCTGAACCTCATTTGTTTTGGAAAGATTCCACACTTAGGACTGGACATGTTAAGAGACAGAGCTATAAACATAGACCAAAGTATGAAATTTTGTATACTTTTATACGTACTTTCTTTCTACACAGTTAAATCTATAGCTTTATTGCCTCTCCTTCCATGAATACTTAGCTTTCTGAACAGGCTTTTCTATATGAAACCACATGAATAAACTTTTGTAAGTCTAAATATAGCATGTTTCCAAGTTTCTTTTATTCATTACACTACTGACATCTCCAGTTTATCTCAAGAACTGAGCAAAAGATGTTTTTTCTTGGAAGAGACCATACTGGATAAGTTCCGTTATTTCATGATGTTGCCTGTCTTTTACTATTCTGTTTCTACTTATTTCCCAACAGACAGTTGTCAGGTACAGGTGGCTTAAAATTTCCCAGATAACATCTATAGCTTTTATAGGTAAAACACATAGTTAAACTCATAATTAAAAGAGGTCAAGAGGCAATGAGCACAAACTGAAACACAGGAGATTCCATCTGAACATCGGATGGAATCTGACTGAAAAAGGAAACACTTTTTACTGTGAGAGTGACTGAGCAGCACAGGCTGCCCAGAGCAATTGTGGAGCCTCCCTCCTTGGAGATACTCAAAAGCTGTCTGGCCATGGTCCTGGGCAACTGCCTTTATGTGGCCCTGCTGGAACAGCAGGGTTGGACCAGATGACCTCCAGAGGTCCCTTCGAACCTCAACCATTCTTCGTGATTCTGTGAAAACAATGCATAGCTAAAATTTCTGCTTTCCAAACATCTGAGACATTGAGCTGCTTAGAATAGGAGACTGTTTTTTTGTTGTTGTTGGTTCAGCCACTTCATAGTTAAGCTTTTTTTGACTCTTGGGTATATACCATCTGGAGTGGTGACTCTCTGCTTTTGAAGTTGTTGGTTTACTCCAAAAATGTTGTTTCTGACAAGTCAGTCTCTGAGGATTCTTCATGTTAATTATTAAACGAGCCTGTCCCAAACTGCTGCATTTTTATTGATGGTGGTAAGACATGATCCACTTCTCAGTATTGTCTGTGCCTTGTTTAGCTGTTTCTTTTAACCCTTTGGTATAGCAGACCAGTCTTCCACTTCATAAAGATCGATGTGTTTTTTTACAAACCACTGATTCAATTTTGGCATTTCTGATTTCCTCTAATTTTAATCATTAATCACAAAACATTCCCCTCTCTATTCTACAGTAAGCATGTTTGTGGAGGAAACGTGATAGGCCAAGGCAAAAGAACAAGAGAGTCCATCTCATGAAAACGACATGGTATAAGCACATACATTGGTAACATCATTTTTCCCAGTGACCAAATAGGATGGTCAGCTCACATGGATTTCCTTAATTTATGGCTATCTTTGTCATTAGCTGGGCAGTGACTTTTCCTCATGGGACAGGAATAATTCATCTTATTAAGCAATTTCTCAAATATCTTCATACATATTGAATCTCGTATCAAACCTAGCTCCTGATGGAGAAAAATGTAAATCCTAAGGATTTCTGTATTTTGTGTTTGTGTAAAGAACAGTTTATATTTTAACGGGATATTAGGGTTGGTGTTCTTTGAAATACCTTTGTTTTGAAGTGCTTCCTAGGCAGGAGCACCAGACAAGGTACCTCCTTGTTTCCAGAGACTTTCCATAACTAGTGGTAAGAGCTATTCTGGTTAGCAGTATGTGGTCTAGTAAGTATCAAAATCAGAGCTCTTTGAAAGATAAAAAGTGCTTTTGCCTTCCTTTGTTTAAGCCCAGTCCAGCTGGGAGTTTTACAAGGGTGGTGTGTTTGGTTTTGGTTTGGTTTTTTTTTCTTCTTTTATTTCCTTTTTGGTTTTCTCTCTTTCTTCTATCCACTTTTAGCTTCTCTCGGGAAATAGACTTTGCTCAATCCAGATTACCAGAGCTTGAACTAAATTGCCACATAAATCTTTTAAAGCACTCTTTGGCTTCTTTTTACGTCACTATTATGACAGCTAACCATCACTCTAAGGAACCTACATATTCTTTATGCTCTAGATCTCCCTGTCTAAATATGTTAGGGAGAGATGGATGCTTTTCCCTAACTTTGCTTCAGTTTGAACCCACGCGGTTTTCCCTCATGTAATTGAAAAGATAGCATAATTTGTCAGATCCTCCATGCTTTGTTTTGACCAGATGTTAGAAGAAAGTAAATTAAGTCAGAATGCACTATGGAATTCATGGAACAGATTTTACTTTTGGGACCAAGTAGGCACAAAGGCATATTATAAACCATAACAGAAACACAGATTTCACTTCTTGGAAGTTCAAACAAGTCAGAGATGCTGGTACAGCCTTATTTCAGCAGTCTTTCATATATGCATTTTAATACGACCCTTGACTACATGATTATATACTACTTTTCTATGAATGTCTGTTTCCAGTTGTCTTAGTACATCTTTGGCATCTTCAGACTCAATGTCTTAGTTCTAGCCTTCTCAGCTGAAGTTTGTGATCCAGTTAAACTACTCGACTTGCCACTGTCCTAGTTATTGTTGCATACCTGTCAATGTCCCATCATCTATATGGTCAACCCCATTCTCCCGGTTGCTCCTGAACTTCATAGATTTATGTTCACTTTCTAAATACTAATTTCTTCCTTTAATTTAAAAACACAGCAAAAGTGGGCCCCTCTAAAAAACATGGAAAAGGAGGACAAATATTCCCATATCCACAGCTAAAAGAAGAAGAGTTCACACAACTAATCATAGAATCAGGGAATGGTTTGGGTTGGAAAGGACCTTGAAGATCATCTAGTTCCAACCTTCTAGGTGAAGGGACACCTTCCACTAGACCGGGTTGCTCAAAGTCCCATCCAACCCGGCCGTGACTAATTCCAGAGATGGGGAATACTCAACTTCTCTGGGCAACCTATTCCATTGTCTCACCACCCTCACAGTAAAGAATTTCTTCCTAATATGTAATCTAAATCTACCCTCTTCCAGTTTAAAACCATTACCCCTCATTCTATTGCTACAGTCGCTGAAAAAGAGTCCCTCCCCATCTTTCCTGTAGGCCCACTTTAAGTACAGGAAGGCTGCTATAAGGTCATCCCCTCTATTCACAGTGTGGAAAGTTTGTTAAAATGTTGCAATGATAGGAAGAAAAACAGTAATTAAGAGGAATAAAGAGGGCAGAGAGAAAAAGACAGAACTACTTACAGTAGGACAAAATAGGACATTTCATTTCTCACCCCTTTCCTTCCATTGCCAGAAGTTCTCTAACATTGCTCAGAAACTTGACCATCTGTGGGACGACTATGTTTTTGCATAAGAAAAGTTGTCTCCTGCTGCCTGGCCTATTAACTAGTCCCTGTTTCATGCAGCAGAAGCAGCTTTCTCTTTTCTATGCTATGAAGCATCCAAAGTTAGTTGAGATTGCTGAAAACTTAGGAGAGTTTCACATGATCTACTAAATCTCTGCAGCATATGAAAATTTTCAGGAGATCAGAGTTTGAGAACTGATGGATTAGTACCTATAAATATTATATTAAATGTAAAAAGCTATGTTAATTCTACATTAACTATGCACCGCTAAAATCTCAGTCAGCTAAATTCAAAGGTTAAGAGTTCTATACTGCAACAGCAACTCCTGAAAAGAGTATGAAATACAGAAAAAATAAAACATGCAGAATGGAATTTTTAAGAGACATTATATAGAACACATAGGACAATAAACCAAAGAAAACAAATAAAAAAAGTAATTATGTGACAAAAATCCTTTATAGAAACAGCAAAATAAAATTTTGAAAAATGGACTAAACAGTTACATTTACAAAAAAAAAAATCAAACAAACATTACCAACAAATCATGCTGGTAATTTCCTCTTATTCATTCTCTAGTAACATGAATATGTGACCACGTATAAATCATTTTTATGAAGTCTTCAGAAACATTTCACTTAAAAGAATAGCTTCAGGATATAAACATAATTATCCTAACAGCTGAAATGTTTAGTTTTCAGTGTCTATCATAAACTTAAAGAAAGGCAGCAATCTCAAACCTTAAACATTCTTCTTTGTATTTTCCTCTTTATGACAAAATTCATACCATTTAAATGCACTCCTAGTTTATATATAACTATGCTTATATATCAGTTTTTAGTATGGTGGCACTGTGGCTGAAAAGCTTTTATAATAGAGAACATATGTCTGATTTTTCTCTGGTAGGCAGTAGAATCGCAATAAACTCTGTGATGCTCCAATTTGTTTAAGTTTTGAAGAATGTTTAGATTAAGTAATTAATCCTGACACTTGGTTACTGATAAGTTTGGTTTTTTTATGGAGTCAGGCCATTTTGGCAGTAAATGTTTGACATATACTGTATGTTAAAGTGGCAACATTTAATGGGACTATAATGTGAACACAAATGAAGCAGTACTGAACAAATACAATAAAGAATTGTGACCCTCACACTTGTTTGTAGAATCATAGATGCCTTAAATAGAGTCTTATTCTATATGTAAATTAGATTATTTCATACTATGAAACAACATTAAACAACTGTTGGAGTGACTTCTTTAGAACAGCATTTAGGTGTCTGTAAAAAAAATGGCTTTTGTACATGATCTGTGAACCAAAAGACAAAACTTTCTCATTCCGCTTAGTGTACTTAAAATTTCTCATGGTATTCATATTGGGGGATAACTATAGATCTGGGGACCTCTGAATCTTCCTAACGAACCAATGCTTGCCTTTCTATTTCAAGACTCACAGATCGGAAATTTCTTCTGTCATGCCTAAACATGACCTTTAGAAACCTTAACCTTTAGAAACTCATGAGCTCTTTTGCAACATCAATGTCACCACTACTATATTTCATTGATATTTCATCAACGGTTTTCATGGTAAGGAACAGACTTTTACCCTTGTAGAAGCACATTATAAGGAATAAATTATAATCAATCCTTGCTACTCTGAAGACACCTGTTCCTTGCTACTGCATGCATTTCTTCCAGCCTGCTTTTCAAGCTAGTGGCATCAGCTTTGGTAAGTCATTGTAATGGCCAAGCCAATCTCTTTGACTTTCCCCAGATATAAAGCCAGTTAGCATTTGTTTTCTGAGTGACTATCTCCTTCTAGCCTCCTGCACCAAAGTTGCTAAAAGGAAGTAAAGTCATTAACTGTTCATCAGTGGTTTTCCAGTGCATATCAGAGTTATCTCATCACTAAGAGCTGCTGAAAAATAAAGGCTGCGTTACATCAGTTGCATTACAAAGTTCACCTATTTGTTCTTTGTTTTTCAGCACATAAAATAGGATAAATTTAGTCAGTTATAACTGGGCAGATATAAACTAGTCCTCGCCTAGCTGAGTGGTGATTCCAGGTAGACTTTGACCTTTGACATACATTTCTGTCACTTACAGACAAATCTGATGTACTGAGTAGCAGTTTCTGAAAACTGAATATTTTCCTTCCCACTATGGGAGCTTCCGAGGACACACAGAAACTCTAGGGGTCACATCCAAGCAAATGTTGTGTTTGCCCTTCAAGAGTTTGGACAATACCCCCATACTGTCCATCCTGTTAGTTTTAGGCTGGAGGTTCAGGGTAATATTTTGAGAGAACAAAATTCTTACATATTTGTTACATTCAGTCTTTCACCATAAAATGTTAACAGTAATGAACTATGTTTGTTAGAACTATAAACCAAATCTCATAGATAAAAGAGAGCTACAGGAAGACTACAACAACAACAACAACAAGTTACAGGAGTGTTTTTTGCATATTTCCAAAGGTAAGTAGGGCTGGATTTTTAAGCACAGTTGGTTAAACATAATTCATGGACAGAAAATCTACTTACATTCCAGAGGAACACTTACTACTAAGTACTAGAAAAACAAACAAACAAACAAACAAACAAAACCCAAATAACTCCCCAAAACAACCAAAGCAGTAAGTTAAGGGGTTTTAGCTGTAAGATTGCAAGCTTTAAGAATTGATAATATCCCAAATTCTCCTATATCTGAAAGAGGACTGTAAAAAAAAATAAAAAAAAAAAAATCCAACCCTAATCATCTGGAACAACTGCAATATACATCTTAATTTGAAATGTGTTTTTCTGTTTCTACACATACATTTGTAAGAATGCATCTGAGGTAACAGCCATACCTGTATGAGATATAATTAATCTGCTAGCTACTTCTATTCATTACTTTCTTGGTAGGTAAAAATTGTCAGTGAGAATTTGCATGTGTACCATTAACTGATTGTTGGTAGGCACTTAAAGTTTGGCTGCACAAAAGCAGTCTGAAGATGATCTGTATTACTTTGCAAGACCATCAACAAGCCACACTTCCAGAAACTCTTCTATCTATTTTAGACAGTAATATTTCAGAAGACAGGAACACAGACAGAAACTACAAAGATTAAAATTAGAACTGCTCACTTAACTTCACACGTAAATATTTTAATAACATTTTGATTTAAACACTGTGAAGTTTTCCATATGTCGATTAATGCTTCAGTATTTTAACTTCTCACAGAGAAGGTAATTAAGAGATCATCACACACCTCTACAGAACACCACTATTCTTGGATGACACACGTGGCCAAGCAAAGAAATAAAACTGATAGATGAGTCTGCCAACACTAGCCTACCTTACTGAAAAAACATATCAAAACACAAATATACCACAGAAATAGTGTGATGGTGAAAAATAAGAAACTTTTACAATAAATATTTTCTGTAAATGGTGCATTTTTGAAGCCATACATTTCCACTCCACATTTCATTAGAAAGTTTTTCTCCACTTCATCTTCAAGCTGTCTTACTTAGAAGTGTATTTTATGTTAATCTTTTTTCCTCCAAATGTAAAGCTATGTAGAATATAAAATGCATAGGATATCAAGAATACAAAGCTTTCAAGCTTTCAGCTTCCTTTCTAAATTACAAAGGTGAAAAAACACAGATGAAGTTTGATTTCTATGGAGGTGAGAGAAATATTTTATCTTTTGAATAACCAATGTCCCCTTTTGGATGAGGATATAGAAGATTTAGATAGTACGGTATTTATTTGTTATAGATTAAAGAAATAAACAAGCAAACATTCTGGTATTCATGTTAAATTATTAATGACATGATGTCATTTAAAATATGACATGCAATGATTTAAAATGGCCTTTAGTGTAAATGGAAATCATCTTACATGTCTTGAAAGTATCTTTTACACACATGTTTTTAATAGAAAAGACTTAGAAAGAAACATCTACACATACATAGTGGTATACCAGAAGAAGAGCAGGGAAGCATTGAAGATGCAAAATGTTGCTATCTTTACTCCAACAGTAGCACAGTATGTGTATCAAAGCCAAGTTGAACCCCTCTCTTTTCCTATCATATCTTAGTTTAAAAATAATTCTAGCCTACACTGTTACATTGATAGCTGTTCTCAGTCACTACAAAGACTAATTAGCCATAGAGCCTGTGAACATATTCCATATTAGGGAACCAGGAAAATAAGTGACATCTATTCACTTTCACTTTTAAATATCTAAGGCCTTTTCACTGTGTTGTCCTTTATCTTCAGAATGTTTTATTTAGTTAGTTAATATAAAATGTCATCATTGACTTGTATTAAAGTTTTCCACTAAGCCACACTTTTGCTATAAAGGATATGAGAAAAAACAGTAACTGAGTCTTACACATGAATGACATCTTCAATTACTATTAATTTTTTGATTAAAAAGTAGTGGTAGAGATTGTAGACACATTCCAAGTTAAATTTGCTTTCATTATGTGCAAATAGTAGTACAAAAATGAAATGGTCAAAGAGCATGAAAGGCAAGTTTTCAATTGCTTTTCAAGGCAAGCAACGTCAATGTAATATCAGTATCTGCCTTCCACAGAACAATTATGTCTTTAAAAAATGCTGGGGGAAAAAAAATCACAACAGATGAGAGAAGTTCAGCACACTAGCAACTACCTCAAGGGAATAGATATTAAATAGAAGCCTGAGTCATATTATTAATTACGTTATAATTTCAGTGAGTGATTCATAGTATGATTCCATCTTGATAAATTCCTTCGAGCAAAAATTATGGCTTTGTTCAGTTTCAGGAAGCGAATGGTTTTTCTAAAGGTGTTATTGAAAAGGTGCACTTCCAATTTCTGCACAATTTCCAACGCTGAGTTCCTCAGCACAGATTTTCAATTGTTCTTATTTAGTTCTTTTTCTCTCATACTTGACTTAATATATTGACCTAAAGATTCACATTTATTCCTTCATTTGAAAGGAATTCCTTCTACTTTTTATAACAGGAGAACATTGTCTCCTACTCTTTACAATAACTTGAACTGTATCCCTGTCATGCTGAGGTTTGTGGCAGATGCAGGTGCCCTGACAAAGTCCTAACAAAGACCCAGTAAAAGCCTGTGAAAGCTTCCCGCCTAGTCATACCCACACGGTAGTGGCCAGCACATAAGCATTTCAGTCAAAAGGTGAGGAAGTCACAGATCAGATTCAACTAGGGTATAAATGGAGCCCTGCTTGAGAGCCATTTTGAGCTGGTCCTCCTCAGAGCAAAGGGTCTGCAGTTGGGGACTCCCTGCTTGGGTCAGATTGCTGCCCAAGGAAACTCTTTGAGGTTTAGAGCCTTCCCTTATTGGGTGAGTGACTGTGCATTTTGGGTCATCGGCCACAAACCTTAAAAATTCCTAAGTCAGTTGGGTAGTATTAACTCTCAAATGACATTCTGAACCCGTGGATTGTTAATGTTTGTCAGAGTCTCAAAGCAGTTTCAGTTAGGGTAAAACTTAGTTTGATTTTGTAAAAATAAAACCTGTTTTTAGTTTGTTAGTCGGTCCAGCTTGTTTTTATGAGGTTCCGCAACAAGGTCTTTCACAGCAGAATTCCTTGAGTAACTACTTAGCTTAGTAAAACAGGAGGAAAGTATTGATGAGGAGCAGCAGTAGCAGGCTGGACTGTGGCTGAAGTGACTAGTGAAGAAGACAAGCCAGAAGTGAATCATATAGGAGAAGAACAGAAAAGAAAAGCTAGTGAGACCGAGATGATACTAAAGAAAAAAACAGAATTGATAGCCCAGGATGACAAAGATGGACTGCGGGCTACGTATATAGAAAAGACAGTGAAATGTGTCAAAACTTGGGACAAATTTCAAGATTTTAATTTGACCATCATCTCCACCCCATTGCACTCAGGCTTTCATTGTTGCGAAATGAATGTTTTCCAGTTTGGTGAAAAAAAAATCAAGAAATTATCAGCTATCATAGTTTTCCAGTTTTAAAATTCAGAGCAAAACTGAATTTTATCTCCATCAACTGATGTCGTCATTATTAAGCCACAGTGAAGGACTCAAAAGGAAAAAAAGACCTAACCTGCAGATGAGACAGAAGAAATGTTTGCTGCAAGTGAATATATCTAGCAAGACTTTTTCAATTACTACCAAATATTTCAAGATGAAAAAAAAAAAAAATTCCAGTGGGGGATTTTTTTTTTCTCTGTCCCAGTACATGGAATTCTTTATAATATATTGAAATTAAGAATTTAGGATTTTGTATTTAAAGGATAACAGTGGTTTCCAAATAGTATTAAACTTTGAAGTGTTTTCTTGGTGCAAAACAAGCAAGGAGTAAAAAAAATCCTAAAAATAAAAGCAAACAACCCCAGACAATTTATTTTTAAATTACAAAAACTCAGCATGCAACCCTGTAACATTCCGTCAAATACATTAAATAAAACTAACCATGTCTTTCTATAACAACTTCTAAATTCGATGGCTCTGCGAAAGTAATCTATATTCAATCCATAATTTTTTATTTAAGCCAACTTTGACATGGGCTTCTAAAAAGTACGTGATGTGAATACAGAAAAAAAAATAAAAAAGAAATGGAATGGAATGGAAATATCTCTGAGAATAAAACTGATTCAACAACCACAGTGATAGTAAACACTAACTCACCATTTATAGAAAATGTGCCATTCTTTAATGTTTTGATTTTGTGAAGACTACTGAGAGTTCCTTCATTTTAACATCCAAACACCTTGAGATCTTAAAATTGGTTATTAGATCAACCAACTGTTACGAGAAATAGAGAAATACAGCACTGGAAAGAAGTTCCCATTATCAGTATCTAATGCAGCATGTGTGTAAATACTTTCTGTATTTAGAATGTTATTGGAGCTGTCTGTGGATATCTTGTCTTTAGGGAAAATGCATGCTAATTTATAATATAGTTATTGCTATACGCAGAAATTTCTTAGAGCTTTTTTGTCATGGGTTAAATGAGAGATGTCTTATAAAAATGGGAATACCTATACATATTTACCTAGGGTTTTGTTTGAAAAACATTTAATCCAGTGATGTTTTGCTGGAATTTTCTGTTCTGTATGACTATTTATGGAATTAGTAAGCATAACCAAAGATTTATATGTCAGACAATGTAGAGACATTATCATATTCATAAATACATTTCCATCTTTCCTATATGTTTTTTACAAACAGCTGATTTCCATTGTTGGCTGCTGCTGTTCCTAGGTAGAAAAATCAAAACGTTGTGTGCTTATACTACCACCCATTATTCACACTTTGTATGCAATCAAATAATTAGCTGCAATTTGAGCAATTTACATAAACTACGGTACCAGTTCAACAAAAGATGTCATGTGTAGAAGAGAACAGCTTTAGTATATGTGACTTAGAAATGTATCACCGAATCCTTATTTCTGCATCTTTTCAGCTGACTTTTTTTCTTTACTGGATCATTTACAATGCTGAAGGTGCTTGAAAATCACTTTTGTACAATGAGGTGAGTGTTTCTTTTAGTTTCATCAACTTCTTTGCTAAAAATAAAAAAAATAAATTGCCTTTTTATGTTTTCCTCACTACTATCCTTGAACAAATAAATGTGATTTTTAAATGGCAAAAAACATTGGAGCTTTATTGTCAAGAGATCATTTCATGGTATGAAGAGTTTGGTGGCAATACCAGTTTAAATTATTCGGTCTCTTTCTTGCAATGGTGACAGGAGGTAGAATTATTCATTTAAAAACCTGGATCATTTTGCTGCTCCCACTCACCAAGTGACTCCACCAGTAGCTGTTGCCAACAAAATGCAGAAGGTTAGAAGGGCAGGAGTGACAAACAGTAGTGGTAAAAAATGAAAAGAAAGATGGGAATATCTTAAACCAGGATTACTGGATGTTTTGTATCAAGCAAGTACAAGCAATTACGATTATGTTTTATATCAAGCACGTGTTTGATAAATTAATGAGCAGCACAACAAATATTTGGAGGGCAAGATGGGGAAAAAATCGCCAAGGTTTTCCATTAATACTTTGACATAAACATGGAGAATTTGGAAATGCCTGATTTACCCCTCTTTTCTAAACTGTTCAGTGATGAAGCCAGATAAATAACTGCACTTTTCCACTGGAGTTCACAGTTTGTAAAGCTGTCACTGCTAACACTTTGTTGATAGCACTGGGGAAATGACCGCTCACAGCACAACAAGAATGCAGATTGAATTGCTTTGACTATGGGTGTCTTGGGAGCTTGCTAAACATTTTATCCAGGAACCAAGTCCTGTCACTTCTTAAAACAACCGGAAAAACTGCCCTGTGATACAGATCATATTCTACACATTTTTTAGACTACTAATCTCAACCATTTAATAGCAACAATGGTAACTGAACTGACAGCTGTACAAATTCTTGCTGAAAGTATTCTTAAATTAATTTGCATTATGCTTATTTCCCTGTTGGACAACACAAAAGTTGATTCTAGAATTAGTTGACTTAATGTGCAGAAAATAATTA
>NW_009647830.1:5777427-5807008 GCF_000708025.1 Charadrius vociferus | reverse complement strand
TTGCGCATAAAGGGTTCTCTGGAAACTTTAAAGCAAGTTAAACCAAATCAGAAAGACTCCTGTTATTCCCTGAAATGTGAGTCTTTCATATTCACATTACACGGTTGTTACTTCTCAGCCAGAAATTGGGGGAATGCTTTGGAAAATATAAATATGCACTGGAAATTCAGATCTGTTTGATGAGGCTAACATTTTGCCATTAATATTCTGCATCTCTATAATGTTGAAAATTCACCATCAAAATATTTTGTAGCCATTTCTTGTAGAGAATATACACTGAGTAGTAACTTTTAGTATGGGTCTGAGTAAAGTAATGGTCTAACAAGGACTGGACCTCCCACTCTGAAGATTCTGGGTCCAAGCCTGAACAATTGCAGCAGCAAAAGAAAGCACCACCACATAAAGCACTGAAGGAAAAAAGAGCAGAGGTGTAATGAAGAAAGTTCTGGAACTGGGCTTTAATAGGTGGTTAAATAATTGAACAGGCTGCTCATCAAATCAGACTGAACCTCTGCCAACAGGTTTGAACTTCTGATGGCTGGAGAACCAGGACCTGTTTTTTTGTTTTCTTTTTCAACTTCAAAGGAGGCAAGGGAACAGCATCACTTCTAAATCTCATTAACTGCAAACGACTGTCCTATGTCGCTGAAGCTGAAAAAAAAACTTAAAAATACCCTTTTTAGATGAAGGGTCAGAGCAAAATAGCTACCAGAA
Source organism: Charadrius vociferus (assembly GCF_000708025.1). Classification (NCBI taxonomy): domain Eukaryota; kingdom Metazoa; phylum Chordata; class Aves; order Charadriiformes; family Charadriidae; genus Charadrius; species Charadrius vociferus. The sequence continues at coordinate 5,806,294 of NW_009647830.1, read as the reverse complement.
CTAGGACTAAAATGGCAATGAATTCTGCTAGTACATCTACAAACAATTAATTTGACTTTGCTTATATTAAAAAAAATAAAAACATGCAGCTGACTTTTATACACTCTTAATCTGAATCACATATAAACAAAACAAAGCCAAAAGGGAAAAAATGAATTGTGCCTTAGGTAAATCTTCAGTTCTGTGGTGATGGTGTATTCCTCTGATGCAAAACTTGTTCACGACTTCACACTTGATACTCATCTAAGTAAAAGTATTTGTTACTTAAAGTTAGAAATAAAATGAAAAAATGAAGATAGGGAGATCTATCTGAATAATACTAACTGTATAGTTATAAAAACTCCTTTTTGCATAGTATTCATCCTATGCGATAATAGTTTAAAATACATACAATTCAATGAGGTCACGTTGTAACACATTATATAACCTAAATGTAATAGGTAATCTTACAATTAGTGTTCCTAGTGTATACATACGTATATCTTAATATGCCTAAGTATACATTATATACAATATATATTACCTGTATGTATAAAAATTTGCAATATATATTACCTGTATACATAATACTATATAATATATAGATCTAAACATAAAATATATATGTATAATTTGTTCATATATATACACACTTATCTATATCTACCTGTCTAGATCATAAGCCAACCAAAATGCACTTGAAAAAATGTAAGCCTCAATAAAATAAGGAAATGGTACAGCACACTGAGAAGACAGTGGCATAGGTATCACTAGTGCTTTCTGAAGTTGAGAACGTGCAGCAATGACTGGCAAACCATCACCATAAACACACAAGCTGGAGCACAGGAAATTCCATCTCAACATGAGGAAAAACTTCTCTACTTTGAGGGTGACAGAGCATTGGAGCAGGGTGCCCAGAGAGGCTGTGGAGTCTCTGGATATGTTCAAAACGTGCTTGGATGCAATTCTGTGCAACCTGCTCTAGATGAACCTGTTTTAGCAGGGGAGTTGGGCTAGATAATCTCCAAAGGTCCCTTCCAACCCCTACCATTCTGTGATTCTGTAATAAAAATACTAAAGTCCTGCCAAATAAGGTTCACAAAATTGTGTAGAAATTAATATTACACATGTATACATATATAACCAACCTCAGAAGTTTCCCAGAATATCAGCCTAACCTATCCAGTGATTATAGATCTAACTCAGTTGGGAAGAGTACAGAGGGGTTTTACAAGACTAATATATTCTAATTGAATGAAAGTGACTGTGGCAGTCCCTCTATCATCATAAAATAAGAAAAGTATCATAAAGGAAGTCAAAGAGAGAAAGTACTGATAAAAACTTTAACAGGGATGAATGTTCATGTTTCCTTATCAAACACACTGTCACTCCAGTATAGAGTTCATTGTACTTTACAGGGGGATAAAAGAAAGACAGGGAAGAGCTATCCAAATGATTTGATCAGTCAAGGGAATCAGGGTAGTTTGAGATCTAGGGTCTGCAGATCACAGTTGTTCTCATTTTTTCCTGATAATAAGATGCAACATTCTGTGTAGCATACATAGAAATTAGTGTATTTGGCAAGTTTGCAGCATAGGAAAAGAAACTTTGATATCTATCTAAATTACAAATCTGAGAATCACTTATATAATGAGACAAATGTATAATGGAGAACACTGGGGGAAAGAAGGGGAGGCAAAGAGAAAAGACAGAAAACCCTCACATTCCCATTTAATATTTAAGGTTATGTTAATGTTTACATTAACATTCTTCTGTACTAAAAAATTTGAATTCAAAATAGAATATTTTTTCTTGAAAATGGGAACTGTCTTTGTAGAGACGGACATGACACTGAATATCCAGTTGCAGCAATTGCATATTTTATTTTACAAGCAGTGCTCCTTTATATCCTTTTACCTGATTGCTTATCTGTGCATATATTCTAACATTCTACTTTTGCCCAATCCGCTCTCACATCACACACCACCCAGCCAATACAATTGTTGAACACGCGCTGTTCATGCTCTGGGAAAAGCCAGGATGTTTGCCCCCTCTTATCTTGTTTGCTCGGATCTTCTCAGGATTCTCCTGTCTCTTCAAAGGTACACAGGTATCTGTTCAGGGTCAGTGTTAAACTTGTATTTTGATCCCTCGGACCAGACGAGGTCTCCCACAGGGAACTATAACAAACATTTATCTAATGGGATGCTGTGTCTAAAAAACCAAAATCTAGCTGTATTCTCAAGACTCATTTATCCTATTGAAAAGGAAGATGTCTGTGCAAATCACACTATCTATTATGAAATTTAAATTAAAAATATTAAAAGGAAGTAAAACCAAAACAAAACAAAAAACCCAAAACAAAACTAAATAAGTTTCCCCCAAAATAAGCCTAAAGAATCTAAAGAACCTTTCTGCTGTGGTTCTGTCATTCTGAAGTCCCAGTTCTTTGGAAGCTGCTAGTGTGCAATACTATCATATACATTTATATATCAGATACAATTATCTTCATCTATTAGGAGTGAAAACTGCTAATTCCCTAGTTACGCAAACTCATCTGACAGTTGCTGGTTTTGCAACTGATTGAACACTTCATAAACTCTTTACAAGTAGGGAATCTTTTAATTACATTTCTTTCACCTGCGTTCAAGCTCTATGCCAGAAAGCTCTAATATACTCCTGGAGCCCTCAGCACAAGAAAGACATGGACCTGTTGGAGGTTGGATGGAGCTCTTTTTTGCAACGTGTGGTGAAACACTGGCACAGGTTGCCCAGAGAGGTGGTAGATGCTCCAACCCTGGAACCATTTAAGGTCAGGTTGGACCGGGCTCTGAGCAACCTGACCTAGCTGAAGATGTCCCTGCTCATTGCAGGGGGGTTGGACTAGATGACCTTTACAGGTCCCTTCCAACCCAAACTATTCTATGGTTCTATGATTCCATAATAGATGGGGTTGATATGCTACTCTCTATGACAATTTACAAAGAATCACTGTTCAGTAGCACAATGAACTCTTTCCAACGATCCCATTTCAATAGGCCTTGCAAGGCTACTTTCATGGTGCTCCTTCCTGTACGTTGATGCCCATGGAAGTTAAAAAGACTTAATTACACACCTGAGCAACACCTTACACCACAGTAGTTCTGATTTGGCCACCTGGTAACTGGTACAGCAAAGTCTCTCCCACTGTAAGAGAGGATCAGGTTTGTGACCACCTGAGGAGCCTGAACATACAGAAGTCTATGGGACGCAGAAGTCTATGAGACGCAGAAGTCTATGAGATGCATCCCAGAGACCTGAAGGAATTAGCTGATGTAGCTGCCAAGTCACTCTCCATGGTATCTGAAATGTCATGGCAGTCAGGTGAAGTCCCCAGTGACTGGAAAAAGCGAAACTCAGCACCCATTTTTTAAAAGGGTAGAAAGAAAAACCCTGGGAACTACCGACCAGACAGCTTCACCTCTGTGCCTGGGAAGATCATGGAACAAATCCTCCTGGAAGATGCATGGAGAACATGGAGGTGACTTGAGACAGCCAGCATGGCTTCACCAAGGACCAGTCCTGCCTGACCAACCTTGTGGCCTTCTGTGGTGGAATGACTACATCAGTGGAGAAGGGAAGAGCTACAGATGTTGTCTATCAGGACTTCTGTAAGGCCTTTCACACAGTCCCCCACAACATTCTTCTCTCTGAATTGGCGAGGGATGGGTTTGATGGGTGGACTGTTCAGTGGATGAGGAATTGGTTGGATGGTTGCATCCAGAGGGTAATGGTCAATAACTCAATGTTCAGATGGAGATCGGCGACACATGGTGTCCCTCAGGGGTCTGTATTGGGACCAGTACTGTTCAATATCTTCAGCAATGACATAGACAGTGGGACTGAGTGCACCCTCAGCAAGTTTGCAAATGACACCAAGCTGAGTGATGTGGATGACATGCCTGAGGGACGGAATGCCATCCAGAGGGACCTGGACAAGCTCGAGAAGTGCAGCCGTGTGAACTTCATGAGGTCCAACAAGGCCAAGTGCAAGGTCCTGCATCTGGGTCGGGGCAATCCCCAATATCAATACTAGCTGGGGGATGAAGGGATTGAGAGTAGTCCTGTTGAGAGTGGAGGACTGTACTGGCGGATGTAAAGCTGGACAAGAGCCGACAATGTGTCCTCGCAGCCCAGAACGCCAACCATATCCTGGGCTGTATCAAAAGAAGCATGGCCAACATTTTGATGGAGGTCATTCTGCTCCTCTACTTTGCTTTGGTGAGACCCCACCTGGAGTACTGCGTCCAGCTCTGAGGCCCGCAGCACAGAAAAGACACAGACCTGTTGCAGTGGGTCCAGAGGAGGGCCACAAAAATGATCAGCAGAACAGAGCACCTGTCCTATGAGGACAGGCTGAGTGAGCTGGTGCTATTCAGCCTGGAGAAGAGAAGGCTCCAGGGAGACCTTATTGTGGCCTTTCAGTATTTAAATGGGGCTTATAAGAAAGATGGGGACAAACTTTTTAGCAGGGCCTGTTGCAATAGGACAAGGGGTAATGGCTTTAAACTAAAAGAGGATAGATTTGTGGTGAAACACTGGAACAGGTTGACCAGAGAGGCTGTAGATGCCTCATCCCTGGAAACACTCAAGGTCAGGTTGGACGGGCTCTGAGTAACCTGACCTAGTTGAAGATGTCCCTGGTCATTGCAGGGGAGTTAGACTAGATGACCTTTACATGTTCCTTCCAACCCAAACTATTCTATGATTCTATAAAACTTACGTTCACCCTCCATTCTGCATTTATGGTCTTAAATATGCTCAGCTATTCAGTGACAAATTGCTAAGAAATACTTTCCCACAGCTATTTGCCTGCACTTTTAGACAATCACCTTTTCCATTCTCTAGAAGAAAGGGATCCAGAGGATAATTTCCTTCAGTGTGAATCATAACTGTATATCAGAATTACATTTTAAATGTGGTAGTTCTTTTAACATTAAATAGGTCAAATTTGTCACTTTCTCTTGGGTGGTACTGAAAATATACTGTGCAACTACTTATAGATGGGAAGAGTTCATTAGATTTAAGACATTTGTAGGAAACACTTAAAAAGCCCACAGAATAAGTAGCTCAAAATTTTTTTTTGTTTCTAGACTTGAAAAGTCTTAGCATGTGACATCATACAATTAATTAGTTTCTTTGAAAACGAAGAATTTATCTGTGTTAGTTTTCACTGTGTTTCTGTCTAGTTTAATTTTAAATGTCTTGATATATTTGGCTTTTACCATTTTCGTACTAAACTGCAGAACGAAATTACACACTTTGGAAGGAATGTTTTCATGACATCAACAAATAAGAACTATTAAGTGAAATACAGCAGTAGCAGCCATCTATTGAAATAAATAAATAAATAAATAAACAAACAAATCCTTTCGCTCTCCCTTATTTTCTAGTAAATTTATGTTTATGTAAGGTACGGACATGTAAGCTTGCTCAGTATAGAACAAGTTTATGGCAAGAAAAGAGACTTAACAGACTAATTTCAAAATTAAGCCATACACTTCTTACGCGAAAATAAATATGTAATTTAAACAAAGCTTTTCCTCACCTTACCACCCATAAAATGGCATAAGATTTCCCTAGTTTACCCAATTAAAAAACAAAACAAAACAAAACTTGGATAAAAAAGGTTCACTTTTGACCCTCAAGAATAGACATCATATAAATAACACAGAAAATTCATTATATAATTTAGGAAATTTTTGCAGTATTTTTAAAACTTTAAGATACACCCCAAGTTATGGGGGAAAAAAGTATCCTAGCTATGTATTGCTAATTCTCATTTTCATTTAAAATTCATTTTGATTTTTTCCCCTTTCACTAGTGTTAATATATACGTACATAATAGAGCTTTTCTATCAGCTATAAGTCATCTTTACAGAGATACATAATACAGAGGAGAGCAAAAGAACAAAATTTAAGCTAGTTCTTGTACTACAATTTAAGGGGTTATAGAATTAATTATTTAACCTGCTTTTGAAGTTTCCGTCATTTGAAAATCTTACTATGGCAAAATTCTCCAAGTGCAGTTAAACAAACAATAATATCAGCTTCATCGACCAATCCTGATTTTAAATATGCAAAAGCCTGCACAATATCTATTGTATTCTGAAAATGGTATTAGATATACTATATAAAGGGTTTGTTGGTTTTTTTTTTCACAGTACTTGCTGACAAACTACTGCACAACTCAAATTAAAATTAGGTCTAATCTATTATGCCCAATTCTTTGAAAATGCTAGCAATGTTAAAATTTGATTAATTCGTGCTAGGAAAACAGTTCCATTAGCTCACACTTCAGTGGAACAGCATTTTGTGTAACAGACCATCAAATGCCAACCATGAAGTAAATTAATATGCTACCCCAGGAAAAAGTTACTTTAACAGAATTTTAACTACTTGTCAAAATTCTGTTTAAAACCTATTATACTGCTTCTGTATGTTTACTGCATTTGGCAGATAATATTAAATGTTCTTGAGACAGCGATTTCCAAAAAGAAATAAAACATTTGGATTTGATTTGTGCATTAAATTTTCTTCTCTTTCTATTTCGGATATTTATAAATACACAAACAATGAAATAAATAGGTGGTTTTTTTAAAGTTTTTTTTTTAACTTTAGTTTGCCAAATAAAATTTTCAGGATGCATAAATTCATCTGTTGAAGGTTGTTATTAGAATTCCCCTATTTCTTTTACACACAGAATGTAGTGTCAGGAGAGTTTAGAGAAACCATTTTGATTTGTTGTTCTCCATGACAGTACCACATTTCCAAAGCAGCCTGAGAAATAAGCAAAAAAAAGAAAACACACCAAGAAAAAAAATCTTTAGTACATTCAAAAGCTTTTTAAAATAAGAGTGATTCACCTTAAGTTCACGCATAATACAATTTTATAAAGTTAACACAATCTGCTGTGGGAGTTACTGATTTCAAAGAACTTTTACCTGCTTCTCATTGAGATCTGTAGTAGATTCCCCTTTAATTCAATGGGACTATGTAAAAAATTAACTTTTATATTCCAGATACCCCTGAAAAATTCAGGTAGTAGAAAGAAAAAAGAGATTCACAAACCTACAGCTTCATTCAGTAGTGATGACATTACTCAATGAAAGAGGATATGATCCTTATTGTGCACAAAAGGACTTGGCCATGCCAACATATAATTCTACCCAGAATGTACTTATAGTTTGAATTTAATCCTTTCCTGATTTGAATTCATGCTTATGAAAGAAAAATGTCTTCAGATACCTCTTGTTCATGTATTCTCTAATAGTTAATTTAGGTTTTGTTATATCTGAATTCACATCTTGTGTTGGTGTGAGCTTTCCCTCCAGATGTATTTCCTGAATTACCTAGGAAAAGAGGAGAGAAAAACATACTTTGCAAATATATATTATATTGTATTGCATTGTATTATATGACATGATGTATTTACTCTTTATTAAACTCTTTCTAATGCAATGGAAGCTAACAAGAAATATTACTATTTCAAAGATAAATATTTAAACCTGACCTCTGTGTATTTATATACCTATGTGACCCTTAACATCATTACTTTAGTGCCATGACTATTAGTCTTTATGTCTTTTCAGGTGACTTTTTTTCCAGTTGGAGGATACATACAGGTGGAATTTTCAAAACCTGTAAATGAAAATAAAAAGGAAGTCTCTCCATGGCAGAGACTGAATGTTTCGTTATGGCAGTAAAAAGAAACCATGTGTATTACTGAATAGCTTAGCAACTGTATCTTACTTCTCTTTTGAAGTTCACTGAATTGGGCTTTTACATATGGACAGTATTACAGTCAGTTTTCCAATGAAAAGTAGATATCAAGAGACTGCTTGATTATCTATATCCTGTATACCCTCCTGAATATGGATTTCCTACGGCTTACATTTCTTTCAATTTACTTTCTTCTGGGATTATAGAGCCACAGTCTCATTCCACCCCCAAAACTTGGAACCAGTTTTCATAATCTTGCAGAGAAATTTGCATTTCTCCCCAAAGGGTTGGGTAGAATAGAAAAATCAGATGTTTATTTATCAATAAATACCTTCAAACAAGGAGAAAGAAAATAAAATTTATTCTTATTGTCCCTGTTTGACAGTCATGAAAAGTCAGAAGACAGTTTTCTACTGGAAAAAACAATTTCCAATTATTTATTGATAGCACTTGGTACATATCTCAAATAAATGTTTCAGCATTTATTTGCTAAATATTATGTTCAAGAGTGATGAAAGTTAGTCATCGCTCCAATGAGCAGCTTAGAAAAATGATACCTACTATGTTTCTCTAAAGATCCACTACACAGTCAAATATGGCAATGTGCACATTGGTATAATACACAAAAATAAATGTCAGATTCTCCAGATAATTTCATATTCCAACTGAGTTCTGATTAAATAATATAACTGTTTAAAGCAGAAGTTCACATTTTTTAATATTTTCAATAAGTTCGTGCAGAAGTATGAAAATATTAGGCTTTATTGCTTGCTGATTATATTCGCAAAACATTTATATTGTAAAAATTGTTTTCTGATGTAAAGAATAAAATAATCTAGGTATCTAAAAAATACTTGATTTCTTGCTTATTTTGGGAGTCTTAGAAGAAATTAATCTCAAAACAGTGCAAACTAAGGTAAAGGAGAATAGCAGTTAGCAAAAATGCTAAATACTGTTTTCTCATTTTTTTCCTGTGTGATATCATGTTTGTTTTTTATATGGTGCTCACAAGAGGAAATGATTCTTAATCTAATAAGACTGTACATTTAATACTTCATATAACATGTAAAATCTCACCAGCGTATCTGAGATGGAGAAAAGCAGACTGAAGTCAGGAATGTGCAAAATCAGGTCTACAGAAGAAAGATTTTTCAACATTTCTATAGTATAAAATGCAGTAAAAGTGCATGGGAAGAAATCAAGCATTTGTAGTATTCCAGAACCTAGTAACAACAACAAATGAGGAACTGACTTTGTGTAAGAGGCAAATATTGAAGACTAATGTACTCCACCCCAGAATGATGGAAGCTTTGCTGGGTATTGTTCTATGGTGGGTTTTTTTTTGTCGTTCCTATATGGAGAAGGAAGCAAAATCTGCCTTCCTGGGAAACTCATTTTGGGAGAATAAAGACTTGATGTTGACGCAAAATTCCAGCCAGAGGTAGTGAATTTGGAACTATTTATGAAAGCATGCAAGATTGTGGCTCAGTTATTATCTGTAAAAAGGGGATCATCCACATTATTCCTGATTTATTAGTTGCAATGAACTAGCTAGAGGAATTTGCAAATAAAGTATATGATTTTAGAGTCAGAAATTGGCACTGCTACAGTTTATCAATGGCTAATCCTCCTGAGCACTTAATGGTGAGAACATTTGTGCTACGTATACATAGGTAAACAGATGTTAAAAATCGAAAGTGCTCAGGATTGATATTGACATAACCAGAACTTGTTCTTGATTACAGGCAGATGGATTTGACTATGGGAACCTGAAGCAATGTTATAGGCTCCTTGAAACCTACCTGATTTTCAGTTAAGGTCAAGTTAGTAGTGCCATGATACATTATTTAATAAGGGGGCAGTTAATCTGAAGACTAGGAGTTATAGAGTGTTTTCATAGAGTTCTGAAAAAAAAAAAAAAAGGAAAGTTTGCTTCAGGGTTGGATCTATTACTGAAAATAAGATACTTTTAGTACCTGCAGTTATTGAAAGTAAGGGTTGTCACATCTGCCATGCTCAGTCATTTATCAAACACTACATTATGTAGAAGAATAGCTGATTGTTTCGAGGTTCCAAAGAATATACAGGAACAAGGAAACAATGCATGGAAAAGCCTTTGAACAGTCATCTAATTCAATATTTTATGATGTTTAGGATCAACTGAGTTAAAAATGTCAACACCATTAAAGCATAGCATTATCCATATTTTTAGGTATTTTGTGCAAGTTCTGCACATATGCAATTTTAGTTCAGTATTACATAAACTTGTATATCAATAACATATAGAAGAAATTGGAAAACAGGAACTGGTACCCTGAATACGGAGAGGTTATTCTGAGTAGAGTTTCATAATTTGGGGAGATAAAAGAAGAGTAAGCTATTGATTGTTTTGATCCTGTATGTACAAAAAGGCTAGAAAAGATCACTGCAAGATAAAACAAGTGACCAAAAAGAAAGAAAATACCCAGTTTTTCTCACAGATGATAAGTTATATAACTTGAAATAGATGAAGTAGGAGAATCTCATAGAATATGAATCATTGCGAGTGTGGAAAAAGAATTTTAGAAGTTAGCATTTTCTGATAAAGAATTTCAATTTTCTCTTCCAAGACTTGGGCAATAACATCACTGGCAGATCTGGTAATAAGGGTTTAAAGGACATAGGTAATTGGCTCTTCAGTCAAATCTGTGAGGAATTTCTGAATGTCTATAGTATCACAACCCCAAACTAAATGTCCAGTACTACTTAATAGGTTGAAAAGGAAGGAGTCATCTAAACGAACATATAGATTTATTGGCACCGTGTAATGTACTCAGGTGGTTATGACATGAAGGTCAGGCATAGGCGCTGATAATGAGATAATTTTTAAAGCACATGAAAAGAGAAGCAAAATTTAAGATTAATTGATAACCCTTTTAGATTATTTGCTAGTATATTGTGAAATATTCATTTCATATTTGAAAATACATCAACTACAATGTAGCCACAAAATTTGACAATATTATTTTATAAAGCGCATTTGCAATAAAGACCATTCTATTCTATTAAGTCATGTTGGTAACTAGTATGTCTTTCTGTATGGTCTCCATGGATTATATCTAACAACTTACTCACAAGGTAGAGTTGCCAAAAAGAAATGTTATTCATTTCTTGTGAGCTAGGTCCAAAGAACATTTATCCTACTTGGAAGTTATCACCAGAGAAAAGTTAAGAGATTTATGTTCAGGTCATGATCGATATCCTTAATTTAACTAATGGAGACAAACTCTGGCTCCTCAGCGTCTTCTTGTCTGCCAACGAACTTAATCTGGGAGAAATAGATAAACCTTACTCTCTCAGTTTTTTACAATTACAACATGGTTTAAAAAAGGCTTTAAGTGAGAGGGAGGGCTGAGAGAAACAAGGTGTTTTACATAAAAACTTAGAATTTCCAAATTATAGGTAAGTGTAGTCACAGTCCTGAATCACGAACTGATCTTTTCATATATATATGTATGTATGTTTATGTGTTTGCAGCAAGTAGTCGGGAGACCTGAAAGGAACGGAGAAATAATAATAAAAGACAGATTTAGTAGCTCTTGCACCCTGAGGATTTGCTTATTGAGACAGGGTTTTCTTTAATGAAATGAGGGTTGATATGCCCTGAATTTATCTTAAATTAAATTTAATGGTCAGTTGAGTAGGAACTTTTAATGTTTAGCACTCCATTTTCATTTGTACTTTCTAATACCTCACAATAAAGCATTTCTTCCCTTTTTTGCTTTTGCTGACTGTATCTGTAAAGAAGACAGGAGATGAAGGCTACTGTGAATAATTAGAGAGTGCCATGAACATATTTAATACAGTACAAAAATACCCTTTTCTACTGGACTAAAATACTATGGATTTAAGATTAGAATTGGCACTGTTTAAAAAAAGTTATGTGTAATTAATCAGAAGATAAATACTGATACAAAGAGCATTGCTAAGTGTAAATTCAGATGTGAAAACTTTCTCAACAATGAATAGTAGCTGCATATAGAATCCCATGTATTTCTACTACCAAATAACTATGGCATAATATCAATTCATGCAAAAGAGTCTGAAATGAAACTGAAATGACACACATGCACGTACCCTCTTTAATTCAAGTTCAATGTCACCTTTCAAAGAATCATAGAATGGTTTGAGTTGGAAGGGACCTTAAAGATCACCTGGTTCCAAACTGCATCCCCTGAGCAGGGACACCTTCCACTAGACCAGGTTGCTCAAAGCCCCATCCAACCTGGCCTTGAACACTTCCAGCATATGGGGCATCCACAGCTTCCCTGGGCAACCTGTTCCAGTGTCTCACCACCCTCACAGGAAAGAATTTCTCCCTCTTTCCATTTAAAATCATTACCTCCCATCCTATCACTACACTCCCTGATAAAGGGTCCCTCTCCATCTTTCCTGTAGGCCCCCTTTAGGTACTTGAAGGATGCTACAAGGTCTCCCTGGGGCTTTCTCTTCTCCAGGTTGAACAACCTCAACTCTCTCAGCCTGTCTTTGTAGGAGAGGTGCTCCAGCCCTCTTATCGTATTTGTGGCCTTCCTCTGGACTCACTCCAACAGATCCATGTCCTTCTTATGTTGGGGGACGCAGAGCGGGACGCAGTACTCCAGGTAGGGCCTCACGAGAATTGAGTGTAGGGACAGAAGGACCTCCCTCGACCTGCTGGCCATGCTTCTTTTGATGCAGCCCAGGATGTTGTTGGTCTTCTGGACTGCAAGGGCACATTGCTGGTTCATGTTGAGCTTCTCATCAACTAACACCCCCAAGTCCTTGTCCTCAGGGCTGCTCTCAATCCATTCTCTGTCCAGCCTGTGTCTGTGCTTGGGATTGCCTCTGCCAAAAATTGTATAACCATAACATACTGATCATTTTCTTTTGCTCCTTTGGACAACACATGTAAAGGAATGTTACCTCCCTGTCAGGGGTTATAAGGATAAAATTTCCTATTGAACTGGGTACAACTATAAAAGTAATAATATGGAAGTATAAATATCACCATGAATCAAAATTAAAGTCAAATTTAATAGCATTGATTCTTGGATCAGTTTCACTATGCAGCACTGTCAGCTATAAGTTACATGCACGCTATAAGTTTCAACGCAATAACAGGATTTCACAGCAAACAATGGGAAAAATTTACTTTATCGTTTGTAAATCACACCCTGGGTCTTTTGGTGGTTCTGGTCTTGCAGATCATAGCACTTCAAGAGCAAACACATTTTGCAGAACTAGACAGTATTAGTTTAAAATATTTGTGATAATGCTACTTTCTGTCATTCTGTTTCTATTATGCTTTTTCCAGAACAGGTATTCAAAACAAAAAATGAAGTATTTTTTAGATACGCTAAATGTAGCATCAAGTAGTTTAACTGGATATTTTTAAGGAAGAAGCTACAAATACTTGCAACATCATCTTGTCTTCCAGCCACTGAAATTCAGCTGTGATCTCTGAGTTCAACCAAAATCCACCAAAAGTCATTAAAATATAGTATGTGCAGCTCAATACTGAAAAGGACTGCTCTCATAAAGTACTATTCCTCTCAAGCAAATAGCAATTAGAACTTTCCTCAAGAAACTATCATTGCTTGTCTCACCAGCTTTCTTCACTGTCTAAAGACTAAAGCTTAAAAAAATGGCTGATGGAAATACTAAAGAGTCCAGATTTTTATTTTCACCCCTTTCATTTTATGGCCAGTCCACATATGGAACTTACTGTAATAGCCCTTATTGTAGGGCTATATGGACAGACATCTATACTGCTTTGGGTCTCTTTATCGCCAGATGAACTGCCTATGAGTTGTGCAGAAAAGTATAGCTTAAATTGTTCCATTTTCCCCTCTCCAATAGATTACAGAGTGTGGATTTAGGCAATTGCTCATCTGCACCCAGGGACTTCTGCTCTGTGATTCTTCTTTGAATTGCTCTTCAATATGTATGTGGTGCTGCAAGGAAGGAGCAAGAAAGATTAAGTGGATGGTAGTGTCAGCAAAGATGTGAATGAGGCAGAGCTTTGTCACTTTTTTAGACTAAGATGTCTTTGCTTTATGGGTGCATTGCCAAGAGTGAGTGTTTGACTGAGGTGATGGTTTCAAGAGCTGTAAGACGAAAAGAAAATCGCAATATAAGTACACTAAGAGAAACCTTTAGAAGGATAGATAGGGATTCAGAGGGTGAGGCTATTTCTTCATTATTTATAGTAATCACTCTTATTTCACACAGAAGATTTTAGTATGATGTTGAATACCCACTGAATATCCACTTACATATCCATTACTTTTATTAACATTAGCCCCAAATGCCTCTTTTCATTTCTATCTCATTTTAGCTTTGTAAAGTTTCTGCAAATCTCATGCTGAGCAAAAGACCCAGAAAATACTTTTTTGGAACTGGCATAAATAACCTACAACATTTGTTTTCTATATTCTTTAGCAACCTGCTATGTAACTTAGATGACGGCATGCAACACAAAAATTGTTAATTCTTCTGTTCATTTATTTTTAAAATGAATGAACACTGAATATGAGATTAATGCTTAGTGAGCACTTCTGTGAGCTGTTATAGGCAGAAGAATCGGGCATTTTGATTACAATCTAAACTTCTTGAAGTCATGCCAGAGTTATAGTAATTTATTTTATAGTAAGAAGTTAACCTCTTGAAGCAAACTTCCAGGACAACATCAATTTCAAGAATTAGTTTAAAGGAAAACGAAGGATTAATGTCAAATAAAATTATATACATCATTAATATATTTTTATTTATGCAACTAATAATAATACCGGATTCATTGTCATATAATGAAATATATTCAGTATCAATAACGATCAGACACCTAAAACTGGAGTTACAGAGAATGGGATGGTAGTTGTTGGTGTTGAAATTGAACTAATTGTTTACCAGTCAATAATACACAGTGGTTTTGAATGAGGGCTTGAATTAATGAAATATCAAAAATAAACTTTTAAGAATGATTGCATCCTAAACTGTCAGAAAATTAGTCATACTACCCATAGTTTGTTAAAATGTATAGGCCACAACCATTGATTTTAAAAAAACCCAAAACAAATCAAAACAAAACACCCAAACATTTTTTCATTGAATCAGAAATTTATTTTTTTATTTAAATGTTCACATGTAGCAGAAAATAGCAAAACGAGAGCCATCTTGCCTAGTGGAACTACGTTCAGGATTTTCTTCAAACTGCACAAGAGTCTCCAGCTCTCATAGAAAGCCTTTCCCCAGTGACTGCATGAACATGAGAAGAGAAAGGCCCGAGCCACCTATTAATACATCCTGTAGTCAGTGGTGATGTGTGTTGGAGATAGATCAGTATTACAATAATTTAGAGAAGAATGGGAAATTTGATTGGCATCAGTATTGAGAATGAGGAAACAGGAAAGGATTCAAGAGAAGATAGGTAGGGAGGAACAACTACCCAGGGAAGGTGCTTATTATAAAATAAGAAGGGCTCGGATACTAAACCATTATCTTCACAGTAGACTTGCCTGTTCCCAGTTACACTATTCATTTAATCACTCAGTCCACAGTCAGTAAGACTTCAGAACATTGGGCTCAATGCTGATGTGTAATTGTTTTGAGCACACATAGTGGCCAAGCACAGCCACTTTTAGAAAACTAGACTGGGAAGAAGATGCACAAAAATCCATGCCTGTATCCATAATCACAGCAGCAGGACCATGGATTACTGATTTTTACTGACCAGATACATACAGTTAGTCACGTGAGACTAGTTATTCTACGTATTGGAATAATGCAGACTTCTAGTAATATAGCCAATTCACTAGCAGTGCTATTCCTCTCTTCAGTACATTTGCTTATTACCCTATACCAACAGGCAACTGCCATACTGGATGGAATGGCAAAAGAATGCATTTTTCCTTATATATGTATCAAAACAGGATGTTTCTTTAGCATATTATAAAAAAAAAATGTACATCACAAAAATAATCAATACACAGATTAAAATGAATTAGTTGTTCACATCATCCATGCATTAATGTAATGCTTCCTTCCTGCATTGTTTGGATTATTCCTTGTGGCATTTTGCATTGTCAAGCACTATGTTCCATGTCAGAAACACTGTTGCTAATTTTAGTAATCTACATAGATATCTGCAGTGCCTGTACTGCAAATGACTCCCTGGAGAAGATAATGTTATCAGTGATGATGATAGATAGGGCAAAACTATATATTTCACTGGTTTGGCAATAGGCATAGTATAGAATTTGCATACTAATAATTTTCGATATTTGTTTAGCTTTCATGCAGGGTTTGTGGTATCAAATGAATATATGTTTTAAAATCATTTTTTCTACTTTTTCTTTTAAGTTTTCTACAATATTACATGAACTTTTTCATATATCGTCTTTTTTATCACCTCTATGAATTGTACATACATATATGCAATTTATACTAGTGACCTATAATATGAATCGCTAAGTCAGTGTATAAACATGATACAAAAAAAATGAGGTTACCTCCAAGTAAAAACCTGAATTGTAGCTTTGGTTTATTTTAATAAATAAGGAAAAAAATATTCACAATTTACCAAAAAAAATTAAAACTATAGAATTGAAAAAACTGCTAGGTTCAATCTATAATAAAAGGTTGTATGTGAGAGTGTGTTTAGTGATTGTAAACTTTTTACATCAGGTAGGTGGAGAGCAAAATCCTTCATTTTGGTAATTTAAAAAGTAACTAAAAGAAATTTATTTTTTTTCTACTTGAAATGGATTTCTAGTCACTGGCAAGCTTCAGCTCTGAAAATACATATTGGGATTACAGTACTTTGACACTCAATACATTTCAGGACATACTCATCTCTACAAGAAGTTCGTTTCAAATGACCCTGAAATTCTAAGTCACCAGCATATTCATTAGCTCACTGTTTTGCCACCCACAACAGCTAAAATTATCTCAGAGTAACTTTTAAAAGATTACTTAAATATGTAGATAAATAGTGATGTATTTATGTATTTTGATATGCAAGGATGGTAAATATGTCTAAAACATATCAATATAAATGAATGAATATGTAAGTCTAAGGTGTCAATAAACATATTTTTGGAAGTACGTTCTGGCCCAATTTATGTAGGTGGTCTTCTAATAAGTTGTATAGTTGCCTAATTGAAATAGAGACTTTATAAAGCAAAGGCTATCAGTCATTAAGCACTTGCTACCATCTTACACAGTTAGCAGCTGGTTAAAGAACACCAAATCAAGAACAGGAATAAATGGTTGCTTTAACAATGGAAGGTTACCTGAGAAATCCCTTGGTGACCTGTGAGGGAACCTGTGTTTTTAACTATATTCATAGATGGATGATCTGGAAAAGGTATTAAACAATGAAGGAATATACGATGATATCAAAACTATTCAGAATAGTCAAAATTAAAGTTGATAGCAGAGTTACAGACGTGTTTTCTGATACAAGTAACTGGATCATAAAATGACAGAAGAAATTCTGTATAATCAGTGTAAAGCAAAAATTATGGAAAAAAGACAATTTTATATATGTATATATATAACGGGTTCTAAACTAACACATAAGAAAAAACATTAGAGTCGTGGTAAATTTTATGAAAACAGCAGTTCTTAGCAGCAGTCAAAATTCTGGGGTTTTAGAAAAGAGGGAAAAATCTATAAAACAAAGTCATAAAACATTACAGTGGTATTTCATAATCATGTAATTCATATGTATTTTGAAAGCTGAACATCTTTCAGGTCTCCATGATGGTGTCCTCCACTGCCAACCTGACCTTTACTTCCCATAACCCTGTCCAAGCAATAACCACCCGTGGCAGTCATAATGGGTGCACCTAGTCATGATAACTGCATCCGGCTCAACATGGTTTCGGGGAGACAGACAACAACATGATAGTCAAGGGCTAACTTGAGCAATGTGCCCCCTAACCACAACACTGGTGCTGTGGTCGATATGCAAATGTGACTATAGGTCAATAATCTTACCCCCATAAATAGTGAACAGCCCAAGAACCCTTTGAGCTCTCCTGCATGGCAGTGGGCTGCATGCCAGGATCTCCCCTTCAGTAGGGATGCGACTCAAGGTTACTTTTCAAGAGTAAGAGGTTCCTTGCTGCAACAGATCCTTGGTAAGTGACTAACAGCATGCTAAACTTTGAAATCCTAGCTAAGTGATATAAAGGATCGATTATGCATATATAATCCTTTAGACATAAACCATTGACCAAGTCTAGGAGCAGGACTGGATCCAGCCACACTTAGACTCCTCTCTGAGAAGGAGTTTAGAAAGCACTCTGAACCTCAACTGAACAGGAGGGCCTCCCTGGCAGTTCTGTGTGACCCTGTCCTCCAAGCAGTAAATAACCAAGTTTGTCTTGCCATGGAAACGTGTTAAAACACTGCCGCATTTACTATCAACCTTTATTAAGTCCCTGTTTTATATCAGTAAATGTATTGCTGCTTCTCTCTACAAGTGAAGTCCATCACTCCATCTGCAACAGTCTCCCCAACTCAAAGGAAAAAGTACAAGTAAAAGCGAAGTATGAAAAGACTTGTATATGAGGAGAGGTTAAATCAACTGGGATTCTTCACCTGGAAAAATAAATGATTGGAGAAGAATATATGATTGTAATATAGAGAGAAATGAATAATGCAGAGAAGGTGAAGAAAAAGAAGTGTTGCTCACTATTTCACACAATATAATACCCAATAATAATCAAAAGAAATATTTAAGAAGAATCCTTGAACTGAAAGTAGTTCTTTTTCCACTCAGTTTGCAAATGAATTATGAAACTTATTGGCAACATGCTGTGCCAATATAACTGCTGTTGCAGTCATTAAAGCGGTATCAAACACCAGGATGTAGAGACAAACTCCAGTTCAGAAGGTCCTGAGCTACAGGATGTCAGAAGCTGTGAGGTTAAACTGAGTAAGGTATTAAATTATTCTTGCATCCACAATTGGCCACTGTCTAACACAAGATGTTGGAGTAGACGAGTCTTTTATCTTGCCCATTATTGTTGGTTTTATGAGCATTTCACAGTCTGATCCTTTATTGAAGTTAACTAAAGAGACCATTTGACTGCTGCATTTTTGATATGGGCCTGTGTGTGAGTAAAATTAATCAACTGAAAACCCTGAAATTTGGATTGCTCTATCTGCAGACATGTACAAAGAACTTTTATCTTGTTATAGCTATTGTTTAGGCTGACAATCCTAAATAGTCACAGTGTTGCAGTCTGTTGTAGAGAGGGATAAGTAGAGAACAGAGTGAAAGACAAGGCCCACATAAATGATAAGTAAAACCTTTTCCTTTGAACTAAAGTTACAAAATGAGTACAAAACTTGGATTTCTTATTATTTGTGATTTAAATAGATGTGTCCATTGCCATGGTGAATACTATATTCTGCTATACATTTTAAGATCATCACTGAAAATTTAAGTTGGTAGAAGTGACAGATTTTTTTTCTCCATGAAACTTGCAGAAAAACAACAAACCACAACTTCACAGTTTCCTGTGATTCCATTCGAAGTATTCCTACATGCCTGAAATGTCCTTCCCTGTGTAACTGAGAAGGATAAACTAGTATTGACTCATGTGTTCTGTAAGAAATAAGAGAAAAAAAAAAAAAAGACCTAAAGGATTGCTATGATGTTTATTAAGTGCAGAATTGCTCCCCAATGTGTATTTCAAGCATTGGACTTGTCTGCCTTAAAAGTCTAAGCAATAAGTTTATGAACTACCTATTACAGGGAACCCTATTTTAGACTTAACATGAATATATCTTAAAAGCATTACCCCAATGTACAATACTATTTTCTTGATTTGAATCACATTTCTCTTGGAAATCCCTCCTTGCATGTTCATCAAGAACATGCAAATTACTATTATAGAGGGAAACAATAGCAACAGTTTCAATTAAAATACCATTTTTACTACATTTTAAAAACACAAAACTTTCCTGTAGAATCCTTGATACTATGTCTTTATATACTTCTGAACTATTAGCCTTTTAGGATGAGTTTTAACATGTTATCTTCCTTACGCAGGGATTCTGAAACTGACTTTTATGATAAGGTCTCATAGAATTTTTGTTATTGTTATGCAGTCTGGTTGAACAGATACTGAGGATGGCAAAAATAAGAAAGGAAATATATTCTTATTCTGCTCATTTAAGAAAAAAAATCCAATTTTATTTAAATAAATTTGTGTTTCTACGATGGTACACACAAACCTTAATGAGGATAACGTATATTCCTTTTTTCAGACGCCTTAAAAAAGAAAAAAAGTGCTGCTGGTATTACTATATTTATACATACCAATCTAACTAGTGTATCTTCCTTAAATAGAAGAACACTAACTGCTTCTAGCCTATCGCACCTTGCTCCTTTTCTGTGCAGATCTGTTAAAAGAAAGTAGGTTCCATGTACAATGCAGCCCATCTTTTGTGGGTCTCTTTTCCTATGAACAATCTAAGACAGAAATTAATGGAAATAAAGCTTTCATGTAGGGTCATATAAGCACCTGGTTCCCAAAGACCTGATCTAGGTGGGATGAGTCAATAAACTGGAATTGGATCTCCACAAAGCAGAAGCAATCCACTGAAGCGCATTTGCACTGAAGTGTTGCATTTGATTTCTTTCATACGTTCAAACAAATTTAAAACTGAAGTAACATGAAATCATAAAGATTAAGCATCTTAAAATCTGACAATCTATGGTGATTCATAGCATTAAGTTAAGCATGATTGAATATTACTCTAACTTCAGAGAATCACAGAATGGTTGAGGTTGGAAAGGACCTCTGGAGGTCATCTGGATAATGTACAGAGGAGGGCAACCAAGATGGTGAAATGTCTCAAGGGCAAGACTTACAAGGAGCAGCTGTGGTCACTTGGTTTGTTCAGCTTGGAGAAGGCTGAGGAGAGACCTCATCACAGTCTAAAACTGTGGCAGGGTGACAGTGGAGGAGGAGGTACTGATCTCCTCTCTCTGGTGACCAACTATAGGACACGAGGAAATGGAATGAAGCCGCATCAGGGGAAGTTTTGTGCTTAGAGAACACTATAACTGAAAGACAGTTACAGAAGTCAAAGATAGATATAGAAGATTACAACTAGAAGATCAGTTTGGATTTAGTTCAATAAACCTAAGTAGTAACTGAGTATAAACCGAGGATCAGAGAGCATAGTGTCTCACCAAAATTCTAATGACTTGAGGGCAGCAAAAACCAGTTGACCAAACTGACCTCCTAAATAGTTTTTTGACCTTACACTTACAAATTAGCCAAGTACTTTGTTTCAGTTTATTGGGTTTATGTGACAAAATATATTATTTTGGGGGGTGGGGGGGATGCAGGGGTGGCCTTCTCTCAGAAGAAACCAGAGGGTGCCCCCATGTCAGACAAAACCATTTCAAGCCAACTTGAAAAAGGACTGGTCAAAGCTGATCCAAATAGTGATGTTGGTGGTGCCTCTGTGATATTATATTTAGAAAGGGTAAAAAACACTGTGCAGAAGCTGTGAGAGACAGAAGTGAGAAAAACATGAGAAACAACTGTGCAGACACCAAGGTCAGAGATGAAGGAAGGTGGAGATGTGTCCAGGTGCCAGAGCAGAGATTCCCCTGCAACCTGTGGAGAAGACCATGGTGAAGCAGGCTGTCCCCCTGCAGCCTGCGCAGGACCATGGTGGAGCAGATATACACACTGTAACCTGTGGAGGACCCCATGCCACAGCAGCTGGATAAGCCCTGAAGGAAGCTGCAGCTGGTGGAAAACCTAGGCAGGAACAAGCTCCTGGTAGGAGCTGCAGACCGTGGGTTACCCCCACTGGAGCAGTCTGTTCCTGAAGGACAGTGGAAAGAACCCATGCTGGAGCAGTTCATGAAGAACTGCAGCCTTAGGAAGGACTCACGTTAGAGAAGCTGATGTCCAATCTAAACGTATACACAGATTCTAAAGTAAAAAAATAAATCTTATATTCTGTACCAAGTTCAAAGTAAAAACACAAAGATATTTTCCTGACGCATCTACAGCTATTCAATTCAATTGAAGAAAGAGATCTCGGCTCTTATTCCACCAGCAGCGTCAGTTACTAAGTACTTCCAAAGGATAAGTACGTGGAGCCAAAAGCAAAAGGAACTTAAACTTAACTGCCCTTTCTCCTCTTTTTTTTTTTTTTTTTTTTTTTAAAAGTTGTAATGTGAATTTAAACATTTACAGTGAAATACAGACGCCGTGGGACTAAAGCAAATTTCCCACAAGCTTCAACAGAACTTAATCATTCCCCTTACTTTGCATTATGACTAGCAAATCTACTTCAAGAACCACTAAAAAAGAATAAACAATTCTACTCCTCCTGTGAAATAATAAAGGAGCTTTTTTCAAATGTTCAGTGATTTATGAGGGAATTGATGGCATCTAGTCTTCTACAGAGAGCACTTCATTGGAAAACAAAAGCAAATTCCACCACTACCGCTTAGGTTGAGACTACTAAAAATATCATCCTTAAAAAGAAACTGATCAGACTATGTATCCTGTTTATGAACCTGCATTCTATAGTATAAGTTTAGAAAAGAACATGTAGCTATGGTAGCAGAAACACAAACAGATTTTAATTCAGAAATGGCATTACAGCAGCCTCAGAGTCATTTTTACTTACAGAAGCAGGACTGATGTCTTGAAAATGATCATCCAATAGAAGCTTTGCACTTAGTAGGTGTAACAACACTTATTCTTAGTGAAATATGTCATGTGACTGATATTGCCCAAAAGAAGTTGGTTTCCTGTTTTTCTTATTTGGTCATAAGGATTTCATAAAAACTGCTGAAACTCTTGAAAAGGGGTTTAAGCCATCTAAAATAGATGTTACTTATACAGAGTTTTTCACATTAGACTGATTCATGCTTTGTTTATAAAGAAAAATAGGTATTTATAAAGAAATAAGACTTTCCAGTGTCTGTCAGATAATTACAGAATATTGTCACCTTTTAAAATATTTGATATACCAATGTAGTAAGCTTGAAGATAGCATACTAAATGCAGAGCTTTCGAAGATTGATTACTTTGTCCCTTTTCCACTCCTCAGACATGGAGAGAGGAGTGTAATGATGGGGTTAAAACAGGAAGTCATCAGACCCATAGCTGTTTGCTCCAAACATCACAACCATAGAAGCTCACTGATGAGAAATTAACTCACACATTCTCAGCTGTAGAGGGACTTTTCAAGTACTTCTGGCACTCAAAAGCCAGCCCCACTGTTCTGATTTCAAACTACTTTCATATAATTTCTGGGGCTGGCATCAGGTCAGCAAAGTTTAATCTTGTCAAAGGATTTGGTTTAGCAAATCTTGTGTACTTTCAAATTAACTCTTGTTTTCCATCTTCCTTTCTAAGAAGAATATGAAAATTTCCTCCAATAGAAATATGTGACAGTAGTGAATCTCTGCTCTTACTTAACACTGCAGTCCTTAGGAAGGTTAAATTTCCGTTTAGTTTAATACACTTTATTGCAGCTTTAATTCAGTTCATCTGGACTCTGAGATGTAACCAGTGTCTCAGACAAGAGATGGATTTATAAAATTGATCCTTCAGAGCTTTCTAAAAGAAGATTTCTGGGGTTCAGTTTGCATGAAGAAGCAATAGAATTAAGTTCTTTTTACAGTGGCACATAGTTAAAGATCAGTTAAATGATTCAGTAATTTACCAATATGTTCTAGAATAGTCATATGTACAATAATTCAGAATATTTTTACAATGTAAACTTCAAACTTAATAAAAAGAAATGTTGCTAACACTGCAATAGAAAATAAATATATTAGCTCAGAGGCAGTCACAGAATAAGTAGTCACTAAACCATGTATTTTACTGACAAGTGCACGGCAGTAAGTCATGCAAAAGGTAGTACTGAATTGAGATATGTGTACATCATTAAACATAATTCTGGCATTCACAGTAGCCCATTAGACTTAGATACTTCTTTCCTGGATTTAAGTTCCCTGCCAAGGGTCAGAAAGTGTAACTTTCATGCATTATTTTTATTATCCATCTTCAACACATCCATAGCCTGTCAGCCGGTCACGTACATTGCACAGTGCTGTTTGCATTAAGTATATTTATAGTAGTTAATAATTAATGAGTTCAGGCACAAGCATTTTCTGCAGTTTTCACCTTAGGTCCAATTTTCTGCCAAGTTTCAGAAAGTTCACAAAAAAAATGAACAATGTGGTCTCAGATGCTGAATACAGGAATCCTTACTTAGGCATATATATAAAATAAGAGAGCTCAGCAATGGCCTACAAACTCCAGCTTTTACTTGTTGGAGACATGATTTATACACACCTGACAACACAATATACAAACACTGGGTACATGCAGAATTCTTCAGAGAATTCTTAAACTGACAGACAGTTTGCACAATATATTTTTGTCTATACAAGTCCTGATTTTCAGATCAAAGGGAATGGAGAAAATTTTTTTAAGCAGCCTTTATTGCAATGCCAAAACCTTGGTCTCCAAGGTCTTGTATAAAGCTGAACTAGTCAATTTGTAATTAAATCTTATAGGATACAGCAGTGATACTCGTTACAGAAAAGGCATTTTATGGTCAGCAATCTTATTTGCAACTAACAGCATGATACAAAAGTCACAGTTCACAGAAGCTTTATATCTGCTATTTTATGCTGGAATAATGCTGCACAAACCAATTAACCAGTATACTAGTGTCACTGCATATTTAAAGAAAAAAATGGATCAGGCAAAATGTCTCTGCCTTTCTCATATTTATAATGTCCTGTGTATTACTGAAACAGTAGTTTTACATTTGAAGGGTCAGTCTTGTGGGGTGCTAAGTAATACATCTCATAAAGCACTTTATATATAATATAGGATGGTATAATTCCCTCTCTATAAATAAGATTTTTCCTACAGTTGCAAACAATGGCCACAGTTCCAGAAAATCCCAAACTAAATAAAAACTATTAAAATTAAAGAAAAAAAAAGTCATTGCAGCGTAACAGCTACAGTTAATGCATCCATTAAAGTGAATGGGATGAGAGACTGCTATGTTTTTGATAGACTGCTGAATTAAGTCAGCAGTGCACTGACCATAGCATGGAGGTTTTTCATGTCCATGAGTACTGGTAAGGATGACCTTTTTCTTTTGTATCTTTGTTTGAAACAAAACTGATTCAGGAATATCACATAAAAAAGGAGGGGAAATGAGAGAGGAAGAAGGCTGAAGGACTAATGAAAGATTTGAAATGGAATAAATTTACTACCTTCAATTAAGCACGAAGTTCTGATTTCCAGAAAACCTCTTTCATTATATTCTTGTAGATTTCCAAGTAACTGAGATCTAGATAAAGTTTTACAGAGGAGTGATGAATGTTTGTAAAGCAGGCCTAGTATTTAAATCAGTGAGTAAGGATGCCACTGAATTATCAGAAAGCCACAGATTCTTGCAAGTTCTACTAAATTGACATCATAATATTCAGTTATATTTTTACAATGGCAAGTGGACTTCACAAGATTATAAAACTAAAAAAACCAAAACTTGTAGGAAACCTTTATACGGCATATCTTTGTCCTGTGACTACATGACGTTTTTAGGAAAATGCAAAGATCTTTGTATTGTTGCATCCCCATAAATAACCTCAGTATGTGGAAGTATGAATGGAAAAAAATATTTCATCACAGGCCCTGAGTACTAGTTCCGCTCTTTCTAGTCAGTGTGGAGGACAGTATCAGTCTAAATCTGTAAATAAACCTCATTTGGATATTCAGATTGCCTCTCATTTCTCTTATCATAACAAGAGATTTACTTCACAGTTCTACCAAAATATCAACATATTTACATAACAATCTCTAATTATATTCTGCTATAATAGAACAGTGACACTTTTTCCCCGTTTTAAATATTCAATTCTGTTTTAATTGACTGACCATTTCAGTTGCACATTTAAGCAAAACAGTATTTTTTTTATAGGTTTACAAAAGATATCCAGGTATATTAGAGAATATAAAAGCAGCTTTACAGCAGGATATATATGGGCTTGTCACCAGAGGCCAACAAAATAAGAACACTTCAGAAATTAAAAAAAATTAAAGTGATTTTTGAACATGGTATTATGGAGGAGCAATTCTATTTCATTCAGCGGGAGGTTTATACCTTCATCTATTTCTTTCCTTTAAAGAAAAATGAAAATATCAGGCTTAAAGAAATAAACAAAATGGAAATATTGCTGTGGAATTACCAGACAACCCATCTGCTTTCCAATAGCTTGCGGACCACAAGAAAATGGAAATCAGAGAAGCATGAATTTCTACAACTAGGAATCAAAACTGTAATTTCCTAGACTACTGCTGGTGTTCTGAAGAGCTAAGAAAATCATGCACATTTTTTTCTCCTTAAGTAGTAGTATAGTTACAACAGCAACTTTCTTTGTCTTGTGCCTAGTTTTCTTCTGCTTTCCATGCATTAGCTGGAAATGAACACAGCTAGGATAAGAGAATTTAACTAAGAAAATAAAAAAACATTGAATGAATGACACAAGCATTGAAAGAACATCTATGGTATTTAAGTGACACTCCCCAGATTAAAAATGTACATAAAAATGTTATCCAAATACATTTTCATCTAAAGAGGAAAATTATTGTATGAAGTACTGGGTGCAGATTTTTTAGCATTCAGTAAGTTTAACGTCTTTAGCATTACATGCTCAAAAGGCAACTCACACAGCATATTTTACATTTCTAAAGGAAGAAAAATGTTTCGTTTTCATGTGATGCTGTTTCCTGTTCAGTGTTTGAAACTCATGGTTGACTTGCAATAGTGTTTAACTAGTCATGATTTTTAGTTTTGTGTTCTTTAAAAAGAAGAATTATTCATTTTAAGAATTTAAGAAGAATGTTAAGAATATTATGTCTCTATAAATGCTTTTAAGTACTGTATTTGCCACCACTGTTTATTAGATATACACAGAAGGTTGAAGTTCATTGTTTAATTTACAGATTAGAAGGTGTGGAGGATTTTTCATTTAAATACTACACAATTGATCTAATTAATAAGCTGTCTTTCATAAAGCCTTAGTAAGTACTAATATCATAAAAATATCATTCAGCAGTGGAAGTGGTGGGGAAGGAGAGACAGGAATAATCCATGCAGTGTAAAGTTTTCTATTTGGTCTACAACAAATGGTTCTTTTAAAGTGGAAAGGAACTAATTGCATTTGGGTTATGCTTCATCCCACTATAGAATGTTCCCTTCTCAACTGAATATAATGAATTGATTTCTGGACATATTTTGCAAAAAAAAAAAAAAAACAAACCAAAAATATTGCTTTTATGTAATAGTTCACATGTCCTTTATTGCATTAATTTAATATCATAACTTGGGAAATGACAGCAAAATGTACCGAAACATCTTTTTAATACCGACACTAGGAGAAAGAAATTAAGTTGCAACAAAAATATAGTTTGAGTTAATGTGCCCTTTATCCATTGCAAACATGCTAACAGACTTTTAGAAAAATTCCATTATTTTAAAATTGTAAGATGATTTACTTTCAGGATCAGACATTCAGGAAGACTTTAGGACAGTCTTAGGCTTGAATAAACCTCCACAAAATAAGCCTGAGATTTATCTCGGTGTGTTACAGCAATTTCCCCTTACCCTCAAAAGAGGATCTAGTGACCAAATAAGAAATGTAATCTATCTTTAATATATAGCAATTGCAACAAAAAGCTTTACTAACAGAAATTAAAAGACTCATTATGAATCTTGACACAACAATCAGCAGCCATTCATTCGATCTTATGGAAGCTAGACATAAACTCTCCACAGAATGTTATCTACATTATATTAAATAATAATCAGCTTTTCCTGAAAAAAAAAAAATCTTATGTAAAATCTCTGATTAGACAGAGATTTCAGCTGCCAAGTACTTGACAGAAACAGCCTGTATGAATCAAGCATGTTCCATCCAGTAGCATGGTTTCGACGACCCCTGAATGTGACCTGCTCCCAGTGGAAAGCAATTTAATGCTCTACTGCACATAGAACACTATATAAGAATACAAAAAAACCCCAGATAAATTACTGACAGGTACATCTGAATAGGACTGCTTCTTAGCCACTTATCTGTAGCCAGGCAAGCTTGTTTCACCTCACTTTAAAAGATAAAGACACATGGCAGGCTGCCTCTGCAAGTTCTCATTAGGCAAACAGCCTCCATTGTCCATTAGCGGAAAAGTCTCCCTATTATTTAAGGAAATGTGACAGCAACGGAGGTGAAGTGAAAACTATCTGATGGCAGGAAATTCATCAGTGCATTACAAAGCTTTTTGCCTTCTACAACTTTCACCAGCCTCTTTCTCTTTCCACTTTTTTATCTGACAGCTCAAATGCTCCAGGGTTGTAGCCATGGCAAAGGTCAAGAACATAACAGCAGGGCTATAAAATGAGGCTGTTTCAGGGGGAGAAGCTGCCAAACACAAAGAAGTTTATTGAGCACTAGACAATGAGATGAGAGCCCACATCTCAGCAAATTTATCTTAGTAGCGGCCACTGCTTTTGAAAAAGCATTAAGAACTTTAAAAAAGATTGAGACGTTTTATGTACTCTCCGAAACCTAAAAAACCTCAGAAATATTAAAATATGTGCTGTAAGTATCAGAAAGTTTCATTTATGTTGGGAACCATTGTAAATATGCATAATTAATATGTAGCCTGTTTTTTAAAACCACCACATCAATCACAAACTATTAATTTAAAATATTCATAAAATAATATATGGCTTATATTAGGCTTGCTTAATGCATACACAAATGTGTGTTTTACTAAACACTAAATCACTTCACTATGATGGTCAATTAAAAATAAACAGAAAATGCACTGTCCTCTTGCTTCCTTTAATAAAGACAAAGTTTGCAATGCTACAAATGTCAAGATGAAAGGCAAGAGTTTGTCTTATATTAATTTAATCCTGGAAATTTATGGCTTTATTTTTTCACCATCAGTAGTAGTAATAAGGTGAAGTTGATTACCTTTTGCAATGTCCAGTAGTACACTTATCAAGTCAAAGAACAGGTTGG
>NW_009647830.1:5606213-5777388 GCF_000708025.1 Charadrius vociferus | reverse complement strand
AAAGACAGGATCTTAGCTTCCTATTCTGTCAAAATGTTAATCTTTACATGTATACACATTCAGTATGTGCAAGGAATAAAATAGTTTAAAAGGGTGAGATAACTTCTCTATATGCATCCATTAAGATATGATTTTAACAACAGACAAAAGACTGTCTATTGTCAACATCTGGCTATTATGCTGCATACACCACATAAAAAAACTTATTCTAAAGCAAGTCACCCATTAGACGTTGTTAGGCTTAAACACCAATGGTTTTAGATAAATATATAGCTGTATCAACATTTGCATTCTCCAGATTGTGTATTAACATACGTGATTCAAGTGACAACAGTTGTGGTGGATTGACCTTGGCTGGATAAAGAGCTTTTATTTTTAAACTGTTTGTATATGACTAATTTTCCCATCTAATTCCCACCCATACATATGCAATATGTTGCTGGAGGAGATAAATAGCATCATGTTTAGAGACCTGGGATTATTTTTTTCTGGTTTTCATTTTTAGATTTCATACATGTATTCAGGACTGAGTTACATGCTTAAAGTGGGACGCTTGGGTGAAAAAATATGTATCTTAGTTACTTTGCCTGAAAAATTCAAATTTAAGAAGAAATAATTATGCATTGATTGCTATTATTATTATGTTCTTAATGGGGAATAGATGAAGATAGAATGATGGCATATACTTCCTTGGACAAGTTATAACAATACAGAACAACATAGATGTGTGTTCAAAACAGAATCGTGGAATTTTTGGAGTTGGAAGGGACCTCTAGAGATCATCTAGCCCAACTCCCCTGCTAAAGCAGGATTGCCCAGAGCACATTACTCAGGACTGCATCCGGGTGGGTCTTGAAAGTCTCCAGAGAAGGGGACTCCACAACCTCCCTGGGCAGCCTGTGCCAGTGCTCTGTCACCTGAACTGTAAAGAAGTTTCCCCTTGTATTTGAATGGAACTTCCTATGTTCCAACTTGTGCCCATTGCCCCTCGTCCTGTCACTGGGAACCACTGAAAAGAGTCTGGAGGAGCCAGCCTTCATCCATTGCCCACCCTGTAGATACTTGTAAGCAATAATAAGGTCTCCCCTCATCCTCTTGGCAGTGCAACCCTCTGAAGTATCAGCCACCCCTCCCAGTTTGGTATCATCAACGAACTTGCTGAGGATACACTCTGTCCCCTCATACACGGCATTGATGAATATATTGAACAAGATTGGACTCAGTACTGACCCCTGGGGGATACCACTGGTTACAGGTCTCCAACTTGGCACTGATCCATGAATCCTCTGAGTTCTGTCACACAACCAGCTCTCAATCCACCTCGCTGTCTCCTCATCTAGCCCATGCTTCCTCAGCTTCCTAATAAGGATGTTATGGGAGACAGTGTCAAATGCTTTGCTGAAGTCAAGGTAGATGACATCTACTGCTCTCCCGTCATTCAGCCAACCAGTTATAACATCACAGAAGGCTATCAGATTGGTCAAGCATGATTTACCCTTGGTAAATTTGTGCTGACCACTTCCAATAACTTCCTGTTCTTCAACATGTTTGGAGATGACATCCAGAATGAGTTGCTCCATTACCTTCCCAGGGACAGAGGTGAGACTAACTGGTCTGTAGTTCCCTGGGTCTTCGTTCATGTCTTTTTTGAAGATTGGAGTGATTTCGGCCTTCCTCCAGTCCTCAGGCACCTCTCCTATTCCCCATGACCTTTCAAAGATGATGGAGAGTGGTCTAGCAATAACATCTGCCAGCTCTCTCAGCACTCACGGGTGCATCCTGTCAGGGCCCATGGACTTATGGATGTCCAGCTTGGCCAAGTGGTCTCTAACCTGGTCCTCCTCAACTGAGGAAAAATCTTCCTCTCTCCAGACCTTTCCCCTTGCCTCCAGGGTCTGGGATTCATCAGGGACACCTTTAGCAGTGAAGACCGAAGAAAAGAAGGCATTCAGTAACTCCTCCTTCTCTGTGACTTCCACCACTAGGGTGCCCATCTCATTCATCTGTGGGTCTACATTTTCCCTAGTCTTCCTTTTTCTATTGATATACTGAAAGAACCTCTTCTTGTTATCTTTAACCACAGTGGCCAAGCTGAGTTCTGCTTGAGCTTTGGCCCTTCTAATTTTCCCCCTGTGTAGCTTCACTACATCTTGATATTCCTCATAAGTTGCCAACCCCCCTTTCCAAAGAATGTAAACTTTCCTTTTGTTCCTGAGGTCCAGCCAAAGCTCTCTGTTTAGCCAGGCTGGTCTGTTTCCCCCTCGGCTTGTTTTCTGAGACATAGGGGACATGTCCTTGTCCTGTGATTTTAAGAGTACCTGCTTGAAGTATGACCAGACTTCCTGGGCACCTTTGCCCTTCAGGACTGTCTCCCAGGGGACACTCTCAACCATGCTTCTGAACAGGTTAAAGTCTGCCCTTCGGAAGTCCAAGGTGGCAGTTCTGCTGGCCCCTCGCCTTGCTTCTCCAAGAACTGAAAACTACCATTTCGTGATCACTCTGCCCAAGACGACATCCAACCTTTACATCCCCCACAAGACCTTCTCTGTTAACAAACAATAGGTCCAGTAGGGCGTTTTCCCTATTTGGCTCCCTTACCAGCTGTGTTAGGAAGTTGTCTTCCACGCACTCCAGGAACTTGTTGGGCTGTTCCCTCTTTGCTGTGTTATATTTCCAGCAGACATCTGGGAAGTTGAAGTCCACCACGAGAACAAGGGCAAGCGATCGTGAGACCTCTGCCAACTGCTTATAGAATATTTCATCAGCCTCTACATCCTGATTAGGGAGTCTATAACAAAAGCCCACCACGTTGTCTGCCTTATTGGCCTTCCCCTTGATTCTTATCCATAAACACTCGACACTGTCATTCACATTGTTAAGTTCTAGGCATTCGAAACTGCCCCTAAAATAGAGGGCCACCTCACCAGCTCTCCTTCCTTGCCTATCCCTTCTGAAAAGATGGTAACCATCAAGCACAGCACTCCAGTTGTATGAGTCTTCCCACCATGTTTCTGTGATGGCATCTATATCATAGGTTCCTTGCTGTACAATGGCCTCCAGCTCCTCCTGTCTATCCCCATGCTGCGTGCATTAGTGTAGAGGCACTTCAGCTGGGCTAATTGTCCTGCCACTTTTTTTGGGGGGGACAAGCCCTAATTCCCACTTGATTGTGCTCAGACACTTCTGTAGTTACCAACCTATCACCACCCCTCATGGATCACCATCCCCCGCCATCACTGAGACCAACTGCAAGGCCTTGCTAACACTTTTTCCCAGAAGCACTGACATGCTGCTCCCACGGTCCACTTTAGCAATCCTGGTTTCATCCCCATGCCCCTTCAACCTAGTTTAAAGCCCTATGAATGAGCCCTGCTAATTCCTGTCCCAGGATCTTTCTTCCCCTTTGGGTCAGGCTTTCCCCACCTGTTGCCAGCATGCCTGGTGTCCTGTAGATCAACCCATGATCAAAGAAGCCAAAGTTCTGCTGGTTGCAGCAGTCTCCAAGCCAAGAGTTAATTTGCAGGCTCCTCCTGTTTATCCCCTCATCAATCCCTGCAACTGGTGGGACAGAGGAGAACACTATTTGTGCTCCTGATCCCTTAACCAGCTGTCCCAGGGCCCTAAAGTCGTTCTTCATTGCCTTGACTTGTGGTAGCTACCTCATCACCACCTACTTGAAATATCAGTAGTGGGTAGTAACCTGAGAGCAGAATCAGGGTAGGGAATTCTCTCCATATATCCTTAATCCTGGCCCCAGGAGGGCAGCTGACTTCCCTGTGGGATGGGTCTGGTCTGCAAATGGGGTCCTCTGTTCCCCTCAGAAGGGAGTCACCTACTACAATTACCTTTCTTTTTTTTCTTAGTTGAGGAAGTCCTAAAGCGTGGGGGTGAGTGACTAGCCCTGGGCGACTCACTGGATGGATCATCCTCCCCATCCTCATTCGCCTGGCCCTCAGTTTCCAAAGCCCCATACCTATTATACAAGGGCAACTGGGAGGGTGAGAGGGGCTGGGAGGGGTTTCGCTTGCCTCTCTGAGGAAGGACGTGTCTCCACTCCCCCTTATCCCTTAAGTCCCCTCCTTCAGCCTGGTGACAGGAGGGAAGGGGATCATCCACTTCTGATAGGGCCTCTTCCTGCTGCCTTTGCCTCAGGGTACGGCTCCACCAATGTATTTCGCTTTCGCATTCTCTAATGCTTCTTAACCTTTCTACCTCCTCCTGCCTCAGCAGATCATTTATTTGACCACCCCACACAGGCGGTGTCTTCGGCTCCCACTGATACCAGTGCCAGGATCAGGCATTCGTCACAGCCCGCAACCCGCACAGCCACGTGCTCGCGCGGGAGCTCTGTCCGAGTTCCCACATTCCTCCTTGCCATGGCTGTTGGCCATTTTGCGGCCATGTTCTTCCCTTGTGCCGGGGGAGGGGGGTGACCAATCGCCGCCGCCTGCTCCCCACATGTGCCCCTACACGCTGATGTTCCCATGCTTGTGCCCCCTCCAGCTCGTGCCTGCCTTAGCCGCCAGGCTTTCAGCCACCTCACCGTGCGGAACGCTGCGTCCCATTCACCCAGTCTCGCCCTGGCGACGCCACCGGGCCGCCTGCGTGCCAGCTGCTCCGGGACTGCCCGCTTTGGAACTGCTGCTTGCCGTGCTGGCTGCTGCTGCTGGCACAAGCTCGCTGCTTTTCCCAGCTTTGAAAGCCCCCAAAAGAGCCCCTTGCCGGTCTTTCCTGCCTCTTACATGCTTTGGAGACATCACGTTGGGCCCCACTAGGTGCTACTGTAGGTTAAGCTAATATGCCCTAATCGCTCTGTCACGTGACCAGTGGAGAATAATTCGCACGCAGTAGCACTGCCAGAGAAGTTTACTTACAAGGGTTTGAGCATTTCCCCGTAAAACCTCAGGTCATCAGAACATAAGAAACCAGCAGATGAAGGTTCCATGGCCAAGGCCCCTTTTTCAAAGGTAGTCAGCAAAATGGGAATAATACCAGGTGAAGAAGTGAGAAGGGAGCAAAGTTTGTGCTTGGAAAGAGCACACGACAAAATAGAACAGATGGCAGGGAGGAGAGCTGCCATGGGACCCGGTCCCACCATGGGGCTCAACACAGGAGCAGAGGAAAAAGTAGCAAATGATCTATACCAAGAAAGCGATGAGACCAATGTACTGAACAGTCTTCATAGAAAAAAAGAAATACAGTAAAAAGGACTAGCAGAATAAGTAAAGATATTTACAGGAATGAAAACTCTTTTAAAGAAAGTCAGTCTTGAAAAGTGATATTTAAAGTGGTGAAGAAAAAAGTGTTTGATCATCTAAAGGGGGCCTACAAGAGAGCTGGGGAAGGACTTTTTACTAGGACTAGTAGTGAGAGGACGAGGGGGAATGGCTTTAAACTGGAAGAGGGCAGGTTTAGATTAAACATTAGGAAGAAGTTTTTCACTTTAAAGGTGGTAAGGCACTGGAACAGGTTGCCCAGAGAGGTTGTTGAGGCCCCATCCTTGGAGGGGTTTAAGGCCAGGCTGGACATGGCCTTGGGCAACCCGGTCTAGTGGGAAGTGTCCCTGCCCATGGCAGGGGGGTTGGAACTTGACGATCTTCAAGGTCCTTTCCAACCTAAACCATTCTACGATTCTAGGATCTAAAGTTGCTGTGAGAATTACGTGTAGAGTAACCGAATCTCAACAGACATAAATATAAAAGTCATAACTTATTTAACAAATTCATATCTCTAAAATAATTAGAAAGATTTGAATTAATCAAAATCAAGGAAAGACAGAAGTTCTGTTTTATGTCAAAGAAGTTTTCACACACAGAATTTCTTAAAACACTTAACAGCAAGTTGATAAACTGTAAAAATACTATAAAACCCACAATGCATAAAGTTGTAGAAAATATGATCTAGTTGTGTTGGCCACATGAATCCAAACATAAAATTAGTTAAAGCATTTTAAATGTGCTTATAAATATTCTAATGGTAGCCTTTTTTTTTTCATTCGCAGATAACGACACTTTTCACTTTTAGTGAAATATTTTTAGTATTATTATTTAGCTCATTTGGGGTTCAATGTAGATCAATTAATGCCTTTGAATAGGTGATGCACAGCTTTAGCTATTACTCCATGACAAACATTTTCCTAGGTTGCAGCACATGGCAAAGAGATATGCAACTGTGATCATTGCCTGAAAAATCAACTTCTCAGTCAACTGGTTTAAGAATCAATGCACAATTGATTTATAGCAGCAAGACTCTCAGCTTCACTGTAGACCTTGATAGAGAAAGATGAAATGAATGCTTAGAAACATGAACTGGAACTTTTCCAATTAAATTTAGTGCGCTTATGACACACACAGTTTAGAGTGAAGAAACCCCTTATTAGAATGAATTCTCAGCAGCAGTGTCATTGCTGCATGGGTCTTGCAGCAAGCCAAGTCCTCTCTGTTCCAGTGTCTATGAAAGGAGGCTCCTCAGCTCCTCTCATTCTCAAGCTTACCCCTAAATAAAAGTAAAAAATGTAGTTGCCACCAAAGGTAGCAATAAAAACATAACATGCCCAGCTGGCCTTTTAAAAATATAATTACATTTTGGTAATAGGGATGTAGGTCACCCTTCCCCTTTAGCACTGCCTGCTGTGAGACAGCCACACCTATACCTGGTCCGTTCAGCTTCAGCTACTCAGCACAGCAGAGGTATTCAGCCTATTTCGGTGCATACCATAGTGTAACATCAAATAATTAGTCATAGTGCTTTAAAAAAATTGTTTTCAGGAGCCTGGAGGTGAAAAACATAAGCACATTTTAGAATTTCTATGTATATCACCAGTTCAGAAAAATTACTCAGGTTGTGTATTGTAGGCATTTAGAGAACCATGTTACAATAATTACATAAATTATATATTATATAGTCTTATGGTCCAATACGTATCTGATGGGATGACCTTGGATGGCTGCCAGATGACCACCCAGCTGATCTCTCACTCGCCTTCCTCAACAGGACAGGGAGAGAAAATAAGATGGAAAAGCTCATGATTTGAGGTAAAGTTAGGGAGCTCACTCATCCATTACATTCATGGGCAAAACAGACTCAAGTTGAGAAAAATTAACTCCACACCCCCAAGCAGTACAGGGGGAAGGACAATGGGGAATCAATTCACAACAACTTCTCCGGCTGCTCCTTCCTTCTCACACTTTGCCTGTGCTCTGGCATGGGGTCCTCCATGAGCTGCAGTCTGGATATCACTTATATCACCATATATAGATCTTACAAAGAGGGAAACTATTAATTGAGGCGGAAATTAGATCACATTTAAGAAATTTGCATTATTGTCCTGCATAAGATAAATGTATGCAATTTTCCTTTTCTGTCTAAAGAACTTTAATATATCAAAAAAGCTGGACCATTTGCTTGTCTCCCTGCTGCATAACTAACTTTTGTCCGCTTTTATAATTTCTATCTTACTTCATATATCAAAGTTCTGTATTCCTTTACAGCTGATTTCCTTTATATTATGATTTCACATGTTTGAGGAACTGAAATAGCAGTATATAGAATGTAAATGGGTAATAATAAGTGTTAAATGACCTCAGACATTAGTAACAGTTATGGTGTCTCTCATCTGAGGCTGCTAAAAGTATTTGGTTTTCAATTACTTCCAAACTAAGAAAACATTTTCAAACAAAAATGTTGAAGTCATTGTATAGAAAATTCTATTTTCAAAAACATCTCTTCCACTTTAAGTTCAAAATTTCACTGAATTTGCATAGAATTCTCCCTCCATATCACCCACAACTCCATATTCAACTCAGTTTTTTCTACTGCCAACCTGCTTTCTATCAGCTTCAGTTAAATTGTTCATGGTTATCATCTCCAGCAATAATGCAAGGAGAACTGGACTCCTTACATCTTGAAGACAACATTTTCTGATATCTTACTAGTGCTACAGTTAATTATCCTTAATTTTCAATATATTCACCCCCCCCCAAAAAAAAAGGAAAATTAAAATTATAACAAATAAGACCACTGGAAGCTTCACCATTAGTCTCAGTGAAGGGAAAACATACCTAAAACTGTAGAACTGAGAATGTGCATCTTAATTTTCTACTCAAGCACTATGTAGTAGAGAAGTGTTTCCAATTTGTATAGCAGTGTCATTGCAAGGAAAGCAAGTGAATTTTTATAAAGAAAAAGCATAGTCAGTTGTATTTACAGTATTACGGTTTTGTGATTAATACTGAAAGCATGACTAATTATAATACATACAATAGAAAATCATTAATGCAAACTTAAAATTCAGTTGGGGAATAGTATTTTGATCAAAATTAAGACTTGAAGAATAAATCATCATTAAAGTGACAATGAAAATAAGATATAGTAAAGTAGTTCTTCAGGTTATAAGAAATGACTTTAACATGTCTGATAGGATGAAATTAAAAATATCATAAGCCTCAGAATTATCTAAAGAACTAATTTTTGTGGTGAAACTTTGACATTATTTGAAGAACCTTTAGTACAATTTGCAGAATAAATTAAAAATGACAGAATCATAAAATAAATAGGTTTTAATAATTTGTCAGAGGAACTGTGATATTTTATAATTGTCAAATCTTTAACTATATTTGTGACAATAGCATCAATCATAAAGATTCAGTCTGGTATTTTTACAAGTGGATAGTACCTTTTATCACAGTAAATTTCCTTTTTCTGTTAAGTATTAAAAATTTATTTCAGATTGGGGTTGTATGAAACATGTATAACAATAGATAAACCGAGATGAAATCTAACTTTGACGAATTTATGGTATTGCAGAAAGTTTCACAACTTTCCGCTTAATAGAACTGCATTTCATACCTAGTAAGAATATCTTTAGTGTTTCTTTAAAAACAAAACCATAATTTTGTAATTGAAAAACATAAATAAAAATAAACAAAACAAAACAAAAAACAATCCCAAAATATATTTCTAGGATTGAGAGGAAGAAAACTAGACTTCGTGTAGTTGGAAGAGGATTGAAAAAGACATTCAGTAAGAATGTGGAAAAAAACCAATGGGCTGGATTATTTTTTTTCAGGGATCTATATGAGGGAGTAACATGAAGATCATGTTGAGTAACTGATAGTTTGTTGAAAACTGACCCGCATGATCCAATAATCCACGGATGCATGTCACTGTCACTGCCAATGATAAATGAACGTGCTTGTTATGATAAATACAGTAACAATCTGCAAGAGGGAGCTGTCTCATGAAATTGTTTTTAATATCAAATAAATGGCTGATCATATCTCATTTTCAAAATCTACCTCTTATGGACAAGCATAACAGAAGCCTGCAACAACAGACCAAATTTTCTGATGATGCTATGCAGTGTTTCAGGGACCACCAACAACATCAGAAATTTCTGCATATATATATGTTAAGAAACATTACTGTGGCCTACATTTTTAATACAAGATACCCTCGAGTATCTTATAAAATCTTGGAAGTGCTAAAAGAAGTGAGAAGGCATGCTGGAAGGTGTGAAGAAGCATAACTAGATTTCTCATTCATATGAAGTAAATTCTAATATCAATTTAAAACATCTCAATTTAAAAAAAAAAAAAAAAGATGAGACAATTCCAAGAAATTAAACCAAAAAGCAGCAAATTAGTTAAACTACATAATCCTTACAGTCTCAGGCAACTTATGCTGGTCTTGCCTTTATGAGGAAGATATTTCATATTCAGATAAAGATCAGTCAGAATGATGCTTATTGTCACATCACTTTTTTCAGTCTTCCGCATCTGAATATAAGATTGGAAAGAATGACTGAAGAATAACATTTCTCACACAAGAAAGTAGATGAAATATAGACCTTCCTCTCCTGATTTCATTGTTTGAATTTGAAAGACAGAGAAGAGAACAATGGGCCGTTCATCTTCTCTAAAACCATGGTTCAAAGATAGGTCAGTCTAATCAGTCTAAGCCTACGACAAGAAACTTGATAGTCTTAAAAAGGTAAGAGAAATTACTTCTGGCTGAAGGTACCAAAGTGGGCAATTAGCCTAACAATAGTTAGCACAGTTCTTTCCTTAAGCTTATCTGTAAAATAAATTATCAGTTTCTTTGATGCAGTGCTGTAATAACTGAATAACTGTTAAACAATACTTTATCTTGACTATTTTAAATAACAGAGATGTTATTTAAAAATGTAGGCAGTCTACAGCAATTCCCAATCTCTATTAAGGAGAGTTCCCCAACGTTCCACTCTTTTCAGTGCCCTCGCAGGAAGTACTAATGTGTATATACCCACTTGAACTTCATGATTGTGCAGTGATCCTCTTATGTGCAGTGATCCTCTTATTTAATACTATACACGATACGGATTAGATGGTCTCTCCCCAAAGTTTTAAAACACACTTCTGATTCTGTGTCTGCTTTCATGGGTAGTATGATGATTACAAGTGGATTAGCAGGTCAAGGCAATGAAGACCCTACAGCTATATTATGCACACTCGGATGGGAAGGTTTATATGGTGCTACAGTTAGTCTGACCATCTGGACTATCAGTGCCAGAGTGCTGAACGGGCCAGCAGCTCCCTCTGGGTTGGGGTCTGGGAGCAGTGGAGGGACCCCATGGGGGGCAGCAGGGCAGGTTCTGGTAGACCAAGCCTGACCCACCCCCCCAGTCAAGCATTGGGGCAGCCCCTGCTCCAGGCATCAGGCAGCTCCACAGGGACCAGCCTGGGCCAAGGCCAGGCTGGGACATCAGTCCACAGGTTGAGGGGCAGGATCTGGCCTGGTGAGGGGAACTGGTGTCTGATACAACCCTGGGCAGGGTTGTGGGGATGGAACCAGGCCAAGACTGAGCCGCGCCATCAGCCCGCAGGTGGACTGATATGACACGTTTTTTTCTCACTGTCACATATAAAACTATACTGAACCTTTGGTAAGCCCAACAGAGAGAAGTTGGCAAATAAAGAAGAAACAAGGAAAAATGCAAAACCAGAAAATAAAAGGAGTTCAGTAACAAGATACAGCAGCCAAGGAAAAGGCAAGGAGGATAGGAAATGATACCAAGACAAGAAAAAAATCTCTGTGGAACACAAAAGAAAGAGCTGTAAAACCTGAGGGCGGGTAGTTGACAGCAAATGTTAAAGCACAAATTAGTTTTGTCTTCTTATATAGCCTTTCAGATAAGATGAGAGTTCTCAGTGGTTTGAAAACCTTCTTTTAGTGTGAGTGCTTGGTAGGCACTGAAGTAAGTGGCACAACTCCCCTTACTATTTTGGAGTCTCCTGTCTGCACTATGAGAAAACATGTGGTTCTCAGCTGGAGTGAATTTTCCAGTTTACTTTCATCTGAAAGGAATCTTGTTTATATACACTTTACGGTCAAAACCAATCACAATAAACGATGAAGATCAGGGGGATTGTTTCAGAAGTGCATTACTGCTGCAAACTAAAATGCTAATGAAGATTCATCTTCTGTCGAATATAAATGTGGGGAAAACTACTAGAAACATGGTCTTATCATGATTACTTTTCTCTGCTTTTCTGGTGCAGACCAGTCCCTAGAGAAGCTATGAACTTTGTCTTCTAACAGCATGGAACTTCCAAACTATATTCAAATATTGGCAACACATACTGGCTTAAAGTCATGAAATTTGGAGAGCACAGGCAAAGCTTATCCAAAAACATCAGACCTTAAAGCAATGTACTAGTTACTGTCTTATCAGATACCGTAAAACTAGATCATAGAATTTCAGAATGAGAGGAGTACAAAGGGACATAAATTACCTCACATACATTAAAGAAGAAATACTTGATCAACCAGATAGGAAATTGCAAAATCCACACACTAAATGCAGTAACTTTAAAATAAACTGACTTATCCAAATAGTGAGATATATCTCCTACTCTCCATACTTACTATTACTCAGTTTAATGTCAGCAGCATATTATTTATGGAGAAATATGTCATGATGATCAGCACACATATTTCCATTGCCAGATACTAAAACAATGAAGAAAAATTAGTTTTCTATTTTCCTTTCTTTTTCTTTCAACTCCCTGTTAACTGACCAAGACTTTTATAAAGATGGTAGTTTTAAAAAATGTCAGTTGGTAAAACTAAAAAACACAGAGCTCTAAACCCAGTGATGATTGAACACCAGCCATTTTCTTTTAATAGTGATTCAGTAAGAAAAAAACCCACTCTTCTCTGTCTTTTATATCAATTCAGAAAAATGTGCAGTTAGCTGAATGTGGGACAGCTCTCTTTTCCTGAAAAAAATTAGGCAGTTATCTAAGAAAGTGGAGCCACATTACTCACACTGAATAAATTAAAGTTTCTGATGGCAGCAAAACAAGACCACACACAAATATCTACATTCTTGTAACAAATCTCATTGGGGCTTAAATATATTATTCCCATAGTTCTTTTAGAGAAATTGTAGCTTGAACAATCATATATTGTCTATGTCAATTCTGAGGCTACTTCAGTTCCTCTCTGTTATGTTACTCTGCACAACAGTTAAGCATATTTTGCATTTTGTTCCAAATGTGGCTACATTTCAGAAGTGGATTAAACAATAACTAGAATTCCTCTTTACCTATATTTGAAAAGTATTTTGCAATGAAAGGTGCTGTGAACATGTGAAATAATATGGTGGCTGTCTAAAATGAGTTTTGGAAGACAAGAGAAAAAAAAATTAAAAGAATCAATAAGGTTGCTGTGTATTTCCTAGTCAGAAACAGAAAGCAGAACATGTTTTCTGTCACTGTCTCCATTATCTCTTATTATTTCTTATGGTTCCCTCATTTACTAGTTATGAAGTTTCACAAATTAAATGTGGAATAGCTTTTCATTTTTAATTTATTTTTAATATTTAAATTTTGGTAGATTATATTTAGATCACAAATAAAAAAACCCCAAATACACATATACTATTTTTCTGTTCTTCCCCAGAACTGTTAGCAAACTGATATTTACTACATATCAGCAGAACTGGCCCCAAAAATTCAAGAAAAAACCTACTTATACAGATCTATCCATCAGAAACCTTCATGCCTTGTAAGATGCCCTTTTTAAGAGTTAGGTATAATTCTCTTTGTACCACCTAACAATTTGGCTTTCTCCTAACCTTTTTATGTACTGGCAAGGAAGACGGGAAAAATACATAACTATGGCTAACGTATATGAGTATCAGCTGTAAAACAAATTATGCATTGCAGAAAATATGAAGACCTACTTCTGCTAGTCTTACTCATGTTCAGTACTTTTATCACACCAGTGGTAATATCAAGATCATATTAGTACTCAGCATGTAATGTTGGTAAGATCACACACTAAATAAATTGCATGCATGGAATTTCTTCAGGAAACAGGAATCCAGCTTCACAACCTTCCTCTTCCTGATGCACTCGAACTCCCTTTCCAGGAAGTGCCCTAATAATGGCTTGGGTCTTTGCCCTAAAAAATCATCAGATTTAGTTGGGATACTTTTATAGTAAGTAGGATGTGTGTGTTTGAACCCACCGTAATTTAAGATGGGGGAAGTTGCTTAAATCTTTTTGTGCAGGTGCTCTGAAGTGATTTATAAAGAGATATTTTTAATTTTTTTGAGAACTACTTCTGCTTTCCAAGTAAGGAAACACCTACTTTGCAGACTGGGGTTAACCATCTCTTTAGACAAACTCTTGTGCTTAATGTCTCTCGTTAATTAACTCCAGGCAGATCCTAATGGGAACATTAGGTACCTAGACTCTCATTAGTCAGCAGAGAGAGGTAGAGTAG
Organism: Charadrius vociferus; assembly: GCF_000708025.1. NCBI lineage: Eukaryota > Metazoa > Chordata > Aves > Charadriiformes > Charadriidae > Charadrius > Charadrius vociferus. The sequence continues at coordinate 5,763,618 of NW_009647830.1, read as the reverse complement.
TTGGTCTTCTAACTGTTTAGCAAAGGAGGCTATTTCTCATCACAGAGAGAGGCTATTTCCTGCCTACAATGAACATCTGCTTGCCAACAGAGGATATAGTTCCCTAATGTACAAGTTTAGGAGCCTAATGTAGGATATAGCTCCCTTTATAATCTTCAAAATTGAAAAAAATTAACATTTTCATATTGAATCTGTTATACTTTGCAAAAACATCAAAAACCTTCAGGCAGACAAATCAGATTCATTCTGCAAATGGAGTGGATGCAGAAAAAGACTTCTGGACATCCAATCCCAATTAAATTTATTTGCAGAATTTTAGCCAAGCTGATGGAATATACAGATTTGTCTATATTATAAATAATTGTTCAAAACCCTCAAAAATTTTCTAAACAAGATTGACAGATGCTAAGAGAAAATATGCACAGGTAAATCAGAGATGATGATTATTTTTGTACATCATTAGCACATTGTGAGAAATTGAACTCTTTTTTCTCAAAAATGTGAATGTCATGAATTACTTAAAGGCAAATTTTGTTAGTTTTAATGCTGTATAATAAACTGTTTAAATTCTGTATTTATATCTCAGATGGAAGAGAAGGAATTCTCAAGTCGCAAAGCTTACTAAACATGCAGAGAAAATAACACATCTCGCACGATCAACTAAAATGGTGTGGATTTATGTATGCATATACACACAGATTATTAAAGATAATTATTTACCTTGCCAATGGCTTCATCTCACTTAGTTCCAGCATTTTAATTGGAATTAAGACACATGAGAGTGTGCCTTATTGATTCATTAATAACTGCATCAAGTGTACTATCAACCATAAGGTTAAAGTTTGCATATGTCCAACCTCCTGAGAGATTTATTAATAAATCACTTCTAAAAAACTTAGTATATGTTTTTACTACTATTTGGCATTGAATTATTGCATATGACTTACAAAAATAATACATAACAACAACTTTGGGAAAACTTCTAATTAATAAAAACAATTCTCAAGGGAGAAAGAGGACAAGTGAAAGAAAATGATGTAAAGTTCAAAAAAAGAAAAGAAAAGAAAGACCTGAATAATGCTTCAGAACAGTGATGCTATAATGAAACATGCATTAAATATAATGAGATACTGAGATACTGCAGGAAAAAATACAGGTGTTTTACAAAGATGGTCTTTTTATTTAAATTGAAAAAAAAACCTTTAGTTGTTTGTTCAGTATAATGTAGAGAAAAAAAAAAAAACAGTAGGCCTTACATCATATGCCATATGGCACATGTCAACCCAGACGTAAATAAAATTTTGCAAATACAAACTTTGGATATTATGATGAAAGAGCATGTAGTAATAAGACAAAATGCCTCGACTGAGCTAATACAGAGAGTGCTGTGGACAGGTTGAAAGGAAACTTTTCCATTCACCTGCAGTTCAGCTCTCTAGCATTCCTTTAGTTGTGACATTGTAATAGACTAAGACCTTGCTCAAGAGGTGTTCTAAGTGGCCATCACCCCCTGTGCACTTGGGGCCAGGGCTTCCTCCTTCCTGGCTGCTGGAGCCCAGTGTGGAGTGCCCCAAACGCTGGTGGTCCCTCCCTCAGGTCTACAGACACAGCTGCACGTGCACAGGCAAAGGTTTGGAGAAGGCAAAATACTTGCCCCCACCATCAGCCAGCATCAGGTATGTGGGCTGTGATCCACAGTCTCAATTCTGCCTCCAGCGCTGAGGCACTCATTCATCCCAGTCACACCGGTCCCTCACAGTAGCTGTTTTTTGGGACGCACATTGTTGTCTCCCCTGTGACTAGTGACAAAGACCTTCATCCACTTTCAGATGCTGGCACCGAGACCCTTACTAGCTCCAGTAGTTGACACCAGTGAGGTGTCTACACCGTGGTCGGACTCTAATTGCTGACACCAAATCCCCTCACACCCACCTCACCAGTAGCTGGCACTTAGTCTTTACAGCACTCACATGCACAGGACAGAGGATGAGATTACATGCAAAGAGAGTTAAGAAAGGATTTAACAGGAAGATAGGACAGATGATCAGATGAAGGGCTTGGTCAGACAAGTGTACTGACTTGCAACTTTTTCAATGCAATTGGCACTTTTTATATCCCTGTCTATTAACCGCTGTTCCTCCTTGATCCCCCTCCCCTAAACATTCCTTAAAAAATTTTGGGGAGTCTCACAAACCCCCTTGAAAATCCCAAATTCTCAGGTTCATCTTGTTTTCCCTTTCTTATCATTTGCAAAGTCCAAATGGCCTTATCTAAAGCTGTGCCTGGGGATTCATAATGGTCCATCAATTAGTAACTTGAGCTTTTTGGTCTTTGCCATTGTCTTTGTTATTCCTTGTTGTCTAATAGGTTTATGTCTCCCTGTGTTCTTATTTGTCACTGCCACATTTACTTATTACCCCCTTTTGCATTGAAAGGTTCCTTGATTATTGGATGACCTTGATGAAGCAGATGCTTTCACCTTTAACATAACTAAGTTTACAGCCTTATTTACTGGATTCCAGATTACCCATCTGCCATTTAAACTTCCACCTCTGACCATGATGCTCAACAAGGAGCTACCAAAGGAATTTTTTTTTTTTTTTTCCCAGCTGAAATTGCACCCATCTCTTTTTGAACAACTAGGTAGCTTTTTTCCCCCCCCCTGTTATTGCTCCTGTTTTATAGCCTCTCCACATTTTGTTATTGCTTTCTCTGTTCTTATAGCATACAGTCATACAGTCTGTTCATGTTTCAATCTGTAATGCAAACGCTGGCATTCATCATTGGCTAACTTCTTTGAAAAAACAAAAGCAGCACCATTTTCCCCTATTTCTACAGGCATTTTCTCATATCCTGTTAACTAGATAACACCTATTGGATGCCAAAGGGTCAGACTTAACAGTTTCATGTTGAAGACTTTTGTTCTCACCAGAAAGGTTTTAAACAAGCCAGTTTCTGCCTACAGTTCTTTTGTGCTTTTTTCCCTTCACATACACCAACCATATGCTCACCTAACAAACCCTTTCTTTACTTTATCTCACCTGGACTTTGTAGCCCCTTTCTACATCCAATACTTCTGCTTGAAATTTCCTTCACTGTTTGTTGGTACAATTTTTTGGTACTATTTTTTTTATCCAATACTGTCTCAAATTATCTTAGCCTTCTGTTTTTTCTTCCCAACAGAAAAAAAACTTTAAAGAATACCATATTCAGTATGAGAATATCATATTTAGAGAATATTGTATTGAGTTTGTTGCTAATGCAACAGACCACACTTTGCAGAGGAGACATCTTGATTTGGTTATCTTCAGCAGACTCTGTTAATTCTTCTTTTAATGCCACCTTTTACACTGTACCCCAACCTCATTTTACAGGAAAGCCATTTCCCTCATTGATTTGACAAATCAGTCTTGAAACAATGCTTTTAATTACTCTGAAAGACAAAAAAGAAAGTTTCTTTATCTTAGAACACTGTAGAAGGTATCAATGAATAGTAGCAAAAGAAAAGCAAAATCACCGAGACATTGTTTATATAAGAGGGTAACTGTACAGCTAGCTATAATGTCAATTTCTGTTAGTAATTGTAAAAATGTGCCTGAATAAGATATTTTGAAATTCATATCTTATGTTACTATACAAAGTTTTGTTTTGCTGACATGCCCCAATTTCATATCTTTTCTTAGGGAGAGGTCCAGGGCTTTCTGTGTTTTATTCTGTTTTAACATCACGACAGCTACTGCAAGAATGATAGCCCAATGGAACAGCCACGTTAACTCATTGCTAGGTCTGAGAGAAGGAAAAAAAAATATGCGTCCTGATCTTTTTTGTTGTTTCATACAACCCTGGCCCTATCCATCCCATTGGATTTCTGTTAACAGACACCCATGCAGGGAGTATACCTGAGTTCTCTATCGCATCCCAAGTGTAAAAAGTAGGATACCGTGGGAACACTTATTGCAGAGTGAGAACAGCAGTCAATGTATGTTCACTTAGCTCACGTGAACTGAAAGTTAGAAATAATTATAAATCCTGCAACTGAATGTAGTTTTAGATTTTTTCTTCAATTCCTTAGCTGAAAATGGTATTTTCCTCCTTAATGTTATATTTTTTTATGAATACAAAAAAGTTGCAAAACAGTTATTTAACAAGAGGCTGAGGGAGTTGAACACATATTATTTTAGAAACTGTTTTAAGGACCTTAAATTATCAAAGACATTCATGTTAGGTTGGCACATATGGCATCCATGAAAGATTTTTGTTCTTCTGTAATAGCTGATATTGATCAGCCCAGACAAGGCATTTAAAATGTTGCTAAATATCTACATTCAGTCATGGAAATTGCACCGAGTGTCTCATGGATTAGAGGTCATATTCAAACCAAAGAGTGTGAATATAAGTGTTCCTATAGAATTGGAGTGGGTTTTTTTAAAAAAATGACCTTTTTTTTTTTTTTTTTTTGAGGTGGAGAAGTAAACCAAATAACTCTAATAAGGGAATATTCTGGTAACATATATTATTTGGTTCCATATTCTAATTCTAATCATAATATGCACAAAAATTATTTAGCGGACACTATTTAATATTCTTGCAAAAGAAACATGTAACTCAAGTCAATGAATATAGTAAATTCAGCAGTCTTACAGTTATATACACAATCATATACACATAGAATCATATAAATTCACAACCATACAAACTCCCTGATTCACAAATATTGCCTAAGTTTTCAGCAAAATTATGAACTGAAGAGACATAAAGAAAAAAAGTGTATGTGCAATTTTGTTAATACTACTTATTTCCCTTTAAAACGATGCCAGCAATTGCATGGATATTAACAACTGTAGTTTTCTTATTTAAAGTATGCTGTTTTAAATGTTGCACACTATTTAACATAAATAGTATAGATTGTTTATAAAACTCTCTAACTTTCTATCCCATTTCCAAATGAAAACTGTAAATCTCTCTCTTTCTTGATCCCTTTGTAACTGGAATGTTTTTTTAAATCATAGCAATGAAAAACTCAGGCTAGTGATTTTCATACTACAAAAACTGTGTGTTTGTTAAAGCCTGTTCTTGACCCTCTCACAGATTAAGTGTGTCAATCTCAAGAAACTTCTAAAGAGTATAAATTTAATGTCAAGCAATGGTCTTCTATTATTCACAACAATACAAAGTTACCAGAACCGAAATTCCGTCTCTATTCACATACTCAGTCAGGAATTTGAATCATAATCTTCCTATGAACAATAGTTACCGTTTAATTGGATTAACTGCTGTTATTTTTTTAAAAAAAGTTTTCAATTTAAGAATTTGGAAGAATACTTTGATCTTTATTTACAAATAATGAACAAAAACCCACAGTAATGAGAGATGCAGTAAAAATCCATTTAGCTAATCCTCTCACACTTCTCACATTGTGAATAAAACCAATCAATGGTTATCTAAGATACCAACTGAGTAACAATAATAAAAAAAGTTCAGCATTTGGTAACAGTGCTCTATTACCAGATCAGCATAATGATTCTATCTAGCCATGAAAGAAAAGACTAATCATTAGAATAAAGGAAATCCACCCATTACATACAGATGAATAGAATTAATTCTACCATATTAGTTCATCAAGTACTACAAATACTCGTCCCAAATCTGGGTTGACTGTACGTGGACTAACTACTGACTGGAAAACCACTGAGCCACAACACCGTCTAAGTATGTAGAAAACCACCTGCTTTAAATAAATGAGAAGATCAACACCAGCTCTTGAATCTGCTGAACTGTTTTTAACTGAATATATTTATATATAACTTTATTTAGATATAAACTTATATTTATATATAAATTTATATTTATATATAAATTTTATTAAAATTTATTTTTTTCTTATTTGTACATCCCCCTTTAATGAAATACATATATGCTCTAGATGATATTGGTTCTAGGAAAACATAACACCCTCCTTCTGTTTATTCAGTGTGACATTAAAAGATGAAAAGAAGCTTACTAAAAGTCTGTATACTTTAACGTAAGAGAAATTGGGTTCAGAATTGTTTGCTTTTGAAATAAAACGCTTGTAAATGCCTATAAACCATAAATAATTTAGCATCACTGTTGTAAGTGAAGTTGCATGGGAAGAAAGAAAAAAACAAGATTAGAAAGAGTTAAATATTGGGAACCCTGAAAGTATTTCCTGATGCAATATTAAAACAAAATAATAAAAAGTTAGAATGAAAAACATTTATCCTGAAGTGCACTGTTTTTAACTCTTACTGGCATTTTAGTAACTTAATTATTTAAGTTAATTGAAAATTTAAAACAAAAAAGAGATTTGAAAAAAATAACCTTTTCCATATAAAATGGGACATTTGGACAATGTATGTTAATATATAAAGGAGGTAGTGTTTCTGGAGTCGAATGGAAAATTTATTTACAAAGCTTGACTGAAATTTTCAATACAAAGAAGAGTATTTAAATGCATAAATCATGTTACTTTTAAAGAACAGTTAAGATTTCATCCTTCTAAATGCTTCTCCTAAAGTACTGTGCACTACTTAATGAACAAAGCAAAGGTTAGTATAGAAGTTAGTTAAGGAAAGAAAACATTTCATGTTCCTGTTTTTTCATTGATCAAAATGACAACACAGGCAAGCTGATGAAACTGGGAAACCTTGTGTGGAAGCTGAGAACCAACTTTTGATCATCTGAATTCTATGATCTCTTGAAAAGATGGCTCACAGAGGAGATAAAAGCTTACAGCCTTGATTTAAGCACAAGGGGCAAAATAGTCAACAGGGACTTTTGCTGTCCTCTTTCTAAGATCGCAGAAGAAAATGCACACCAGTGCCAAGTCTGGCAAGACCTCACTACGGTCTGAGTTATTCTTGATCATGTTGTAGGAAGGCCATTCAACAAAGATTTTTTTTTTTTTTTTTCCTGTGCTGTCTTTAGGGATCTGGAACAAGCTCCTACTTTCCTTTCTTCCAAGTAGCCAACCTCTAACATGTCTAATAGCAAGGGAAATCTTTGTATCTGCTGCAAAATGCTAAAATATTATGTCATGGCACAAAAGTTGAAGCAGAATTTAGATGCGTAACTTTGAACTTTTAGCTTTTGAAAAGTGCACTTTACTTTTTGCTTTATTCAGAGCATGGCAACTATAAAACCCCCATAAAGAAAGTAATTGGATTTTTTTCCCCCTTGAAAGATACCGTAATTGTAAATAGGGTTCCTTCATACCTGAGACAAGTGAAACGACGCATGCTAGGATTCTGTATTTATGTTTTTGCACTACACTGTAATCACTCTGGTTATTTGCAAAGATTTACAATGCTTTAGGTGCTTAGTAGTTGTAATGGAAACAGTGCCTCTAGGTAGCACAGGCATGAGAAAGATTGGGTGTAATCACATTTGTATGTTGGATGATACATAGATTTATATGCATTTTTTACTAAATTTTTTTTAAAAAGTATATATTATAAAAGCAAGTGTGACAGTTTTAATGAAACATATTATCTGAGAAAAATTCTAGAGAAGTAAAATGATTGAATACAATATGGATTTTAAATTAAGGTGTTTTAATTCTGAAAATAATTTATAGCTGCTGTAGTTGAACAGTGCTATAGATCCCTGCACTAGATAAAACTGTGAAGGCAAAGCTATATAGGCCATCTGAATCTTGCTGTTGTGAATACTTGACAGAAAAAGTGAGTCAGCCACTACAAGTACTGGTTCCCACTTTCTTCTAGCTCCCAATTTTTATGCCCCAGCCTCATGCTGAGCTGTTGCACTTCTAGCAGTTGCACTAATGACAACCCGTGCAACAAGGTGGCGATATTTTACTTGCCTCAGTACTTTGTAAAAACATATCTACCTCTGTATTTTATTCATAGGCTTCTAAGAAGAAATGAAGGAATTATTGCCTTTTATTTCAGTCATGGAAAGCTGCATTAATCCGACTTTCTGAAGATGTACTGCCTTTAAAGATTCAATAAGCAAAAAAATTAGCAGTTTTGAATTGAATCACTGAATCCCAACCCAAGGATACATATATATTTTAATAACAAAGGTAATTCTGACTTTAGAAAAGAAATACTATGCTTATAATTAAGGTGGTAACATAGAGTTGTCTACAGTAAAAGAGTAATGGAAAAGCTAAACTTATCTGGGAAAGCTATAGACTTTATATAAAATGTAGATGGTGATGAATTCATATTATGCAATTAAAAAGTAATTTCATGATAAATCAGGAAAAGACGTTTGTCATCTTATTAATTATATTATACATTATTCTTACAGATAGTAAATTAGAAAATAACTTGGAATGTCATGGTAAATATCCAGAAAGTAATTCTTGAGGCAGTTAACTAAACTGTAGTCTGGAAACATGCACCTGAGTCCATGAATGTGATAAGAAGGTTATTTAAACACTAGGTTACAATATGATCAAATACTTTGAGAGTGAAACTAGATAGAATTTAAACAGTTCAGATTTTTTAAAAGATATAAATAACTGATACATCAGTTAACCAAGTCTTTGGAGGGCTCCTAAACACTTGTAAATTTTAAAGCAAAGCATCCATACTTCCCCACAGATATGCTTTCATTCAGATTAGAATTTATTAAATTAAGTCCATTGGACTGGGATTTAGATATGTAAGGATGTTCATGACTTATTCCTTCTGGAATTATAATTCATAAATCAATAAATCTTGAATTTTTGGAAAGTGGCTACAAATTCGAAAACAAACCTGTAAGATTATTTGTACTGGAGACTAGAAAAATAATATGTTCCTGTTAGTCTTTTCCAACTGTTTCCTTAGTTCTCTCAAATTTATTTATTTGCTTAAACATTTCCCTTAAACAGTTAACCAGTTGCATTCTAGATAACATTTCAAAGGCATGGTCATATTTCTTACAAGAAGAACCAGGAAGTTTACAACATAGCTAGCTTTGTTAGGTCTGGATGAGTGGTCCAAAATGCTGAATTCATCAGACAGGAATGTTCAGTTTTCTAGAAATGTGATTCACATGACCAAGCTCCTACTGGTACTTGACTTTCATTTGTAAAAAGCCAATACTCTTGTAGTTACACAATGTTTTCAGAATCGATAAGGCCTGGGTTGGTTGGTTTGGGTTTTTTTGTTTGTTTTTTTTTTTTTTTTTCTTGTAATCTTACTGACTACTTTACATAACAACATGGAGTTGCTTTGCCTGGATCTTTAACTGAGTCACACATAAGGACATATGAACTTTTCTTTACTGCAATCTACTAAGATATGTAGTTTCAGCATTTTGAGATAGATGGATAGGTAGGTAGTAGGTAGGCAGGTAGGTAAAAAGGTAGATAGACAGATAGATAGATAGATAGACAGACAGAAAGATGGATGTTTTCAGTATGGCAGCTCCCATGTGACTGCTGGGTTTTCAGCTATCCAGGGCAGGATTCACATATTCAATATTCCTGGAATACACAGAATTCACACATACAATATTCCTGGATTGAACATATACATTACAGTATATTCCCCTTTTTGAGATAATCATATCATGTTTTCATTCTTTTCCACAAGCTGATAAGTATTATGCAGAGATTCCTTATATCAAGCTATAAATAATATAAATCTGTTATTACAGAAAACAGCCCATGTTCATGTATCTTGAATTTTTCCTGTCCTTGCGTAAGGGATTGTATATAATATGGTACTCTTTATGTCAGCTCACAAACCTTAGTGTCATTCATCCACAGTTACACTTTGTCTCCCCAAACATAGAGAAAGTCTGGAGGAAGCAAGACTTTCTCTTTGTTGATGAGGAACAAATTAGAGATCAGTTAGATAAACTGGATATCCACAAGTCCGTAGGGCCTGAAGGGATGCACCCTCGAGTGCTGAGGGAGCTGGGGGAAGTCATTGCTGGGCCACTCTCCATCACCTTTGAAAGGTCCTGGAGGACAGGTGAGGTGCCTGAGGACTGGAGGATAGCCAATGTCACTCCAGTTTTCAAAAAGGGCAGGAAGGATGACCCGGGAAACTACAGGCCGGTCAGCCTCACCTCCATCCCTGGAAAGATGATGGAACAGCTTGTGCTGGGTGTCATCTCAAAGCACCTGGATGAAAAGAAGGTTATCAGAAGTAGTCAACACGGATTCACCAAGGGGAAGTCATGTCTGACTAATCTGATAGCCTTCTATGATGAAGTGACTGGATGGGTGGATGAGGGGAAAGCTTAGGAAGTGTGGGTTAGATGAATGGACAGTGGGGTGGATTGAGAACTGGCTTACAGATAGAGCTCAGAGGGTTGTGGTTACTGGTGCAGAGTCTAGTTGGAGGTCAGTAACGAGTGGTGTCCCTCGCGTCAGTACTGGGTCCAGTCCTGTTCAATATATTCATCAATGACCTGGATGAAGGGATAGAGTGTACCATCAGCAAGTTTGCTGATGACACAAAATTGGGAGGAGTGGCTGACACGCCAGAAGGCTGTGCCGCCATACAGCGTGACCTGGACAGGCTGAAGAGTTGGGCACAGAGAAACCTGATGAAATTCACCAAGGGTAAGTGTAGGGTGCTGCATCTGGGGAGGAATAACCCCATGTACCAGTACAGGTTGGGGGCTGACCTGCTGGAGAACAGCTCTGTGGAAAGGGACCTGGTAGTCCTGGTGGACAACAGGATGACCATGAGCCAGCCATGTGATCTTGATTTCCTAACTTAACAGATGTGCACCTGTCCAAATAAACTTGAACATTTCCCATTTGAGGTATTGTTTGTTCAATAGTAGTAATAGTAGTAGTAGTGGTAGTGGTGGTGGTGTCATCTTATAGTGTTAGAGTACCACACAGATTTTCCTGACTTTTCTCCTGAGACAAGGTAACGCTGCTCTCACACGATCATTTACACATTTATTCTGCCTGTTGTATACTAAGATAAAAGTCTTGATTGTAAGTAATCACATCATTTTAGTTGTCTTCAGTTTTATGGGTCCTAATTCTAGAAGATAGATATTCATTTCTACTTAGCCTGTACAGGCGTATATATCCTCTCAGTTTTGTCCTGCAACGAAAAGGAGTAGCATAGATTGGATAGATAGGATATTTTTGCACTCATAAAGCAGAAAAAATAGACCTGTAGGTCTGTGTATGGAGAATAGTTTGCGACACAGACAAAGGAAAGCCATATGATTCAGTCTTTTCAGGGTCAATGTGAGTGACATAGCACAGGCTGTAACAATACTTGCAAAAATTCTAGGTATGCGCAAAATGTGGAAGCATTTTCTATGTCACCTGATAAGCCTTATGATCAACAGCATATGTTTTGTCTTCTGAAGAGGAATAAATCATTGCAAGATGACTGTGATGTAGTTGGTAATTTCTGTATTGCAACTGCAACACAGCTTTGGGGCAGAAATGTCAGGGGGTTTTACATACATGTAAAGGTACATATGTGCATACATGCATATTTATAGATATATGTGTACATGTGTATACATATATCTCTATATAGGCCTATATAGACATGCAGAGATATATAGGGTTGGTTTTGTTGTTGTTTGGGTTTGGGTTTGCATTTTGGGGTTTTTTGTTGTTTGGTTGGTTGGTTCTTTTTTTTTCAAATAGAGTGAAATTCTGTACACAGTAATCCAGAGCTTCCCTTAGTGACTTTAATCAGTTTGTCAGTCTTATTGGGCGATACACTAGAAAAATGTATCTTAAGAATTTTTAACTGAAATGCAAGAGACGTGGTTATGCTAAGACAGTCACAGTTAGAACAATGTTACTCTTTAAAGGAGGGTTGATAATTAAGGCTTAGTCTTCACTTTCTGTTAGCACAGGTTTCTTAACGGGTACCAATTGGAATAGGGAATAAAGAAACGGGTGGCAACAATGTTAATGATGCTATAATCTGGAAACATGGGGTAGACAGTTGATGCTATTTTTATTTTGCTTGTAAATGTATCTGGTTGAGCACGAAATATATGATTATCAGATACCTAATGGTCACCAGAGACTTGGCAATCTAAATTACTTGGTTCTAATGAAGATAAATAGCATTCTAGACATGGACATATACTACACATACTGAAGAGAAATTGACACTGATGTTGTTGCCAGGCAACTCATCTCTCCATGTGAAACATGCATTTCCTATGATTTTACTGTATATGTATCCAGAAAAATGGAGGAGGGGAGGGCAGACACCAGTATTCTCTTTCACTGAGTTACTGCTCCATAGAAATGTATCAGAAAAAAATCTTTATTCACTAATAAAATTTTATTATTTTCTTTATTATGGATCTTGCATATAAAACAAGGTAAGAAAGCACAGTCACTTACTTGTGGTGCGTTTTAAAAAGTTAAATTGTACATTTTCATTAAATAATGATGCTTTCTTTAGGGATTTATATTGGTAGCTGGGCAATTTTCTTGATAAAGTGCAAATCATTATCTGTAAGAGGGTAAGTTGTGAGACTTATCATTATCTGTAAGTCATAAGTCATGAGACCCCACCTGGAGTACTGTGTTCAGCTCTGGGGCCCCCAACATAAGAAGGACATGGACCTGTTGGAGCAAGTCCAGAGGAGGGCCACAAATGTGATCAGGGGGCTGGAGCACCTCTCCTATGAATACAGGCTGAGAGTTGGATTTCTGCAGCCTGGAGAAGAGAAGGCTCTGGGGAGACTTTATAGCAGCCTTCTAGTAATTAAAGGGGGCCTACAGGAAAGATGGGGAGGGTCTCTTTGTCAGGGAGTGTAGCAATGGGACAAGGGGTAATGGCTTGAAACTGGAAGAGGGTAGATTTAGATATTAGGAAGAAATTCTGTCCTGTGAGGGTGGTGAGACACTGGGACAGGTGTCCCAGAAAAGTTGTGGAAGCTCCATCCCTGGAGGCGTTTAAGGCCATTCTGGATGGGGCTTTGAGCAACCTGGTCTAGTGGAAGGTGTCCCTGCCCATGGCAGTGGTGTTGGAACTAGGTGATTTTTAAGGTCCCTTCCAAGTCAAACCAGTTTTTGATTCTATGATTCTATGAAATCACATTTTGTCTCTTTCAGTTTGAACATTAAGAATAAAGGATTTAGCTTTATCAACATTTATTCTGTATGAAGTCAATTTATGACAGATTTTTGTTTTCCATTTTCATCCTCTTTCTCTTATTATAGAAAAGGTCTCTGATTGTTCTTTTTACGAAGGCTTTTCCTAAGTGCTGTACAAGTGCCACATAAGCGTCATAATTAAGATTTATTTCTAACAAAGCAAAATTGAATTACCATTAAGAGAAGTGTATAAAGCTTAATGGCATTCTAGTAAAGCTCAGAAGCCCATCCTGTAACAATCATTTCTCTAAGAACCCACTCTGTTATGTTTTCTTGGTTGTGCTACAACATCTCTGATTAATACACACTCCAAGAAGCATGAAGAGTGTTTACTCTAAAAGCAGATGTCATTTTGTATTTCATTCCACAGTTTGATTCTTTGTTTTATAAACTACTTTAACGTACTTTGTTCCTGCATTCTCACATATCTATTTGGTGAGAAGAGTAAAGCTATAGAAAGGCATCAGCACACTTACTATAGTGTAAAAAATACGGTGAATTAAAAATTTGTTCAGCAGCATACTTGATTCACAAATGCAAATGCTTTGAAACTGATCCTGTCTGTATTCTAGATGACAATAATAATAAATATTCACCATGCTCAAGATGCCAGGGGCTTGCTTCTCAATATTACACAACCCAGACAGAGTCTTTCAGTTTTCCTCATAGCTAATGATGAGATAGATAATTGGGAAAATTCTGATTTAGTAGACTCCAGATCAAGCAATGATATCACCTCCAGTTATATTTTCAAGAACCTTAAAACCACAATCGAGATAAATTTTATTTTTATTTTTTAATTCATTGTTGCATTCATTGCTTGACATCTTTTGGACTATTGAACAACTCACAGGATTACCATCACTTTAAAAAGAAAATGCTACACAAAGTTTTGTTCAATGCTGAATCCAATAATGGATAGGACAATATGTAGAACTTCCTACAATTTACATCCCAGGGTTATATATGGTGATATGGCTCCCTAAACATGCTGGGGATAAGATTTTTCCATTTCTAAAATAGAGGGGATAGAGGGTTCACGAAGTTTTTCTATGACTTTTTTATTCTTTATATATCTGGCTCAAAACTGTGGTTATTAATATAACCATGACTTCCTTTGCTACATTTTACTCTAATGTGATACTGGGCAATGCCCTTTGTTATATTTCTTTCCTTTTTCCACTGCTATTTGATGGGAATACTACTGCCCTGCTTAGGAGTTACCCAGGGTTCAAACTGGAAATACTACCTCTTTTAGTCGACCAATTCCATCTGCCTTTCTATAAAGGATATATAAACTTTGGAGACTAAACTCAGAATACCCATAAACCCTAAAAAAATAAGATGCAGGTGGACAGTTTTTTGCTTAGTAAGTATATTTCTGAGAACTAAGAAAAACGTGGTGGTGTGGGCTGCATCCCTGCCAGTGAATGCAGGAAATGTATGCCACTTTGCTTTGGTGGGACAGGTCTTTTTTGCAGTCACATGTGTTCTTTTGTTTGATTCAGTTTATATAAATTGCAAAGAAGTACATCTTAACAGGATTCTCTCCTGCTTTTTGTTAAGGACCATGTAAGGAATATTTAGTGCTTTTCCAGTATCTCAGTTTTCTCACCTGAGAACATGTCTCAATGTAGCAAAAAATGCAAGGTGAGTGTCAAGGTTTAACCCCAGCCAGAAACTAAAACCACACAGCTCACCCGTCTCTTTCCTGCCCCCCAGGAAGGGGGTAGGGTGGGAAGAGGAAAAAAAATAAAAAAAGGGAGGGGGGAGGGAGAAAAAAACCTCTCATGGGTTGAGATAAAAAAGTTATAATAGAAATAATAATCATAATCATAACCACAATCATAACAACGACAAGGGGCAGTCTTACTGCCTGTTGAATTGGCACCAACCTGAACAGCAATTGTGGATTCCTGTCCCTGGCAAACACCCATTTGTATACTGTGCATAACATCTATAATATGGAATATTTCATTGGCCATTCTATTGTTCTGTCTGTTCTTCTATGGGGAGCTGAAAAAAGTCCTCGAATAGTGTAAATATCACTTAGCAATGACTGAAAACAATAGGTATTAGTGACATTCCTTTCACAGCAATCACTAGAAAGAAAATTAACTCTTTTCCATCTGAAACCAGGCCAGTATAAAAGGGTGAAGAGCAAAGGAGAGGATCATGTACCTGTAGCCAGTGAAGAGCATTTTCAACTGGAAACAAAAGGAGTAGTACTTCCAGTCCTTTCTCCCTGGACTTAATATGAATTTTGTATTAATTGGTCACTGGATACTATATAAACAACATATTCTATCAGGAATGCATTTTCTCAGCCTTATTCAGTGATATTAATTTGTTCAAGCTTTCCCTAGCTTTTTGATTTTATCCTGATAAAGTATGGTGGTGAAATTTGTGTTGGAAATTTCACACAGTAGGGTGCAGGCTTCATCATATGATCATCTTTTCTTTTTAATATACTTTGATCATCAATGAGATAGTAAATGTTAAAATTCACATTATTATTATGGTAACATAAATGGACACCACTGAGATGAAAGGACAGGATTTTTGAGTTATATTTTATTACAAAACATTTCAGAATATGTCAAAACATTCAGTAATATTTATAGTTTGTTCAAGCTCAGAAAAGCTTTTATTTTGCAATCCTAAAGGCTAGAGATTTCCTTTTATATTTAATGAAATATGAAATATTCAAATACACAATGGCAATCTGAAAGAAGAAATAAGCCAAGTCAGCCTAACCTCAGCCCGTCTTAAAAGAATGGATGTAAAGGCACAGTGAAGGAAACTCCAACTTTTTGATGTAATCAATGTGTCTACCACCAGTAACTTATCAGTAAAACAGGAATTAGGAAAAGATACTTAAAAGTGAAGTGATTAGAGAGAAATTTAAATAAAGTTTTTGTGCCTATTTAAATATTTCAATACAGTTCTGATATTAGGGACAGGGTTTAGCATATATTAACGAGGAACATTCTCATATACTTATGCTTTCAATATTAACATGAACTATGGCACATCATGTCACTGGTATTTAAGCACTGAACAGCATCATAGAACAAAGACTGCAGAAAAGCCAACACTTCTGTATCTTTAAATTTAGAATTAGGTTTTGTGGTTTTAGCCTGATTTCAGTTTTAACTTTAGACAAAAAATGTATTCTTTCTGTAATGAGAAATAGCAACAGGAATTATACAAAAATATGGTATTTTTAACATTTATATTGCTGAGGCAAGTAGGTAACAGGTATCTTCAGCAATATAATGGTACTGTGGAGAAAAGATTCTGTGAAAGGACTGCTTTATTTTAGTTATTAGGTACAGTAAGAGCCCTCTGGAGGCTACACTTTAAGGACAACAAAAGATTTGACACATATAAATTCATAACAAGGTGAATAGATAGACCAAAATGGCAACTTTAAGAAAATATTTCCCATATAATACATTTTCTTAAAGGCAACACTTAATTTATTGTATAGGTGTTGGTAGTGGAGCAATGTAATTTATATTTGTGTATAATTTTTTCATGTGTTTTCATGTTTAGTAGTAGCTAAAAATATTCCAAAATACAAGATCTATCTTCAGTATCTTAATTTCATGGTAACCATTGCACTATTAATTGACTTCTTTAATTTTCCTGATCAAAATAAGGAAGGAATAAATGTGTGTTCAAATTATTTATTGACTGATATCTCAAATTCTTTCCTCACAATATTTATAATTATTGTCCTTATAAGATATTATTTTGAATTATGCATTTTGTTAATTTTCTGATTCTTTGTAGTTGGTGTCCTGTTTTCAGCTGTGATAGAGTTAATTTTCTTTCTAGTGGTTGCTGTGTTTCAGATTTGGTATGTCTACATTGCATACTGTTTAAGTTGTTGATAGGTGATGTTTATACTATTCAAGGACTTCTTTCAACTTCCCATAGAAGTTGAGAATGAGCATAGATAGAACAATGGAATGGCCAATGGAATGTTCCATACTATAGATGTCATACTCGGTATGTAAATGGGGGTTGGTCAGGGGGTGAGAATCCATAATCACTGCTCGGGACGGGCTGGGCAACCAATTCACCTGGTGGTCAGTGTGACTTTGTATTACTTTATCTTGTATATTCTTTTTCCTTTATTATTATTACTATTATTGTTTTCCTTTTATTTTTTTTATATTGTTTCATTAAACTTTTTCTCAACTCACAAGGTGTTTTTTTGGGTTTTTTTGGTTTTTTTTCCTTTCCTTTCCCTTCCTTTTCTCCCTCTTCTCTCTGCCCTTCTTGGGGTGGAAAGGGGAGAACTGCATGAGCAGCTGCATGGTCCTAGCTGTTGACTGGGGTTAAATCGCGACAGTTAGTTTGCCTGTTATTCTTAATATTCTGTTTATCAAATAACAATTTCCTTTCTGTAACTGCATGAGTGAAGGAAATTGAAGAGATTTAGAGTGATAATATGAATATTTAGAAACACTACATAACCTGAGACCAGGCTGATGAAGGATGTGGATCACACGAGAGACAATATGACAGGTGGTTGGATGGGTTTCATTACAGAATTAAGAAAACTAATATTAGGTATATATGTGTGAACTTGGTGTCTAATCTTCTATTATAGTCAACGAAGAGCCAGCAAATGCAGTTGACAGAAGCAGCATAATGATTTGCTTGTCTAGATATTATTCCCTGAATGTTGTTTCCTAAATAGAAATGCCAAGTACCACTTGCAGCACTGAGTGGTTTCTCACACAAGGCTGGCGAATGTGACATGGAGCCTATTGGAAAACCTATGACTTGCTGAAACAGCAGTCAGAGACCGCATGACATGTTTTAGTTTGTTTAAGACTAGGTTTAGATAGCTGAACCATGCCTTAGCCTACGCTCCACTGGTAATGTTAGCTATCAGGGAAACTTATATGTTAATATGTGGTTGTAGATACCTAAATTTAAGTGTCAGTCTTAACTGAATCCTACATTGCAGTCACATTCCACACATAAATTACAAATTATTTTCTTAATGTA
Source organism: Charadrius vociferus (assembly GCF_000708025.1). Lineage (NCBI taxonomy): Eukaryota > Metazoa > Chordata > Aves > Charadriiformes > Charadriidae > Charadrius > Charadrius vociferus. The sequence goes on along the minus strand of NW_009647830.1, from coordinate 5,745,506 downwards.
AATGTGAAATGTCATCCACTTTAATAAAAATAACATATCTCTACAATACCTAATGTGTGTACATATAACAAATTTCTTTGCACATGAGGTTTGGCTTCACAAACATGGCAAAAAATCTCTCAGTAATAACAGAATATGAATAATCAACAGGAAGAGAAATCAATCTATTTTATTGCCAAACATATTGTTCTATACAAATGAATTAAATATATGGTTAGAATACTGTATGATAACAATTATAATGATTAATTCATTTGTTACAGAATACTATGGATAATCAAAACCAGTACCCTCCTAGAGGGCAAATGAATTCTGTCCAATTTTGCACAGAAAAAAATCCAACAACAATACATTATTTAGAATAAGCATATACAAACTCATTCCTTATTCATATCTTTATTCCAACCATCTACTATCTCAAACGATAAGAGGAATAAACTACCTGGCAGCATCTTTCTTTTACTGTTAGAAAGGGAGAATTTAATTAATATGAAAGTATTTCCTGTATTTATATTTCTTTTCAAGTCAAAATCTATTCCCTAGGATTTCCTGTCCTTAAGAAACTAAATTTAATGTGTCCTTCTCATTACTAAAGACAAATTCATGGGATGAAAAGAAAAAGCAACAAAGAAACAGTCACACGTTTCTATTGATGAAAGCTGATAGATCATAGACTAAACAGACCGATTAGAATCCTGTATATATGTGTGTATGTATACATATATGTGTATATATGTATACACACGCATTCCAGGTTTTTGTGTTGATCCTGATTATCTGCAAGGATGTCTTTTAATTTTTGTATTAAGCTTTTTGAGATAAACCGAGACATATGTAGTCATATGTTTTCTTCAAGTCTTTTCAGCTATTTCCTAATAAACCACTGTATTAGTTATAAATATGAAAGTCTTTCTCAATTATAGCTAAAATAATATCTAGATCACTAGAAAATATGACAATTTTAATTCTGTATTTATTTCATAAGATATCTTTTTAAAAAAAACACAAACTCACACACACATAGAATGCACTTAGAACAAGAACAGAGGTAAAGAAATTAAAAACAAAAATTTAAACTGTGAATTAATGTCTTTGCTGTTGTGTATTTCACAATGTGTTTCAAGAAAATGTTCAACCAATAGTTGCCACAATGGACAAAACCTGAGTATTTCAGTCAGTAACAGAAGCAACTTCTTTGAAAAACTTCTAGAAGTCCAATTCAATTGCAACTAGAATTATGGTAGTGTTGGTAATAATAGATTCAAGGTTAATTCCAAGGGAACAAGAACAATATTAAAAAAACCCCACTCCAACTGTGTTCTCCTGTTCTTATTACTGAATTACTGTTCCTTTTGCCATTCTAATTTGTTTCCAGATAATGAATTATTTAGGTGGAAACAAACTGCTAATACAATTCTTTGTCTTTATCAGAAAGAATTAATTTTTAATTACATTAATCCATCTTGTACATTGACACGTTTCATGTATGGCTTTCAGGTACATTAACAAGTAAATCACAGGTGTCCGTAAAATGCCCGAGGATTCGAATGTATTTTTATAATTGTTAATGAAAGTTTATCTCACTAATATTCAGACTTCTGAATTTATTTCTCTTAAAGGCAGTTTAATGTGGATAAGACATGCAGTATTCAAAATCTAAATATTTCATGTAAATATTCATAGTCTGTATGAAGTCCATATGAACTTTTGCACATGTATTTCTATATACATTCAGTTAAATTGAAATAGTATTCATAATGTAGTAACATTCCACAGTTTAATTTAAAAACCATTTTTAAAAGCCGTGGGGTAAAAAGAAATCTTATCTCTTCCTCTTTCTCGTTTTTTAGATATGCCCAAAAAACACAATAATCTACTTTGCAGATCACTTTTCTCATACTCTACATCTTTTTCCCTTTACTTCAGGGAGTAATAGATGTTTGCATTCTGAGTTTTGCTTTGTAAGAAAAGATTAGCAGAGGTCTTGACTTTCACAAATCATATATATTAAACTGTTGCTAAAAGGATCCACCGTAAAATGTCTACTGCAACGTCTCTATCCAGAACTCTGTTTACAGATTTTTGGAGAGTGAAAGTGTTCTATAAATTAACTTCAAGAAAAACTTAATCACCTGTCCACCTACATTTCTAATTGTTTTCCAGACTGTTGTTTTCAATTTTGTGTCAATCTCCAAAAAGACTATTTCTGTGAACCACTCATAGTGTAAAATACAGACAGTATGCAGAGATTTCACACTTCATTTGGAAACTGATGGACCTGTAGTATAAAAAGCTGATTTAAAATATCATGTTTTTATCAGAGATTGTCAAGAAAGTAGTAGAGTCTTGCTAGTATCATAAAGAGGTCTAGACTACTATGCACGTAAATAGTTTTGTCATAATTTTTATTGAGATAGTTTTTGGTACAGTTGCAAGATCTTAACAGATGTTTAACCACTGAAACTTGCAACATTATTTGCAATGCCTATAGGAAATGTACATATTTTTGCCTTATTGAAAGCTCAAATGAAAAAAATATTTCATGCTTATTTCTCTTTTCCCTTTTTGTACCCTTCATCCCTTCCCTGCCCACACTCCCCCCTACCCTGACCACCCATGCAATTAAACAACACTCTGTTTCTTCATGTCTTCCAAGAACTTTCTCTGGTAGGAAAAATTAAAGTGAAAAAAATCTCTTGGACCATACTTTAAGAAGGATCACCATTTCTGACACAGTAAGTGATGCCTCCTTAAAATGTCTCTACAATGCTTCAAAACAGTCCAAGTGGAGCTACGAAGAATAAAAAGATTTGGAACGCAGTTCCACAATTGCAATGGCAATGATCTAATAATTCACAAAAACGTAACTTTAGAGACAGCACATGAACCAATTAGGACATAAAAGCAAATAAGCTACTCCATGAATTTTAGCAAAAAGGAAATTGAGATCAACGAGTAATAACATACTTGCTATTCAATTACAACCAAATATATGTAGATGCCAATGGCAGTATCAATACCGCGCCATAAAATGTCTCCTAAATCATCCAATTAGATTGGAGGAGATTTTTCTTATACCTGATGGTTTTGAAGCTGGAGAGAAAGCACTGTTCTGACTCTACATATCCTCAGATCAGTTATTTGAGACTACCTTACTTTGATGAGGTTTTGTTTGCTTGTTTGTTTTAATTGGAAGAGAAAGCTTAAACCAGACTATTTACAAAACCTTTACTTGAAAAAATGCAGTCTTCCTGCTCTACAGGATACTATAAAATGATTGGTTTGCTCTTCCCTAAGGGGGGTTACATATCCTTGATATTATATGAACTGCCTAGTGGAAGGACTCAAAGATGTCACTCCAAGCACAGGACCCAGTCTTCAACAATCTAGAGAATAAAAGAACTGGAGGACCTTAGCTGGATTCTTTGTGGGAAAATCTACATTGCCAAGGAGGGTGCTAAAACTTGATGATCATAGACTAAGATCTGCAGTAAGCTAAGTGTCCTTTTAGTTTATTCAGTATTTCCCCTGCCTGTATTAATATAATTTGTTTTTCCCTCATCAAGGATTATGTGGCAGAGACATTTCACTGATGCATGCTGTACAGATATACCCTACAGTTTATATCTGGATATTTTAAAATAATGTATTTGCCATCTACTGTTGAATCTCACCATGTAATTGTCCATATTTTCCTTTAAACTGCTGCCAGGATTAAGATTCCCTGCTTTGATGAGGGTGTGGAAATCTGTGTTGTCAGACAGGTTGCCAGTGAGGCGGCTTAGACACACTGGAACATTTCCACCTGCTCAGTAATCGCAGACCCTTAAGCACAGAAAAAAACAGTGGTTCTTTGCCTCCATTGTGGCCACTGAACACACGATGTCTGCCTGATGCAATTGGCTGGACTTGGAACGCTTTCTGCTGAGGATACTCTAACCTTTTTCACTGCAGCCTCATTTGTTATCATCCTAGTTAAACAATAATGAGAATGAATTTTGCCTGTAATTAATACTGATACTTGTCAGCCACAGGAGATATTGCAGAGTCAAGAATAATCTGAAACATATAGTTTAACAATTAGATACAGTAATTACAGTATTTCAGATGCTCACACAGAATATATTCCAGCTTTATTAAACCTTAAATTTTTAATGGTCCGTGTTTTTAATGCTTGAATTTAAAGTACTGTTTGAAAGCAGAACATTATGCAAATACAGTTGTGCAATATGCATTACAACCTTGTGTCTGTCTAAAGATGACATTGCCACATATTTCAAAAGACAATTCATCATACTGACACTTAATAAGACATTAACAATTCAAAAACTACTCTATGGGCCACCAGTGTAATGCATGCTCGACTGTTGGTTTTGCAAGAGCTGCAAAGGCCTATTCTTTGTTGTGATGTTAATGTGAAATAGAAAAAAAGTTGTGCTATCAGTAACTAATTGAATCCGTCTCAAAAAAAAAGATCTTATGTATATTGTTAAAATATCACCTAAAGAATGCTGTAAAATTCATCCTGTTTTATAAATCATAACTTCTCTATTGTATTCTATGTCTGTTCATATATAGCATTCAAAATTTCATTACTTTGCACTACTCTCTGGTCTTTGATTTACTCATTTTTTAACCTGTATATGTTCAACTATGTCACATTTTATAATTACAGAATAACAAAACAAGTTAAAACAAAATAACACTCTGGTAATTGTACTAAAGAAGCAAAATTTTTAGACGTCTTTAAAATCAATTTTATGGATTTGTCTAGTGTGATACCAGTTTAGATCCCATACGGACCTATAGAAAATATTTAAATCACATGGTAATGGCAATATAAAACCTTCTTCTCATTAAGTAAAATACACCCTAAAACCATAACATTAAATTAGAACCAATAAACAACTGCGTAACTTTAGCCATATTTTATAACCTCTTGAATGAGAATAATGGAGAGTACAGGAAATCTACTTCAGTGGATTAGCCTTTCTCTGAGAATCCCAGAGGACAGCTCTGAGTTTCTGTTCTTTCTCCTACAGAGCTCCTGCTTTGTTTCCACAAAGTATTGCTTACTATGTACAAGAATTACTAAATATTCCATATTGCACAGTCATTAGTATTACACTGTCAAGCCAATATACCTCCTCCCTTTTTCAGGATCAACCTTGTTTTTTTCAACTACTTCTTCATATGATGATCAGTTCCTAGTCATGTCTTAAGCTTCTGCAATTAACATTCCTCTGTGTGTGCCCGAGAGAATTCATTCCAAATGGCTATTATTTCTCAAACAGAAAGGAAAAGGAACTAATCTACAGGGGAAAGATTTTCAGAGTAATAGATTGAAGAGCAGCTATATAGTCAAAACATATAACAAACTTTGTGAAGTAAGGTTAGCGGGCTATATACATATGCAATAATTTTCACAAATAGATGAACACTCTAAATATCAGTTTCCATGGAACTGAACTATTTTTGATGATGAAGGAAAAAACATTCTGACAAATGTTTGCATACAAGAAGTGGAAAATAGTATGAAAGCAAAAGGTAATTTTGGGAAAGAGTAAAGGCAACTCTTACAAATGTTTTAACAACGAAGACCCATCACCACAGCAATAGCAACAGCGGGTATACATGGGATAAAGGCAGTGCAGAGGTGTGGAACTGATAACCTAGAGCAGATGGGCACTAACTAAGTTTGTCAGGCATCCTTCTTTTAAGTTGCCACAGATGTTTGAAAAAAATTATCACTTGTATTTCCATAATTGTTTTCTTCACAAAACAAGATGGTAGACAGAGTATAAAATTTACTGGATGTGTGAAAGCAGAGTAAATGGCATACCCTATCTGCATTTCTTATTGTAAGCTTAAGGCACTTAATAGCAGTACAGGTGAAAATTGTCATACATTTACTGGGGAGAGGTGAAAAGGGTAAGAGAATTGGACAGTTTGTCTCCTATGTATATCTCCCCAATACACATAGGCCTCACCTTCACAGATGAGTTTTGGTCTTTTAAGAATTGAAGAGACAAGCAGAAGAACAAGAACTGATGTGATGCCTGTATTCATCAAGATAGACAAATTGCCTTATTTAACAACAACAAAAAAATTACAACTGCATAGGAGGAGTTGTTGGCTGTAGCGCTATAGCACAGCCTTCAATGTGGCAGGAAAAAATGAAAAATTAAACATTTACCATACTTGATATAACAAGACATCTTGTCCCAGACTTCTTTGCACCACATTATTACTATTAAGATCATTGTACAAAGCAATTCCCATCACCATAATGGAGGAGAACCCTCTAGAAGAATGGAAGGACAGGTTTCAGCATTGCTGTAGTATTTTGCACAACTTTTCATGAAATGAGAAAGATCCAAACATATTTTGGCATGTTGCTTACCTGGCTGATCTCCATGGCTCACACAATAGTGATATAATGGTCTTTCAAAACTTTCATGTAAATGTTCATCATGACAGCCCTTGCTTATGGAAACTAGATGCTAATAAACCAGTTTGGTTGTTGTTTTGTTATTGGGTTGGTTTGGTTTTTTTTTTCAAATGTAATAACAACAGTTTATCTCTGAGGTCCATCTAGTTAGTTTGCTTTCCTAAAAAGTAATATAAACTAATATCTTTGATGAAAAACCACCTAAAGCCTTGCTCTTTGCCCATCCTCAATGTCAAGGCATTCTTTGCCTTGTAAATACTGAGCAACATGTTATAAGACCATGGTCAAGTTATGCATAAATAGCATTTAATTTGGTTACTTGTTCAAAGAATGTCCTTATTGTCCTTTAGGCCAAAAATACAGTTGCAGATGTTTCTCTTTCTGATATTTTCCTACTTATTTTCTTCAAAGGAAAGAAAGATATTAATATGGTGTGACTGTTAATTATTCAAGGCAATAATGCTAAGAGTCCGGTTGCAGTGTATTGGTATTTTAGAATTCCTGAACAATCCCTTATTTTCAAGTTATTATTGATTATGCTAACTAAAGCTCACCCTGTACTAAAGAAATTATTTGTGAACCAAACTGTTAATGAATTTAAACTGTTTCAAGGGCTATATTTAAAGCATTGGTCACTGATAACAGGGCATTTTAGAAATCTAAAAAAAAAAGTATCACCCACCAAACTAACAACAGACCTAGACAACTCCACATTATTTGCACTTATCTAGTGCACAAAATTAGTGAAGTAACTGAACAGCAAAAGCTGATTTTGTGTGTGTGCATTTCATCCAATCATAGAATCACAGAATCATAGAATAGTTTGGGTTGGAAGGGACCTTTAAAGGTCATCTAGGCGAACCCCTCCTGCAATGAGCAGGGACATCTTCAACAAGATCAGGTTGCTCAGAGCTCCATCCAACCTGACCTTGAATGTTTCCAGGGATGGGGCATATATAGCCTCTCTAGGCAACCTGTTCCAGTGTTTCACCACCCTCATTGTGAAAAATTTCTTCCTTATATCTCATCGAAATCTATCCTCTTTTTCCAGTCACGGGGGACTTCACCTGACTGCCATGGCTTTTCCAATATCATGGAGAGTGGCTTGCCAGCTACATCAGCCAATTCCTTCTGGACTCTGGGATGCATCTCATCAGGTCCTATAGACTTCTGTACATTCAGGCTCCTCAGGTGGTCACAGACCTGATCTTCTTACAGTGGGAGAGACTTTGCTGCACCAGTCCCTGTCTTGTGGTCCATCCACTTAAGACGTGTGGGGACAGAGGTTGCCAGTGAAGAATGTGGCAAAAATATTGTTGAGTACCTCAGCTTTCTTTTCATCCATTGTTACCAATTTGCCAGTCTTGTTCATTAAGGGGGCACACTTTGAACTTCCTTTTCTGGCTGACATACCTGTAGAAGCACTTATTTCAATCCTTATTTCAAAGGGGTTTTTTTGGTGTAGATTCTAAGATTTACCTTTCACAGAATCACAGAATCACAGCTCAGCTGAATTTGAATCTAAGCACTTTTTTTTTTGTTTATTTCATTATTTTGAAATTTTATCAGTAAAGAAATTGTTCAAATCTACAGTGCTTTTATACTGAAGTAGGAGTTTACACTTGAATGTTGTATAAAATATTAGACTCAATCACAGCCATGTAAATAGGGACTAATTTAATTACTTAGAAACTTGTCCAGAAATGTTTCATTTGCTTGGACAACTGTAGCATTACAAAGAATTCACAGAATACTTTTTGTAACTTGTTCTTTGTAACTGTTAAATATCATCCATACAGTCATATTAGATAAAAAAATCAATCTCTCCCTTGATTAATTTAATAGAATTAACTGCTTCTCTAGTCTGATATTTTAGTCTCTATTAATTTCTTTTCTGCATTAACACTTTTGTCCAGCTATAGTATATTTTAAACAAAGCTGAAAGCAAACATACAAAAAAAAAAGAAAATATTAAAGCACATATCCACAGTCAAAACTAAATATTTAATGTAGTTTTTTCCCTGCTTATCTATCAGTTACCAAGCCTGAAGGTAATTTATAGACAAAATTCTGGAGGAGGATATAATGCTGACAATAGAATCTGGAAACATCATCACTTCTAAGTTCTCTGGACTTTGCTGCATCACTGGGATTTTTTAACTTGACTGCCTCTCAAAGATTCCAAGATGCTAGCTGCAAAATAAGTTTTGAAGAAGACTGAACTGTCTAACATTGCAGCTTAGGTAACTTCAAAATTACTAGAAACTTCAAATCATTTTCTCTAGATAGTTTTCTTGGAATCAATTTCATTTGTTCCAAGGAGTTACAAGAGCAATAATTATTGAACTGGAAGATCAGGAGGAAAATGTGAGATCGGAGAAGAGAATGTATGTTTAAGATGTGAAAGAGTATCATTTTCTATGACAGAAAAGAAAACTGAAGCCAGGTTTTCCCCATGCTAGATAACTAAGATATAAGAAAGATGACAAAGGCATTAGCAGCAATGATTGTAGCTCTAGCCATTCTTCTATTTTTCATTTCCTACAGTGTTTTATTTTGAGTTTTGTACTGAACCTACAGGAAAAAAGGGGAAATAGAACAGGAGAAATTTATTTTACTTTTTTAATCTAAAACAAACTTTTCCCTTCTCTTTTTTAGGTAAACTCAGTCAGCAAAAGAATAAAAAACAAGTTAAAAATATTAAAATTTCAACTTAAATTAAATGCTGAAACATACATCTCATATTCTTTAAACACAAATTAATACCACTATTACACATATTGAAAATACAATCTTGTCATTTGAGTGCATATAGATACTTTCACCCTATCATGAATTCAGATTGTTTAAAGAACCAAATATCTGCAGTATCACACCTCTGTCTGTAAACTGTATAAAACTGTTAACTTGGTTTCTCATATTTGAAACATTTTTACATTAAGTTATTTACTAAGAAAATGTGTTCTTGGGATGCATAAAATCTATTGCCGGTGCACTTTAAAAACCATATGTCCCATGTCCTATGTCTTTCACTAAAAAAAATTTCCATGATAAATTTCCTTTCCTAAAAGTAGGGGTGTATATTACGTACTGTGTCCATGAAACATCTTTACAGGGACAATCAACAGAGGCAGACCTTTTTACGTATATATGACAATACAGAGTACTATTTCAAGAAATAACTACAGTTTCAAGCAAAAGTGGATAAATTGGGTGAGAGTTACTTGTGTTTCCTGGGAACACAATATGTGTTGAGAGACCAGTCAGTTTACTGTGACAAAGAAAGTCCTCCATCACTTGATTCAGTGTCATAAGCACCATGATTTTGAAGATGCTTTCCTATACTGTGTTTTAGCCTCATCTTGGTCAGTATACTAGAAAGATTAGAACATAGCAGACCAAATGGTTTGTAATATATTTTTCATTTTCGGAAGTTTTAAAGAAAGCATGTAGGATAGAATAGAAAAAAAAATAATATAAACTAGTACTTTTTCTTATTGTGACTAATAGGAGCTGCTTAATGTGCTTAAGTTAATACAGCCATCTCTCCACCCATAAATGCGTTCACTATCAGTGCCTCATTGATTATTTATCTATGGCACAATGACTGTGACAGTCTTGCAGTTTTCTAACTGAAGACATGAGAATTTGATGGCTACTTCTTCTTCATCATCAAGCAAAACAAAGTCTTTCTAGGTTCTCCTAACTAAAGCAATTCTATTCCAAAATTTGTCATGCCTCTTAACCATGAAATCCCTCCCCGAAAACGTTCCAGTCTTCTAATACTCCAAAACGGAAAGTTGACATAAAATCTTCATTTATTTAGTAGCCTTGTTAAAGGTTTTGAAAACCTTATGATGAAACTCTCTCTCTAGCCTTTGGAAGTTTTAATTATCAATTCGCCCCTTCACACACAGAAGACAAGACTTTCTCAATACTTATTGCCAGACCATATTTGAATAGAATCAGAACACTTACATTCAAAACAGAGAAAATAAGTAATAGAAGTAAAAGGATCCATACAAAAACTATAATTAAAAAAGAGTTTGACTCATCATCCTAATGTAACATTGATCATAGAATCATAGAGTAGTCTAGGTTGGAAGGGACCTTTAAGATCATTGAGTCCAACCATCAGCCTAACACCGCCAAAAAAACACCACTAAACCATGTCCCTTAGTGCCACAACTGCACATCTTTTAAATACCTCTAGGGATGGTGATTCCACCACTTCCCTGGGCAGCCTGTTCCAATGTTTGATAACCCTTTCTGTGAATAAATCTTTCCTAATATCCATGCTAAACCTCCCCTGGTGCAACTTGAGGCTGTTTCCTCTTGTCCTATCCCATGTTATGTGGGAGAAGAGACCAACCCCCACCTCTCTTGTCCTTTCAGGTAGTTGTAGAGAGCGATGATTGAGGTATAAAAAGCATAAAGACGTAAAAAGATATAAAGGTGGAAATAGCTGTGGATCTCTTCCTGATCCCTGTGAACCATTAGTATTCCACTTAATTTAAAGCCATGCTACCAGAAAGAGTCATTTCTCTAAAACTAACTTGCATTTCAACTGTAGTCAGAGAAATAGGCACCTTCAATGGTGATTCATCTCTTTGAGACAGTGCTGGAGATGACTGGCTGGAAGCACTGAATGTGCAAATGTCTGTTTCTGTCTACTAACCAAAGGAAGTTAGAAGGAACAGTTTAGATAAGAAAATCAGCTATTAGATGCTAGTTTCCCCTCTGAGTTACACAGGACAAGGTGCAACAAGCACAAGTTGCCAGAAGGAAATGATGATTAGATATAAAGAGAAGCCTCTTCACACTGTGAACGGTTAAGCATGGAACAGCTTGTCCAAGGATGCAGTGGAATTTTGTCCTTAAGATATTCAAAGCTCAGCCTGAAGAGTTAAAGGGAAATCTGGCTATAGCTTTGAATTTAGCCCTACTTCAAGCAGGAGGTTGGCCTAGATGATCTCATGAATATAACAGCTAGATGTGTCTGCCAGCCATAGTCTTTTTTTGGTTTTAGATCTAAAGTCCCAAAACAAATCCTATCTTAGTGAGATTTTTTTTTCCCAAATTTAGAACTATTGTCTATTTCAGAAAACCTGATTTTAATCAAATGACAGCTAAGCTAAAAAAAACCCCTAAAACTCATGCAGTTGTCAGACAGACTGGCAAGATTATTAACTTAACTATTGCAATGATTTATGAATGCTGCTTATGGGAATAGCAAAAATTAGAAGCACAAAGGTGGGTACAGAGGAACAAACAAGCACAATGAAAACACCACATTCTCAAAAGGGAAAAAAATGCTGATTAAGATCTTACAAACTTCAAAAGAGATTTTATGAGGTTCCAAAATTTTAAACCCATGTGCATTTGACTTTGATCATATACTAGATTCTGACTAAATGTGTTTACTTGTATCTACATCAAATCATAGCAATGTGCCAGTGCCCATCAAGCATACATTGACCTTTAGCTCACCTGCATTTGCTATGCACCAAAGTGCTTTGTAGCAGCTTGTAGTTCTGGAATTTTTTTCAAAGGTTCCAACAGTGCAGCATGTGCTGAAGAAAGACAGACAGACAGGCAGACAGACGTGAGTATAGGATGCAAAATGTATATTTTATTAAACATTCATTGTAAAAATTAGAACCATAATGTCTACATTCTTTGTTCATTCATCTCTGCCTTCAGAAACAGACATGTTCTCAGAGATGCAAAGGGTGGTTCAAAATTTTAAAATGTCTTCCAAGTAGGAAATTTGTGTGCATGTCAGTATTTGTGGCAAGCCTTAAAATTAAAAAAAAAAATCTAGTGCAATTTAAGGTTTGAAATGTAGTGCTGAAATAGATATGCTAATTTCAGCTAGTGAGTGGCCTCTTAGTAACGTACTTACACCCTTATGTCACATTTTATTGTACCTGGTCACCTTATATAATCATATCACTCTTTAATTTACCAGCATTTACTCCTTACCAAGTTCTAAGCAGCTCCTAAGGATCAGGGGTTTTTTTCAATATTTTCAAAACAGTGTTATAAAAATGGAAGTTTAAAAAACAACTTTGATTTTTAAATTATTAACATTATTTTTAAATTATTAACATTATTTTTCATGCACAATGAAACTAACTAAACTAGTTTCCCAGAGATTTGTGTTGATTTCCCCACAGTAGTGCATCAGCTTTGCCTGTCACCTGTGCTTTGTGATGTCTTCAGTTTACCACTTTGCTCCTTGCCTACCTTATGAGTATTTCTGGTTCTTTCTATGCTCTTTTCCCACCTATGACCCGGGCAGGAGTGAACAGGAGTCACCAACGTCCCAGCCAACACAAGTCATCCTTCAACGGGACAGTTCAGAAAGAACAGATAACTCTCGAGCTCCTGATGTAGCTTTTCTCACAGTATAGTATAGACTTTTCTTTCTACCCACCTGTAAATTTTATAAAATCTGAACTACATACTGCTTTTGAGCTTTGTACTTATGTGCCAAATTTGGTTTAAATTGCCCAGCAGGTAAAGGGTTATTAGGGAAAAGGGAATGACAGATGAAACAAATGATTGTATAAACCCTTCTTAATGACACTGGGCTAAAAATGAGAAGAAAGAATAAAAACCATAAAATTTGCTCACGTTCAAAATAATATATTCAGCGTTCAAGCTCCTAGATACTTTGTGAAATATCTTTCTAAATCATCTTTGAATAAATAATACCACCCTTCAAACCATAAAAGGCAGCCCCAGGGGACTGAATTCAGCTTTATGAATCTTTGCTTTCTGAGAAAGTCAAGTGTGGTTTGTCTGTAATTGCTCTGAGAATAGGGTCCTTTTAAATACATCTTTTTAACGTAAATAAGAAGAAGAACAGGAAAAAGAATATTACTTATAAAATATTTTTAATGTACATGGGATTGGTTTTGAATTACAGTTTGGTTTTTGAGGGTTAAAATTCAATGTTTCTTCCTGCAAAGATTTAACTTCTCAAACTGAAGAAAAACCAAAATATGTAAAATTAGATAATGAGCTGAATTGATATTAAAGGTGAATTAGAACTAGATAAAAGCTTAATTTGGATGCAAGATAAACAATTTTCTAATGTAACAATTCCCAGTAAAAGTTTCAAGTTTTCATAAATGTGAGTTATTGCTGGGATAAACCATGTTTTCTCTGGGATCAGGCAATTTTCTCTCTCCTTACACTCCAAGCACCGCCTATCTCCATTGTTTGTAGGGGAAGGCAATAATTGAATTTAAGTACTTCTGTAAATTCATGAACTTATATGTACTAACCAAGGATGGATTGTCAGCTCTGAAGTTGAGGACCTAGAGAGGACCTTCAAGCAACAATTTTATGCAACAATTATTCCTATTCCAAAATGGCAATCAGCTGACATTGAATTTTTGGAATTGAGATATTTCTCTGAAACAAGGGAATTCCACACATCTTCATCCAATACAGAGGAACTTCTTCAACTGGTACAGATCTCCAGTTTAAGAATCATGAATGTCATGGGTATACCTGGAAGCTTGTTAGCAGCTGTATAGGACTAACATGAAATTAGATGATGTGAGAGATAAAGCACAGTGTTGAATATATTTATTACTCTTCCATAAAGATAATTGCACTACCGCAAAAATAAGGCTGATATCCCTGCAAACAGCTTCAGCAATAAGAGATAATTGAATGCCATGGTTACTGTGACTAAAATGCTGTTTAAGAAAAAGTTTTATGTTACTTATCCACTGTTTTTATAATTTGACTGTGAAAATGACCTTGAAAGAAGGAGAAGAATCTTCGTGGCTAATTGCTGCATCTATGTTTTTAGGTCATGCTCTAGAGAATATAGACATCTTCTCATTTTGTAACACTTAAGTTCTTTTCAATCATATTTAGCTAAAATACTGCCACAACTTCAAAGAGAAAGAAAATCATATGTTAATTTATTCTATCACAGAGACACTGGACAGAGGTTTCAGACTCTAGAGGCTCTTGCTTGTGATGAAGCTGTCAAAAAATTGCTAGAGTTTCTCCACCCCTAAAGGAATGATGATGTCTCTGATAAAATCAAAACATATTTGTACTGTAAAAACTTTGCGAAGAAAGCAGAAAGGCTTGGTGTTTTTTCATTTCCACCTTGTCATTCTTTGTGAAGAGCTATGCAATTATTTATTTGAATATTTATTAGGTCCCAAAATAATTGAAAGAAAGTCCAAATTTGATATTGAAAAAAGATCCAGCTTTGAAAAGTTGGAAATAGAAAAGTAGGTCTGCCAATCACTGTCTCAACGTTCTTTAAAAATACAGTATAAAGCCAAGAGTGGTTGCTTTTCATCTAAGATATGCTTTTTCAAGCAGCTAACTGACTCTGAAAATCCAGCCACAAAATTAACTCAATACCAGAAATATTTCTCAGGTTGTCTTTGGTTCAGAAAGTCTGGCAAGCAGTATAACTCTGTGATAACACTGGCCAAAGAGAAAAAACCAAAACAAACCAAATCAAACCAAAAACCCCACAGCCCTAAACTAAAACCAAACAAAACCAAACCACCACCACCAAAACCAAAACCAAAACTAGACAAAACCAACAAACTGCAGCTTATTGTAGGAAGAAGTTTGTGAGTTCAGCTTTCACACAGGAAAAAGTACTGATTCATTGGTCATGCATTGGACAGTAAATTGCATGGAGTCTATGTTTTGCGCAGCCGGTTACTGGTTTAGTATTTGTACTCATCACACGACTCCTCTCACTCTGTTTAGAAAGTAGAATGCATACAATATTTAAGCTGTAAATATCATAGTTTTGCTGGTACCTTTCTCAGACTATAAAAGCTTGTCGATATTTGTCATATTAGGATATATACACCTGAAAAGTGTAAGTGTGCTACAAAGCAAACATCCTTTTTCTGCTCCTTTTCTTCCCTGCTGATTCTGATTTGCTTCCTTTTATTCTTTGCTGTCCCTGTAACAGTTGATAGTATTTCCTATAACTACAAACACTGTGTCCTTCTCTTTTCCAATACACCAGAGAAAATCAAAACTCTATAATCAAACGTAAATGTATAAGTAGATGAAGAAAGTTTGCAAACCTTAAGTAGCCTTGTTAGGTACTTGTCATAAAAATGCTAATTTAAAATAAATGGTGAAGTTAGGATTAAAGGAAGTTACCTAAAGCACGAATTATGGAGATTTGTCAAAGTTACAAAAAACTTAAGAATTTCACAGGAATCACTTTGAATTAAAAATAGTATACACTTGACTTCAGCTGCTGTCCAGGGAAATAATGTTCCTGGTCTGAATGGTTCTGACTGTAATTTATGGGTTTTAGAAGTAGGCTGTCTTCTGAGTACTCTGAACTGCAGTTACAGACTTATGTAATGCATATGGAAGACTATTAAAAAACCTTAAAGCTAGTATATATAATCTGTTGCTGCTGTTGATCTACTGGAAATAGCACAGACATAAAAAAACAATCTTCTGTGATGGCTTTCAAAGACCATCTAGTGTTTTTACTAAAAATTCATGCATGTAAATCAGAAGAATTAAAAAAGTTAATAAGGTAAAACATCAGGTCTGTGCACAGACATGGTCCTTTGGAAGGGTGGAAATTTCAAAGACCTCATAAAATACAGATATTGTGAATATGTAGAGTACTCAACCTATTACAAGTATTGTTGTGTTCTGGGACCATAGGGTGTATTTCCTGATGAAACTTAATTCCCTGGATGATAGTTACTGCAAATCAGTAGCATAAACTGTAAGTCTATGGAAATATCACTCCAAGGTATGCATAGAAATCGGAAGTGTTGATATGCACAGTTACCGTGGTAGGACGGTGTATGCTATTTGGGTCATTCTCAAGAGGTCTAATAAAGCAAAGAAACAGTCTTAACTTATAGAAAATTATCCTCACAACAGCAAATGAACAAAGAAATGAAAGACTTGAGAGTGGCCAAATTAGAGACTTGCATGTAAGACAGGTTACAGACAGATGCTACTTCTTCAGGTTGAGAACATTTATTGCTTTATCATCCCCACTTTCTCATCAATGTTAATGTCTTAAATTATATGCTTTGTGAAAAATGGCTGATCAGTTAATAACTTGAATTGATAACACCTCACTACTCAGAAAAACAGTAAATGCTGCATTTTTAAATTCATATCTGGTAAAATCATCTCAGTGAACTGTCAGGAGTCTAAAATCTTAAACCCTGTTATCAGCCCATGGGAAAACTGTTGACTAGAAGTCTGAGACCGAGGATGGGATATGGTGATTCACAAAGGAGACAAAAATGCAGTTAAGTGGTAATCAGCCAACCAAATAAATGAACAAAGCAGACAGTCATGCAGCAAGAAAAACCACAGTTATAATTTTAAGCTAAACTTTCAAAGTTAAGCTGAAATTTTTTAGGATGGACCAGTACTTTATTTCTAATCAAAAAAGATCAGTGAAGTGAATAAAAGTCTTTTAAGATCACATCAAGTTGTCTTTCAACCAGTTCTTCCTTTGCGTGCAAACACATTTTCCTGTGACTAACTCATGTAGCTCTTGTCTTCCAAGATGATCTAACATACAGCTATATTTAAGTAATTTATACCTTACTCCTTAAGGCTATTGGATGATGATGCTCCTTTGCATTCAGGATAAGTATTGAGAACAGATGGTGAAGAGCTTAGATTAATCTAATTTTGGCTTTAAAATAACCTGTATTAGCTGTAATTTTCAGTATAACAGCAGTTTAGTTTACCAGAAAATGAATTTATGATGCATAGGAATTAATTGCTAGATATACATACTTGAGTAATAGATTTCTGTATTTGGAAATTCTCTACAGATAAGATCTTCAGTAGCTTTTTTTTTTTTTTTGCCTTGAGTGAAAATTATGAGTATTTTAGGTATCCAAATTAATGAGAGTAATTCAGAAAAAGGCACTAATGTATTCTGTTGCCTGAGGCATGGCTTCACATTATGAAGTGCTTGGCCAAAGTTCCAGCTTAATGTATTCTTGCTCCTCTCTCGGTCCTTATTATGAGCCCCTGCTCCCTGTCTGAGAAGCGCTGCTCCCACAGTCTTTTCAGTCTGCTTTTTATGGAGTTCAGTTATGAACTTGCTTAAGAAAACAAGAATCCCTCTAGGGGGACAAAAAAGCCCCAAACCAAACAAACGAAAACCCAAGTACTCTTAATTAGGTGTCTACATTTTTTATAACAGTATATGTTCACAGATACAGTAATTTTAGTTGACTTCCCACACAAGGCTGCTTGGTATTCACCTGTCAACAACAATGCTACATAGCCAGGAAAGCAAGCAAGGAGGCTGAAAGGAAACAAAGAACTTGACTATCCATATTTATGGTTATAATGTGGAGAAGGGATTCAAGTGAAGGTGGAGGAGATGTAAGGTTTTATGTGCCTTCCTAAGGGCAATCCCAAGAATATTTCTGCATTTTCTACTAGATAACTACTGGAATAAAAATAGGAACCAAAAAAATGGTCTATGGATGAGTGAATCTTGTATCACTAGTTTCAGAGTGACTTTATTTTAACAAAATAATAGTTTCTGGGAGTGGTAGCTTTTAATTTGAGAATAGCAGAGTCCCTCCCCTCTAGAACTTCAAATATAAATCTTACTTCGTACTACTACCAGGCACAGAGAAAACAGATACGGGCACCAGACCTGCCACCACAACACTCTGAAACAAGAAGGTTCTACTGAAATAGAAAATCTGCTGCACCTGCCTGTTAAAATCCTCATCAGATAAAAGAGAAATCAGTAGTTTCTGGCTTGATTGTAGGGATTTTCACTTTGGAAATAGGAGATATAAATTTCAATCCCTCGAACTAAAGGACACCTATAGATTTTACAACTCCTGGGCAATTTGTTTAGCCATGCAGTATTACAGAAAAGGATTGTTGTGCACATCAGTACAACATACTGCTGTGCTGTCAAAATAAAGAGTAAGTCGTTCAGCTCTACCATGCAAATTATATAGATATCTGAGTGCATGGAAATATTTTCAGTCTCTGAACATACGTTGCACAGCAGTCTTATGTCTACATTGAGATATCAGAGTCCAGTCAAGGTAAAACTGTGAAATACACACCTTTGGTCTCTCCAAAACTATTTCTAAAAAAATAATCAAGGGAGGGAAAATCATAATAAAACTAACACAAAAAAGCTTCTTATTTTAAATATGCAAAGATGACAATGGCAGATATGTGATGTATTTAGTTAGAGCAAAGAACTTTTTATAGTGAAATACTTAATCAACAGTGAAATACTTAATCAATACTATTTTCAAAGGTTGCACAGAAATAGAATTGCACCACAAGTTATTTGGAATAAAAAATGAGAAACCTCTTCTAAACTTCATCCAGTGAATGACATTTATGCTAATAACGTTTCATCTTCTGGACATAAGGAACCCATGTAAAACACGTTTCACTGGTACTTCCCTTGAAATGGGAAAGCTAGGTTTTTTGTCAAGGTATGCTGTACTGAAAACTTTGTAAAAGAGTTTATGTTTGGCCTTGAATGAAGATCTGAAAGAGCTATCTGATTTCTGGAAAAAAAAAAAAAATGCCAGTGATGGTTGAAAATAAGGTTGAAAAAAGACTGTTTAATTATTAACAAGGTGTTCTGCCTGCTGTGTAAGAATTGACACCACTGAGCAATTAATTTAAGATGGTTCTATTTTACTTTTAGGGTCAATACTGAATCTCTGCTTTTCTTATCCTGTGACTGACTTGCAGCAGCCTGCAATAAGACAAAAATATATTACATTTACAAAAGAAAAATAAATACATATATAAAGAAAAATAAATATATATATGATATATATAAATATATATCACCATTCTGTGATATTTTTTGAATTCTCATACCTCATATCGATTTGGCAAAATGATTAACATGATCCAATATAATTTACATATAGAAGATTGCACAGCTTCTGTGAAAAGAACATTTTCGTTCAGAGTTGGGTTACACACAAATTTGAAATAGAAAATTTATTTCAAAGCAAAAAGCAATATTGCAAACCACATCATTGTTGTTCTTTACCCAGATATTCTGGGTTCTCTTTGTGCCTTGCATTTACCTCCCTTACGATTGCAGCAAACTTTGGGCTTTCCTGAAACCTCCCAAGCATGCTGTTCCATTCCTCACACATCCTATTTGGAGTAATAATAAAATCAGTAACATTTAATATAAAATGGGGGTTATAATTCTTACGCATAGTTGTAAAGGTTCTCAACAGAATTGTATAGACCCAAACAAAAAAAATCATAAAATTATCTTGAGAATTTGGGTAAGAATTGCTTCCTCCTATGGTTCTTTTTTTTTTTTTTTCCGAAACTGTATCCCTTTTTTTCATTGATTAAAAAAAAAAAAAAAACAGGAGCAAAGAAATGTTCACTACTTGTTACTAGAATGATATTCAAAACCCCAGTTTATTGTCTGTAATCTGCTATCATAGATAGTACAAATAGCATTAGTACTGTATACTATTCATTGAATACTGTCTCTAGGAGGTCATTAAAAAATAAAAGCAGATCAGCAAAATACCCTAGTAGAATATAGAAAGAAAAGCTAGAACTAACAAAAAAGAAAGAGGTTGAGGCAGTGAATACAAATATATTTTCACTTGAAAAAGGTTCAATTTTAGCACAGAGACAATAATCAGAGACGCCAACTTCAGAATTTTATGGTAAGTTAGTTGAAATGTAAGAGAAAGCTCTACGGAATCAAAGTACTAAATAAATTCCTAGCAGATGAGTGGTAAAAAGAAAGTGAAAAGCTAAAATACCTGACCTCAGCAGGATTTTTCTATCAAGATAACTAGCCTAACATAAGAAACACCATGCTGGTGTGACATAAAGTTGCCAGAACAGGAACCAGTAATAAGACCTGAATTTACCTCTTAATAGAACTATAAAGTTTTGCCCTAAATATGGAGGACCTTAAAAATATCGTTTAACTTGATTGAAATTTAATATACATTAATATTGTGTGAAATTAATGAAGGTTACAGAATACCTGATGCTATTATGCAGAAACTGCAGAATTAAACACTCTCATCTTACCAGTTTTTCAGAAAGTGAGTGAACGAAAGTAATCTTAATGAAAGATAGATCTGAAATGTGCAAAACAGTATAGTGCCAGCATTTTCAATTTGAATTGGTGGGTACTTCTGAGATAGGAAACTACAAAAAAACCCATAAACTTTAACTTCTTTACAGATTCTTTGCAGAATCACTATGGGAAGGAGAACACATTTTTCTTTCTCAATGCTTGTCGTGTTTTGAGGACAAGGGAGCATCTGTTGGTCGCCCAGTGGCCGGTTCAGCCCAAACCACGACCATGCTATAAATAAGATCATTATTTCCTCCCTTTTTTTTGTTATACTTTTGGCTGCAGAACTTATAAAGCCCCTGCCAGCAACTAACACGTACTAGTTCACTATAGGGCAGACTGAAATAATTAGATATGTTTCTTTGGTAAACAGAACAGGACAGAGAGATAAAGGCATTTCCCTCTTGGTTAGAAGTAATTAAGTATCCAAGTTATAGATATGCAGACATTTATCTAGGGAGATTTAAATTGATTTCCAAGTCACATGAAAGACAAAAGTTCTCCGTCTTGGTATAGAGGGTGAATACTGCAGTTGCTCACATTTGCTCATTTCTGAAGGCCAGTTGTTACATAGATAAGATCTGCTAAGAAAAATGCAAATGCATAAATTGAATTATGATCATAAAGGTACTTCAGACGATCGTGTTCCCATGTTCAAGAGAGTCTTCTGACTAGCATGGAAAATCCTGTCCTTCTTAATCCTTAGTATGAAAGTGTCTATTCCAGTGTGTCGTCTCTGTGTCACATACAGAAAGGTACACATGCATCATTTGAGAATTGATATCATTCAGGGAGTAAGAACAGGGAAGAAATTCATTATGTATTGTAATGTCTTTTGCTGGTTTTCTGTCAGGGAAATGCTGAGAGACAAACGGAACACAATATTTATAAATAAGACTTCAATACTTATTACTTTTATGGTAGATATTCTAAGACATTCCAGGCAGAATTGGGTATATGGTGCTAGGTATTAGATAGATTTATGACAAAGAACCTTCCCTGTTGAAATTTACAATCTAATTATACGAGAAAATAGATGGGTACACTGTCCTGGAACAAGTAAATTGTGGGTACACAGCTATGGATCTTGCTTTATTCTGCCACACATCGTAATAGCTGGCATATTTTTTCCCAACTACACATCTTAAAAGAAATAAAATTGTAATTAGCCTGGCATCAAAGCTACTATTTAAGGGAAAGGACAGACTATTAATATACTGTTTCTTGTTTTGTTTTGTTCTGCTTTGCCATCAAATTTAATAATAAAAAGTAAAGAATTCAGAAAGGCAAAGGAGAATATAGGAAAAGCAAGAGAAAAATAATTCCTCTGAATTCTTTGAATGAATATTCAAATGAGTCAAAATGAAAGAGAATGATAAGAAATAGAAATGCTTCACTAATTTCTACTGGGAGACAAAAGGACACATAAAAGCCCATTTTGGATCAGAACTAGATCTAATCTTTCTTTCCTTTATGGAATGATAACACTTCAACAATGCTCTGAATATACCATTTCAGCATGGATTGTTCGGCAGTCATTGACTTAAAAATGATAAACCTAAATCCAAAGTAATCCCTTATTCTTAATGAAAGACACAAAGACTGTGTAAAAGACAATTATGGACTAGCCAAAATAGTATCATCTTAGCTTACAAACTGCAGAATCAAGTGAATACATCAGATGAGCTTAGGTAATGTAAAGATTTTGTGATGCGGGGTGTCATTCCTATCTTCCAGGGTAGAGAAACATGAAACAAAAAGAACAGCACCCATATTCTTATATGCCATTTTAAATGAACAGTTGTACAGCTTCCCAAGTTAGTGACCTTGGGAATAAGAAGGGCAGAGAAAGTGTGAGTGTAACATCAGAAGAAAAGGGGTAGGCTCTTAGGAAGTGTCTATAAAACTTTAAAGCCTATTATTATCAAAGAATTTTTGTAATAATTACTTTCTTTTTCGATAATAATTAACCTCTATAATAACAATGCTTTTTGTTTAGATTTTAGTTAAACTAATACTAAATTCTTTGTTTGTGAATAAAATATGTTCTGCTGGTCCAGGTAAGATGCACAAATTGTAGCAACAAAACTCCAAAACAACCTGACAGAAGAATATGGGATACCTAGGCTGTAATTTAAATACATCATAAGATCAAAGTAAAGAAAATAATTTAATACTTTCTTTTTATTTATGCTATTATTAGAGGGTTACTTTTCTAAAACAATTACAGGAAACCCAGACAGCCCACATTTGCTAACACTATCACAAAACCCAAGGGACTATGACTTTCAGAAGATGCAGGCCACATTCCAGTTTACTAAAGTATGACTGAATTTATAATTGCAGTCCATATATGTTTTCTAAAACAACAATTTCTGCTTCTGCATCCTTAATGGAAGAATGTAGTCAGTATAAATATGGAAAGACAAATTGAACGTAACACATCAAACACCGCTGCTGAACAGCCAGACCTCAGAGAAAATGAGAAAGGAAGAAAAGTACTGAATTAAAATGGAATCAGAGATCAATCAAAACTTTATTCAATAACATGAGTTGGCAACTTGCAAAAGGATTCAACATGTTCAAAATGGAAGTAGAAAAAGAAGGAAAAGTTTTTGTTACAAAGAAAGAAAATAGATTTTTAATCATTAAAAAACATTTTACATATTATTCAATGATATGTAAATTATATAGATAAAATAATAAATATTGAAGATGTGAATATCATATGAAATTATCATAGTTATATTTGGTCTTCCATAACATTCTTAATTCTCAGCCAATTCCACGAAAGAAAAGGAAATTCTCTATTACACTATAAACTCACCAGCCCCTCTTTCATCCTTTCCTTCAACCTAGCCGACACTGATGATTTGTTCCTTCTATGACATTTTAGTTGACCTCTAAAACTTCTTATCTAAATATTTACTTTGCATTCAATTTCATTAAGTGTTGACAAGTGATTGCAATTGAAAACAGAGTACAAATGGTTTTCTTCCCTGCATTTGCAATATATTATGCATTTTTACTGGTAAAATAACAAATACAGAACATCTAGTTTCAATGAGATTTTTAATGAGATTTCAGGATTTATTAGAGTGTTGATCCAGTGATGACTCTTTAATGAAGGACATTGAAAGTACCAATGTTGTCGTTTTGTGAAGTGACACCTTTCTCTACAAAAAGTCTAATAGAAATTTAGTAATTTTTCTATCAAGACAGTGATTTTGACTAAGAAGTTAAGAATTACCCCATGCAGACTGTTGTATATCAAAATTATTTCTACATTATAAAGTTTTCAGAATCTTTTTGAAGTATTTTTTTCAGTTTTTTAATTTATATTATAATGACTCTTCTAATTAAAAAATACTCACAAGACTCCTCTTTTTGTGGCACAAGCAAATTTTCTTTCTAGTTATTTTAAGACATCCTAATTAGACACAGTTCAGCCTGCTTTGTACAACATTATGGGTGACATTCAGAAAATGTCAGCTGGGACAGCTAAATTTGCACGTAGAAGATGAAGAAATATGGGAAGGAAAGGTATTAATGAGTTTTAGTGGAAAGAACAATAGACAGCCAAAGTACAGGATAGGTTCTACCGTAAAAGAAGAATATGAAGGGGTTTTTTTTTTCAACAGCAACAAAATCATAAATATTCGGTGTGCTAGATAAATTACGGAGTAACGATTTTATCACAGTTATTTAACCTTCTCCAGACCTGGATTCTCAGAAAATTGAAGTGTAAAATTACTTATCACATTCCTTGAACAACCCAGTGACATACATTTTTATAAACCAGACCATCAGAGGAAATGTAGTTTTAGACATGTAGAGTAATCTTATATTGCCAGTGCTCTTTAAATGCTTATAAAAGTACTTTGAAATTGGAAAAGATTAGCTGCCCAAGAATTTACCATTTAAAATTACTTATCTTTAAATTATTAAGAATAAGACTATTTGCAGATAATTAGGTACTCTGAACTTCGAAGAAAAATCTATCAAAGATATGACATTTGCAGTCTTCGCTACAATTAAAACTTTTAAAATCCACTCTATGATTGCTTAATAAAAAAAATTCCTCGTTAATGTATACATAACAATAGCTGAATCTTCTAATGCAGAGACAATGACAACAGCAACAGAAACAAAGGTAATCCATCTTCCAAACCACGTAATTACAAAGAATGTCAGTGCTTGAGATTTAAATTTATCAGTGACCACGCTTTGTCTCTCATTCATGTATAAATAAATGCAGAGAACATATAAGTGGGAAAATTATTAAAGCAGGTGTGAAAAAAATGTTTGCAGCTAGTTTACAATCTAAAGCACATAGCAGTATAGTTTTTCTAAACTTAAAAGCACTCAGGTTGTATTATTCAATCATTCTCTTCAATGAGTGGAATATGAGACATGCAACATTCTTGTAAATTTCAATTTCTTTCATATACTAGGTAATCCCATGTTTTATAAACTCTGGAATTCATAATCCATGCTTTTAGTATCCTGCACTATTTAGAGATCTAGATCTATAAATCAGAGTATGTTGACCCATCCCTCTAGACAAGCATTGCCTGCCTTGTTGGCAGCACTGCGCCATTGCCTCTCTGGCATTCCATTGAGAGCTTTCATAAACTGCAGGGAAAATTCTCTCCTTAATCTAAAACTGATTACAAAATAAAGATGATTTAAAACCAGCCAAATTATTTTTGACAAGAATCACAGAGAGAGATTAAACGGTCTGTACACCTACAGCAGAAGTGCAGTGCTCCTTGCATCGCAGGAATTTCTGAGCCAGGTTTCTCATATCATCCTTCATGTTACCTCTCTGCCTCCCTCTACTTTTCATGAGGCAAAAAAGAACTGTGAGCATTTTTCAGCCAGGATTTTTTTCTATAATGTGTTTGTGATGTACTCATTAACATAAGATCTTTCTAATATTAACAACTTTTGAAAAGCTTTGAATTTGAAATCTCCATACTCTTTCTCCCTTCTCAAATAATACGAAAGAAAGCTGGACAAGAGATTTTCCTGGTGGAGTGAGTCTACATTAGTGTTTTTGTTCATACCAGGAGTGTGCTGTTGAAGTGATCAGGACCACTTACTATATTTTGCCAGACATGGACATATAAACTGGATTTGCGTTGGGTTTTTTTGGGTTTTTTTTTGGTTTTTTTTGATGATGCAGAATTAGATGGTGTGCTCTAAGAGTAGAGCTAGTGAACTCCAACTTCTCATTCAGCCCAGTGGAACAAATAAAATACAGTATGAAGTAAAACCACCCACCATGTTTGTAGTAATGACTTCACCTCCTTTTTCTTCTGAAAAGCCATTTCTTTGGGCTGAAGTGGACCACCTTGCAAGTACTTTGAGGAAAATGAATCCTCTTAGAACAAATTGTAATTCAAAAGCTCTCCTGGTTGAAGAGATGTTGCTGAATCATTTATAGGGAAAGCAGTATTTCCCTTTATTTAAAAAAAAAAAACCTTTTCAAGTTATGTTTTATATGATATATTGGAATATAAAGCAAGGTATTACTTTACACCTTACTATTTTAAGAAGAACAGAGAAGAATCTTCTCAGTTCACCTATTGGATAGTTTCAAGATGTGGAATAAAGTACCAAATTATGTTAAAATGCAAATATAACTTCCAATTTTGCTTTCTTTAAAATCCAAAACACTCAAAAAATTTAAAACAAAGATAAGCACATGAGCAAAAAACAAATCAGGGTTTAATTTCCTCAGTAGTCTATACTTTACACTGGCAGATAGTCAGCAGAGGGAAAGGAAGTTAATTAACAAGAATTTTTCCCAGAGCTCTGCTGATATAATTAATAATGTAGGTATACACAGACATAAATGATGAAGAGGAATACTGATTTGTCATTTATGAAAAAATTAGGAGTAGAATCTTTTAATATCAGAAGTCTTGACAGACAGTATCCCACCCCATGAAAGAACCTGTTAACATTTTTGCACACAGGGGAAAACATATAATGCTATATGTAGCTTTTTGAAAATTCTTCTGACACAGTTCAAAGAATGACACTTATTCTAAGGTGACGGTTTTGAACATTAGGTTGGAGCTCTTTGTATCAGGCAACCTATAGGATAGTCATTTGTTCTTGGATAGTTATTGATCTTGGATGGTTATTGATAAAGTTATTGATTCTTGGATAGTTATTGATAGTTATTTTGTAGTGCTTGTTGACACACAGAATTCTACTGTCCCTCATCATTTAAGTGTTGTATTAGAGTTGTGGTTTGGGCTGGACTGGCCACTGAAATGAACAACAGTTGCTATCCCCCACCTGTCTTTCCAAGGAGAGGAGGGAAAGACAGAGACTTATGAGTTTAGAAGGAACTCAACTACTTTAATCAAGTATTAACAATAAAATAAAAAGAAAATAATGAAAAGGAAATAATGAAATATATATTATATACTAAACCAGTATCGAGCTCCTGGGATGATGATCACATCATCAGCAGGCACTGGCAAAGTCCCAAACTGGACTCAGTGACAGATGGGGACTGGATTCCAGATCTGGATTCAGGAATGCACAGATCAGGATCAAAGGCAGATGAACAGACAGAGTCTTCCTTGGACACCGGCCATTGAAGAAAGAGGGCTGACCCTTTGATCCCTCAGCTTTTATACTGAGCATGAGGCAGATGGGATGGAATACCCCGTTGGTCAGTTTTGGGTCACCCATCCTGTCCGTTCCTCCCCACAGGTGGGCCCCCTCTACGCTTTTCCGCTTCTGACCCTCCAATGGGGCAAATAACCAAGCTAGCTGCCCTTCGCTGCTATAGGAATAAATATAAGCAAGAGCATCTCTGCATACCATTCATTGGTATGAATTACAGCTAATCAGGTCTTATTACTCTGAGAACGGACAGTGTCTCCACAATATGCTGTTGATTTCTGAGAGTTTCTGAGAGTTCAGTTAGTTAGAAGAGGCTTAGATGGAAACTGAAATTACTGAACAGAAAATTGGTTCTGTTTTACCTCAAACCAGGACAATTAAATAAAGAAGGATGAGACATTTCAGCTGGAATCTAGAGGATTCTTTCTCTTTGAGTCACTTCTTATTCCCTGTAAGAAATCTGAAACACTGGGTCACTCAAGATACTTCTTGTGAGGTACGTTTTGGCTTCATTTGAGATATATCACTCTGCTTCCAAGTGCTTAATTTCTGAAGACTGGCATATGACCATCAGCTGCACTGAGCCTTTCCACTGGATCACAAAGTTGCTACCAGTTTAACAAATAATCCCCAAAGCCTCTTTGCTGCATTTATTTTTTTCACTTGTGTAACAGCTACTCCTTCTTCACTTGACTAGCACAGAGTGGTTTAAATGAACAGTCTTAGGTAAGTGTGTTTGCTAGTCTCCAGTGAACTAAAGCGTAAACAGCACTGATTCCAAATCAACCTTTCAAACAACAGTAGGAAAACATCAGCAGATCAGTGCTTATGAATACATTGCAGCCAAGACAGATTAGCTCATGTGGTGCTAATACTCCTGAAAAAAAAAAAAAAAAAGCACTGCAGTGATCCTCCTTTACAAAACTAAGATACAGCCTCAATCATCTGAGCAGCTACTCAATCCACAATACATAATGAGTTCTCTCTTGAAAAATGCAAGCAAAGCTTGAAAATTTAGGGGGGCTTTTGTTGGTGTTGAACATCAAAATTAGCAGGGTATTAAGTAGGCCTGGTATTTCAAATTCATTTAAAATTGCAGGAATAGCAATCTAAAATGTTTGATACTTGCAGGCAACTGCCCATGAAGGTTGAATTAGCGAATGGGAATAGAATGTGTCCCCAGAAAGGGACAAACTGTGATATATTTGCTGACATCATAGAAAAGATCTGTAACTTGAAATACAGAGGTAAAAGAAAAGCCAGTTATATAGGAAATGAATATATAATAAGTGACATGAGAACAATGTCTTCAGGAGAGTCAGGTTGTTAAGGTAACAAGAGTGACCTTGTGGAGTAACAGATGGATGAGAGACTATAGCTGTAGATATAATAGGAGGAAGATGTGGAACTGCTGAGGCTCCAGCCTGCTCAGTTTTGGAGACTGTTTGCTGTCCAAAAGGAGAAATGGCTCTTCAGAAGAGAGAAAACTAGCATAAGAAGGAGAAATATAATTGTTCCTTGTCAACAGGTAACTGCAACCAAGTAAAATGGATAAGAGGAATCTGTCAGAAATCTTGAAAAAAATCATAACCTTTGTCCCTTTTATCCAGCTTATATAGAAGCTGGCTCCATCGATTTATTTCTAAAATTAATTCGTGTAGCCTGCACAAATGAGGAAATGGCAGATAAAAATTAAAACCAAACATTTTTAATAGAGATCATGACATTGTTAATACTGAAGGGGAAGGAATTTTAAATATATGAAATACAATCTAAATACTTAATGTTCAAGCTATTTTAATTGATTCCTCAATAATACATTTTATTACAATTAATTTGTTAAGCAAAGGAAAAAAGCTGTGGGAAGCACATAATACGAGCCATGTATGAAGTAGAAAATAGAGTTTTGTCTTTGGTCTGTGACAAGGAACTTCATATTCATGCACTAAAGCTAAAAAATTACATATTGTTGAAGTAATGCCCAAGCCACTGAACAGGTGTTCAAGGTATATCAGAAGATATCAGAGAGGAAGGATTAACTCTTTTGTAGGAGTTTAAGGATGACTGCATCAAATAAAGAATAACTAGGCAAAATATTTATGTAAGTATGTTTTCATCAGGAGCCAGAAAAGAAAATACCTTGACTACAAGTAATAATAATAAAAAGCAAGCCACAATAAAAACAAAGCTACAGGTATAAGTTGTGTTACCACCATAGCTATTGAAATGCAGGAGTCACCTGGAGCTAGCTTTGCCATACAGGTGAAGTTTACTCTGTGAGTTTCCAACTGCCTCGTAGCTCATCACTCCTTTTATATTAAATAAGTACTGCCTTTTGGAATACCTTTTTCCTCCTTCTAAGCACAGCAGCAGCAGCAGCCTGGTGACAGGTTTGAAGCAACTTTCCCATCTCTAATGGTGGAATAAGGACCATAATAAGGAAATAAGGCTCTTAGGGATTGTACAGTTTCAGTTTCAGTTCTAGAAGGACTGTTGCATAGGAGAACTAATGGATTAGTTGTTTGTGATGGCAGATATGCCAGGGTCTGAGAGAGTTCTTACTGAAAAGATTTAGAAATAAGATATTGTAGGGGAAATATCAAACAAAAACCAACTGTGAATCAGGGAGAACCTATGTCTTAAATTAAGTGAGTCTGGTTTAATTTGAGGCAAGGAACATACTTTTGAGAAAACCAATTTCTCAAATGTACTACAGGCAGAATGAGGTCCTAGTTTGCACATATTATAGAAAGTGGTAACTGTGCTAGCATTGCCTTTAAGGTCACTTACAATACACAAAACCAACATGGCTACAAAGTTGTCCAAACCCAAGCTGGTTACACCCAAAGGTGAAGAGGAATAGGACCTTGGTGGTATAAATAACTGTACCAAAGAGAATCATGGCATATAAGGCCTTATAAATATCGTACGATAAAGTTTGTTATAATAATTTATACATAATACATACATTAAATAATAAAACTTATAAACATCCCAAAACAAATGAACTGGAGACACTCTATCTCAAAAACTGAATAACAAGACAATCACATTTTTTTGTTTCACTCCACCCAAGACTGATTCTTGTTTTGTCCAGGCATTAAAATATATTAAAGATTAGGTTGTGTGCAAAGCGAAAACCAGCATTTAAAATGTAGTCTAAATTTTAAATAAATTAAAAGTATTCTTACTGGTTATATAAAAACATGTTTTACAAAGTAAGAGTTACACTTTTGTGAAGCCTTCTCTGTATTAAAGAGTATATATGAAATTTTGAATATCAAGGTCTAAACAGAAAAAAAAAAAGACCGTAAAAGTGGCAGAGCCATCTCATCTTTGAAGTTTTCAGGGTGAGAGTCTGTTTGCCAGATCAGAGCATAAGAATAAAAATTTCTTGAATGCTGCAAACTTATCTTCCTAAATTTTACTAACTCTTCAGAGGACATCCGTTGATCTGTGTTAGATGTTGCTTTGGCCTTCCACAGTAACAGTTGTGCTTTTATTGTTTTTTTTTTTTTTTTTTTTTTTTTTTTTTCTTCAGAAACTTAATCCAACAGGATTGAAGGAAGCTTCACCAGGATAAAGTTAGATTGAGATCTCAGATTTTATTGGTCAAAATAGCTCAAAATACATGTTTTATTTTAGTACTGGTAAGTACAAGAATATTATAATATGTTTTCTATAATGTTGTTTTTGAATTAAATAATACAGGAGATTTTTTTTCAATGTGAATAGTCAGAAAAATGATAAAGATGAGATACTAGAACATAGTTGTAGACAGAAACTTTGAGGAGAGAGAGGAAAACAGAGAGAGATGAAGTGAGATCAGGAATCAGTGTGTCACTGGCAGAAAGACAGTTATTGGTGTAACACAAGTTCAATGAAGCGAAAACATTTGAAAAACAGAGGAAGAAGCACAATTTTACCAATAGAAATTGTGAAGTACTGGAAGATATCAGTGGAGAAAAGGTCAGAACTATAAAAAAAGGCAGAAACTGTCTCAGAGAAGTGGATCTCCAGGAAAGATGCATGATCAACAGTGTTAAAAGAGGCAGAAATAAGCAATAATAAGCATAAAACAGCTGACAGAAAAAGTAGGTAGATCTTTTGCTTAGGGCACTTTAGTTAGCCTAAAGACATGTAGCATTCTAATGTAATGTGATGCATGACAGCAATACCCTCACATCAGAAGAAAAAAAATGGGGAAGAAACCCCAAACAAACAAATGATTTTTGTCTCTTTTGAACCATGGAAGAAGAAGACTAGTAGGCAGTCCTATCACACACACAAAAATAGGCCAAATTATGACTGCACATAAAACTTATGTTCTTGGCCACCCATTGTAGGGCTTTGGGATCCCTTAAAGCTTAATGAAAATTTTGAAGATTTAAAGCTTTTTTTTTCCATTTCTGTTGTTAAAAGAAAAATAAAATACAGAATTCAAGTTACAGAGTATCCTTCCTTTAAGCTGACTTCTCTTCTTCTGCAGGAAAAAAAAAGACAAAAAAATACCTCATTAATAAAAGAGCAGCCTTTGCAATATCATTTTATTAACCTTCCAATAACAATGCCACAAGGTGAAGTTATGGAGATTTTCTTATTTGCAAACTTTTCATATTTAAGTACAAAACCAATCAGTAATAAAAAAGTGTCATAAGAACAGCAAATTCTTTCTTTTCAGATATGCTTGACTACAAGACATTAGTGTAAGGGAGATTAATTTAGTGCATTTAAATTATTCACATTAGTTTCACTGAATAGACTGGATCCAATCTAAGAGAAAAGAAAACTTTCAATAGGATAGTGAAATACATGTCGGAAGTTTGGTGCTAAAATTGAAGACTTCTAATAATTATACCTGGTATAGGGTAGTCATGATGGATTTTCTGAGGTGCTAAATAACTTCCTTTTGAGTCAACCAAAGCAAGATATTTATGTTCAGACCTTTGAAATATCATGGCTAAGACCCTGAGTGAAGCCCAAAAGTATGTTCAGTCTTGAAAAAATTGGTTAACTACAGCTGTGCATTTCTTTATGTTTTATTTTGTCTGTTAATAGTAAATCTTTTCTAATTTCTTAAAAATGCTGAAATAAAAATATAATTATGCCAGTGATGTACACCAAACATCACTGGGGTTAGACTGAGAAGTACATCTACATCTACATTTACATCTACACCTACATACAAATAGGATAACCACCTACTTTATATTTTTTATCTGAACCTTCCACAATAGCTTTCATATACAAGCACAGAGCAGAATTCCATGAAGGAAAGATATGTGCTTTGGGATGCATCTCACTGCAAGTTTTCCTTTCTTGATTTTATTATAGAAACAAAATAAAACGACTGCAAGATTGCAAAGCCCTTCATAATTTATTCCGGGAAATATCAGATGCAAAGGTAATTTGGTATTTCTTCAAGGCTTTCTTACCTGTTTCAAGAAAATACCTTGTCTTACTAGCTTCAAGTAGTCATTTAGGTATCTAACACTAGCTCTGAGTAATTGCATTTCAAATATTCTCAAGTGTCATAGGTAGTAAAGTGACGAAAAGATTTTCACAGCGCCTTCACTGATCTGCCATATCACTACAGTTATATAAATTTGAAAAGCATATGCACTTTAATAAAAAAAAAAAGTATATGCACTTTTATGTTATCTTCTGATCTCAAGAGTTATCAGTAAAAATGCCTGAAATACTGAGAAAAAATCCCAGGACAAAATACTGGAAATTATGTTATTAACTGTAACCATCCATTAAGACAAGTCACATGTTACTACTATTTATGGCTCTTCATGTATACTTCCATGTGAACATTTTAAAATTGCTTAGTTTTGTAATAAATCATTTATTTCATTAACATGATGATGTCTTCTACTAAAAATACATTTTTCTATCAAAAACCTATAATATGAAAAATTGTGTGGCAACTCATTACGCACAAATTCAGATGGGCACAAACAAGCATTTAAAACATATTCCTATTTCAATACATCTTTTTCTGAGGAAGAACTAATTAGAAAGATGCCTTATTATGCAATCATGACACTTTGCAGGAGGATTGGTAAAAAGCACGGAATGTTTTTTGATCATTTCTGCAGTTGTTAAGGGGCAACACGCACATATGGTCAAGCTCATTTTGAAAAAAAATATCTTCCCTTGATGAGCTGCATGGCAGGAGAGCTGAGGTTGTTGGCCTGTTCTCAGACATCCTACTTAGGCAGGCAGATTGACTCTGAATGTGAAGCACTGTTGCATGCATGGTGTAGAACTGCCCAGAAAAGGGCGATGCTTAACCCCTTTCTTTACGTCCTAACAGACACAAAACAATCCCTCTAAATAACTGGTTTTGTTTATTTATCAAGCATACGCTAACAATAAAAACAAACCTATACTTCCGCCTGAGAAAAGTTATATCATGTTACGTAGATATTTAAGCCTGCCAGGGTAGATGACATTTTCCCGGTTTCTAAACTGGCTTGGACTGAAATATCCCCCTTCTACACCACTGAAGTCCAACATAATAAGGAAACAGAAGAAATAAACAAACAAAGTAAAATAAAATAAAATAAAATAAAATAAAATAAAATGGTTCAGAAACCATGAGAAAGTAAGTTATTGTTGATTAAAACAAATCTTATTTATTCGTAGTGCAAAGTAAGGAATAAGCCAAGCTGATGCAAATTTCAAGTAATTTCATGTAAATGAATATGTAAATTAGTTGTAGCCCTCTGGTTCCTGAAAAGTTGCCAGTATGGCTTTTTTGTTGTAAAGGTTGTAATCCATTGCTCTAGACAAGGGGAGCAGACCACAGTATAAATGAAAGCCAGAAAGAGCTATTTAAGGAATTAAAACCAAATAAATTAGAGAAACAGCAGCACCACAAATGTCCTCTAGATACGCATATTTTTCATTCATTTCCTCATTATTTCCTTTAGTTGTTTCTAAAACACCCAAGTGATATTAGTGTTAGGTATTAGCACTCTGTTCCATAACTACTTTCAGGACTTTATACATACTGAGAGAACTCTCTTATACAGTAATCAGTCTGATTACTTTTTTCTTTCATTACATTAATGTATTTTGGCAAGACTACCAGCATACAGCGTTTGTCTTTTTCTCCAACAAATGTAGTTGTATATTTTTTACCCCAGACTAGAAAGCCGTTCCTGAACTATTGTTAACTATGTCAATTTAATTCCTGCCATTTACATTGCTTTTTTAAAGGCCTACCTCAGAAAATGATGTAAAAGAAAAAGGTAAATCTATACTTACGTTTCCTTCTTCCCTTTATGCTTCTAAAACATATTGTAAATCAATGAAAAAGATTTCTACCTGCTGTTTACTTCACCTCAACCTTATGCATGTGCCTGTAGGCACACACACTCTCTCACATACCCATTTCCCAATCTCTCTTCAGCTGGACATCAGGAGGTAGATGAGAGTGAACTAGAGCAGAAGAGGACAAGCATGGAAATGTGAAGTTGGAATGAGTGACTGGAAAGGAGGTGGCTATTGGAACATTCACACAAATTGTGTCTTATTTGCCAGAATTTCATGATACAAATAACAAGGACTAGCTACACATAAGATAGGCCATGCCCGAGGACAGTGCATGTGAGAAACAGATGTGGCAGAAAATCCAAAACATTAGGAAAAAGCGTGGCTAAAAACAACCTGGGTGAGACTAGTTGGAGCTCTGATAACGCAGGAAAGCCAAAGGCTATATGGAAAATACCAAGTAATATTGATACTGTTGCTCCACAGTAGGAGTTGACTTAACAATAGTTGATGCAGAGGACCCCTCATCTCCGTATGTTTACATTGGAGTACAGTTGGCCTTGGCGCCTAGCCTGAACATCCGCACTACCTACACGGTTTGAAGCAGAAGGAGGGACAGCTATGCCACCAATGTTTGTTTTCTGGACTGTGCGTCCCTTAATGAGTTACATCATGCTATTTATTCATTTGACATTTCTCCTGATACTTTTACTCAGGTAAGGTTTTACAAGTGGAAGCAAACCTTATTTCTGTTTCCATATCTATTTTCAGCTTGTTTCTGTTTCTGCTCATGTATAAGTTGTATCACTGATCCTGCTGCCTGGACCTCCTCCTACCTCTGAGACCCATCATTGTTGAAACAAAATTTCATTGCGTGTGCATGAATTTCTGTGTGAGGGGAAGGGGCATGAAATGGTGACTTTCCTATTGGGGTTAGAGCAGCTACTGTGTGTGCCACCCTTGGTGATTTGGCTTGATCTTCCTGAGCGTACTTGTGACTGAAGAGAAAGATACAGAGAGTGTTTTTTTAAGAGACCTTGACTTGCTAACAGATTTGGCCCTTGCCCAGAGAAGTTGTTGAGGCCCCATCCCTGGAGGTATTCAAGGCCAGGCTGGATGCGGCCTTGGGCAACCTGGTCTAGTGGGAGGTGTCCCTGCCTATGGCAGGGGGGTTGGACTCGATGATCTTCAAGGTCCTTTCTATGATTCTATGATTACCAGAGACTCTGCTCCCTGGAGACAACTTCATCAGCAGGCTGGTGTGATTTCATCCTCTTTGGCAAAGACATAGACTGTGTGAGCTGCAGAACCTTCAAATATAGAAGGGCATAGTTGAAGCCATATGCTACAGGTATTTTTATACAATTTTTTACAATATTACTTTAAATAGAAGACTTTTTGGGAGTTTTTCAATGTAGAGGAG
This sequence comes from Charadrius vociferus, assembly GCF_000708025.1. Taxonomy (NCBI): domain Eukaryota; kingdom Metazoa; phylum Chordata; class Aves; order Charadriiformes; family Charadriidae; genus Charadrius; species Charadrius vociferus. Next base: position 5,709,563 of record NW_009647830.1, on the reverse strand, counting down.
AGAATGCCTAACTGAAGCTCATAATCACAGAATTGTAGAATCATGGAATGGTAGGGGTTGGAAGGGACCTTAGGAAATCATCTAGTCCAACCCCTCTGTTAAAACAGGTTCACCTAGAGCAAGTTGCACAGGATCACGTCCAGGTGGGTTTTGAATATCTCCAGAGAAAGAGAGTCCAACCATAAACCTAACACTGCCAAGCCCATTAACCAAAGGAAAGCCCATACCTTCAGTGGGTTTCTGCATAGTCTGGACATTTCTTAAGCCTCATTGATGTACAAAAAGTCCAAGATTGCTGTCAGAAACCTGGTAAATTATACTATTTATGACTTATTATGTTTGTTCCTGTAGCATTTGTTACACAAGAAAAAACAAAGTCACATTTTTCTGGAATGTCACAGGAAACAAATGAAGCCTGGAATATCCAGATACAAAAGAAGACAGATCCAGTTTTTGGTTTCTGTACTAGGTATTATCATCCCTTTAGACGATGCCTAAAGTTTATGTTTTAGACACTTTCTTCCTTATAAAGCACTTTCAAGCCTTAGCCTCAATGCAAGTAGTCCTGGAGTCACTGGAGTTCAGACTGGTTTGTGTGGGAACTCCCATCAGTGTTGTTTAGAGAGGATCAAACATTAATTTCTCTCAGAAGATCCCTGACATGTCATGTCTCATAGCACCCTGTGATCCTAGCAACCTTCCACAAAACTGTTCTTTATGTTTATGAGAGAGACGCAAAAAGTAGAAATGCACCATTTACACAGTGTTCACCCTTGACAAAACAAATGGAAAAGATCAAATCCATTTAATCAGGTAGATATCCTAATGTTTGATCTCTGAAAGTGACCAGTGGCTGATGTGTAAGGAGAATGGCAGGTGTGTAAGAAAAGAGCAAATATGCAGCTATATTTCCTGTCATAGTCTGTCCCCTCTCAGAGATTTGTGTCTCAGAGACACTGTGAGCCACAAGCAGCACCTTTCTCATAAGTAGCCCACAATAGGTTCCTTTCCCATATGCTCATCAATTTGCTTCCTCAGTCACTCTGAATTTCAGACACTCACAGCACAGGGACTTCCTGCAGAGTCCATTACCTTCCCTTCTCATATCACTGTCTCTCCTACCCATGGAGAGTCAGGCCAGTCTTAGAAAGCAGCCTGAAAAACTCTATGCTATTTTGTGACTTCTGGCTGTTCCCCACAAACACAATTCAAATATTCACATGTTTATAATCTTTTCTATTACCTTTTGGATTTTAAACATTAGTTGCATTCTCCTATTTCACTTCAAATTAAGCCCATTAGTGCTGTGCATAGGTCCTGCATCCTAAATGCTTACCCATTCAGAATTTTACTCATCAGGATTTAGACTCCAATTTTTTGCAAAATCACATATACTCTGTACAGAATATTGTAAAGAATGTTATATGCAGATCTTGTTTTTTTAACCTAGTGTCATAATCTGTCTTCTGTCAATACCTATGTCACTGATACAGATATGAACTGTATGTATTAGCTTGTCATTAACAAGTCCACAGAGAGTATCTATATACCCTGTGAAATCAGAATATTTATATCTAATAAACAAATCACTGTGTCGTCCTCTCTGGTTAATGGTCTCTATAACAAATGGTCTAACTCTGTATCACTAGAACTATTAATTTTTTATTTCTATTTCTTTTTCTGATGAGTAAAAATATCCACCCACAAAGTTACCTTCCGAGTGTCAGGAGACACATATGCATGGTTTGTTGAGGAGGTCTCATATAATTTCTGCTTTTGCCACGAGGAGGTCCTTCTGTGCCAAAACAGCCTTAGTCTAGCAATATAGTAGTGGTTGGACAGCTTGTTATCGCCTTGAAAATCACAGGAGAAATTTTCCCTATCACTCTGTTTTCTTCTAGTAGTTCACCCTGACCAAAAGACCTTTCTGATTCATCTAACCTTAGTGATTACAATGTAGAAGGGAGTTTTCAGTTTCAAATGTGTCTTTCATCTTCTCTTGGGGTCTGGTAGTATTCATTTGTGGGCACTGCTGGTCCTCTCAAAGTGGTTTATCTCTAGGTGTAACCAAGACTGCAAATGTGCACCAGTTTAGAGCATGCCACTTGCAACGTGGACACAAGGCGACCTGACAGTTAGTTCTCTGTGCTTGCCCAGTATGTGTCTAGGCTTTAGTGTCAACTTCATTGCTATTAAAGGCATGATATGAATATGTGAACATATGAACAATCAATCATAAAGAGACAAGCACAATCCTGGTGTTTGTCTCTTTACACATGCGAGTCCATAACTGGGTGTATTCACCAGGGACTGAATGAACTGCTAGAGTGTTGGGAAAATGCATTTGCCCATGGGGTTGGTAATTGTACATCTAATACACAGAATCACACACACAGAATCTTCAGAGTTGGAAGGGGCCTCTAGAAATCATCTAGTCCAACTCCCCTGCTAAAGCAGGATTGCCTAGAGCACATTACTCAGGACTGCAGCCAGGCGGGTTTTGAAAATCTCCAGAGAAGGAGACTCCACAACCTCCCTGGGCAGCCTGTGCCAGTGCTCTGTCACCTGAACTGTAAAGAAGTTTTTCCGTGTATTTGAATGGAACTTCCTATGTTCCAACTTGTGCCCATTGCCCCTCGTCCTGTCACTGGGAACCACTGAAAAGAGTCTGGCTGCATCCTCCTTCAACCTACCCTTTAGATACTTGAATGCCATAATAAGGTTTCCCCTCAGCCTTCTCTTCTCCAGGCTAAAAAGTCCCAACTCTCTCAGCCTTTCTTCATAAGAAACTCAATAGAGTAGTTGGGACACCCCTAATTATGTGGGACTTCTATTTGCTTTTTCATTCACTTGCAAGAGTGAGTAGATGGTTTTGTTTTTTTACCTATTTATCTAAAGTATTTAGCTTTTGTTTTTTGTGACTTGTCGGTGCATTAGGGCTAGAGCTTGCCCAGTTTTGTTTATAAAATTTTAGTGAAAGAAACATCTATTTATTATTCTTTTTTGCTCTAATGAGAAAAGGGAAGGTTAAATGTATCAAACTTCAAATATGTCTGGTTTCATTTCAAGGTTTCATTGGAACATTTTTCAGTTCCTCTCACATTGCTCTCCCACTATGTATTTAAGAAAACAATGCATTCCTCTTTCTTATTAAAATGTTTGCAATAAGGCTGAGGGGACTAGATTATAAATGAGGAAAAAAAAGAAAAAAAAAATATTTGCCATTGCCTCCCAAAATCTTCTAAAATCCCAAAAGATTTAGAAGCAAATCTATTCGGGGGAAAAAAATCTTTGCAAGGAAAACCTTGAAAAGTCTTTTCCTTGCCAGCTTGAATGGTGTCCATGCTGCTGTCCAGATCTTGTTCCTGAAAGCCTGAGAAAAACGATGAGTTCACAAGACCCTGAGGTTCCACATGAAGCAGTGGTGCTTGCTCAAGCCTGGCTGACCATTACCCAAGAGCTTTACTGTAATGCAGCTACCTAAGAAATAGACTATTGCTGCATGCAATATCTTCTGTATTTCAGAACAAATGAGAACAGCATATGATAATAAATCAGAACCTTTTTGTGTCTGAGTTTGTGAAAGAACACTGAAGATTTAAGCAGCCTTTGGAATGAAAGAACACGTAGAAATTTAAACAAAATGATATCTTCAGTTCTCAAATTTGTTAAATTACCCTTCGGTCTTTCACCAAGATATCTATGAGAAGAATGTTCAGAGATTTATCTTAGAAGCACAATGATATATTATTTATATGTTTATTAAATATGTCATTTCCCAAAGATATTTCTGTCTAAATGTCTGATGAAACAGTCAGCTTATCTTGTATTTTTTTTCTGCAACGTACAAAGATGACAAAATTATTTATGTTTGCATGAAAAAAAATTTCAGATGTAACTTTCTGTGTGTAGTGTTGCTGCCATTTGTAATGAATGATTTCAAATATTACCTACAAAATGTCAGAGAGAGAAAAATGAAAGGTTATCCAAAGGTTAGAGGATACAGTATACAGTGCAGCTGGGCTGTTAGAGGGTTCAGTATGCACAGTCCATCTCATGTGTACTATTCTGTTTGGAATAAGACTATTCCTGCTAAGAATGCACTGCAATGTTATACAAAAGGAATAGCAACATTTTAAGGATGTATATGACTTTAACGTTTTTGGCTATGTTAATTTACTTAAAGCTGTGGTATATCCAGGCTAGCCTGTGGCATTCTAAAATCCTTGGTGATACAATACTGGTGTTACACAAGGTGTGAGTCACTCACAAAAATTCTAAATATGATATACTCCACAGAAGCCTGCAAGACTTAGATAAACAGTATTCATTATGTTTTTTCCAGTCACTCCTGTTACAGTAATTTTACAATAGAACCTGAGCTCATTCTCTTTCCAGAAAATAGAAATTTCAAAAACTAAAAATAGAGTGTCAAATGATTTTTTCACATGTTCAAGGAGAAAGATCTTTCAATTAAATGTCAGTGCTAATCTAAGGAAAAAGACTAGAAGTTCCAGTTTCCAGCAGGAACTAATATGTGTACTCAGAAGTCCAGGGAAACACACGTAAAGTCCATTTCAGATACTTATGGCTTTAAAAACTAAAGGAACCATGGATTTTTATTTATTTATTTACAGTAGTAGTTCTAAAAAGGTTTAATTCTGAACTTAAAAGTTTAGAAAAAACTGTTTTCTTAAATTTTGTCTAGGTATATATTTTGACATTCTAAGATATCTAAAACGTAAGGTTACTAAATTTTTAGATTCTGTTTGTGTGTATCTGATTTTGTAGAAGTCGGATATAAACAGACAACAGTCATACCATGAAAGGAATGCAAAGGAAAAACTATTACCTACAATGCTGGCAATAACCAATGTCTTTTAAAAGCACCTATTATCATTTTTTTTTCTAGGAACTTAGTATGTTTTATACTTCAATGCTTCTTTAATACAGAGATAGTATATATGGTTCAGGATGGCCAAAAGCCTAACTGTTGAATTTATAATGTGTTCTGCATAAATAGCCTACATGTATCAAACCCATTTAAAAGCTTGTTACAAATGCACTTAATGTACAGACTTTAATAAAATACAGTGAATGCAGACACTTTATACTGAAAGGTACAGTGTGAGTTGCTTATGAAGGACCACCTGTTGAGTCAAGGAATTGTTAAACTCAAATCAAGATCAGAAGCTGACACCTTTCCTGACAAAGAAACACTTTTTTTTTATACCTAAAAGCATGAAACAAGATTTAATTGGGTCTTGACACAGCTCTCTCTCCCAAAAGATTTAGAAGCACATACATTTGGGAGAGAAAAAAAATATAATATGTTGGCAGCAAAGTGTGAAATCATATCTCTATGTTCCTTTTAGAGGATTCCAAAAAGAAGGTAATCTATGAAAACTGACTTCCTCCTGTACGAGAAACGTGTATCTGATATCACCTGAGATGAGGGATACATAGAAAGACAGGATCCCCAATGAGGTGTGTGTCAGAAAAGCATTTATCATAAATCAGTTGGCTTGAAAAGAATAAGAGACCTTACAGAATTAAATCAAGTGTAAATAGACAGAGTACTTTTCCTCTTATTTTTTTATGTCTTCTATAAATACATCAGCTTATTGCGTATTTTTGTTGTCGTAAGTGCTCTTACATGCCTGTTATCTTAATTTAGCTTGAGCTAAATGTGAATTACAGCCTCATAAAAAAGCATTCCTCTCCTGAAAGTTTGCATATCTGTAATTCAGACCCTTAAAGGTTAACAGATTTTGCACAGATTTGTCAGCGTGGAGAGGGTCAAACTCCGTACCTACAGAAGATGCCTGAAGTGATTTGTGAGGAAGTATCAAAGATGTCAGAGGAAGAAAATTCTGTACCAGGGACAGGTTACAATCAGGAGATGGTCTGTGGTATACATCATTACAAGGGGAAGAGGGAGTTTGGAAGATGTTATCTTTTAGACGCATGTAAAGTAACAAAATAAGTGAATATGTTAATATCAGTGAAACGTGCTTTGAACAAGAGTCCTAATTTTCCAGTACGTATTTTTCATGCCAAAACTTTAGACTGACCATTTTGTAATAATAAGATATAGCCAAAATATAAGCACATCCGGGAGATCAAAGCACATGTTGAGAACCGTTGTTTCATTCTACACAACGCAGACCGTGGTAGCACTGCTCTGGGGAACTGATTTCAATAAAGAACAGGTACCATATTTCTCTAGATAAAAAATTTGTACAACTGAATCAGTTATGAAACAACAGGTTAGAATCAGCTGTAAAACTAGACAAGAACATTATTTAATATTTATCAAGTCAGAACGATAAAAATGAACATGCAATATTTACTGCTATTATTAATTTGGGTGTGAAGTGCAAGTCAGAAGCCTAAACCAAAATTATCAATATAAAAGTCCAGTGAGGTAGAAATCTTAATATTTAAGGTGCTTTATAAGTGTTTTAATATTAATAGTTTTATTAAATGAGGTCCTACATCAGTAAAAAAGAAATCTGAATAGTAGGAAGTGACTGAGTGCTTTCCTGATATCAGACTTCTAACTATCATAGGAATATCTTAGAAGAAACAGGAGAAATCCTGTGGAAAAATAAGAATTTAGATGGCAGTTTATAGAAAAGATTATCTATAGTACCATTATCAAAAATACTTGCAGGATATATGAGGCATCAGAAGAAGACACAGAAGAGAGTGGGATAGTCTCAATGAATAGTTCACATGCTGTATGAGTGAGGAATTTAGATTTATTAGGAATATGAAACACGTGGGATAGGTGGCCTCTGTCTAAACAGAGTGGAGCAGCAATACAAATTGCTGGTTACAATATGGAATAAAATATATTTTGACAAATTTCAGATAAAAGCAATAAAAAGCAGGCTCCACAAAGTCCCATTTAACTGGGACACATGTCAATAAATATCAAAAACATGATCAAACATACATTTATTTAAACACAATGGTGGAAGTCTGCTGGGAAAAAAACAAACCCCAAACCCCTTAAAACTGAAAATCTGGTTCTGAGCTCATCGACTAATGTGTTTATAATGTTAGATTATCTATTTCAGTGCAAGAGCAATTCTGTGTGTTAAGAAAAGCTTATACTTAAAAATTGATTGCTTCCTGAGTAATTTAGTCAGACAGCCAAAAAGACAATAAGCAGCGCTTGACTTAGGCCTGGCCTGTGTGCAGCACAGGGTTCAGAATGTTACAGGGTCTCAAGTCCAACAGCTTTCCAGCAACAGACGTACATATAAAACAGCTGCTGCAGTAGTGTTGTAGTAGTGTAGCAGTAGCGCTCTCTCATTTAAACTAAAAAATGGAATAACGTGAATAATTGGAAAGATTAATAAAATTACATTTAAGGTGTAAAATATTTTCAGTCTAGACTTCTATAAGGATATTAAGGCTGTTAAATTGATATCTTGGAGAAAACATACTCCATCTAGAAAAAAGTATAAATAAGCAACAGCAGAAAGGAGGTCTGGTCTGCTTAAATAACACACATAATAAATCTTAACAACATAGCTGAAATCTATTCCAATTTTTGAAAACAAACTAAATATATAACTACAAGTTTTAGGAGGTATTCCCAGAATGACAAAAGAAACACTTAGAATTCTGCTATACACCAAAGACAAATACAAGAAACTGTTATTAAAAAAAAAAATAATTAAATAACCAAAACACAAACCAGCAAATATCTGGGGGGAGGGGGAAAGAAAGAGAAAAGAAGCTAGTACAGCTTTGCAAGCAAAAGTCATGCTTCATAAACCCAGAATTTCTGTCTGGGAGATATTGAACATGAGATATTTGCTCAAAATCTTCTATCTGTATTTCAACATGACACTGTACATGGTTCACAGGCTCTTAAAGACACCAAGGTGTGATGGGATAGAGGGGAAGGTTCTCCCCTGGGCTAGTGAGTGGTTAATGCTTTGGAAACAAAGGCAAGAAATAAATATTGAGGGTTCCCTGCAGTGGGAGGTGAATGGTAACCTGTTCTGTGACCTGAACTAGTGAAATGGAAAAAGAGGTGACAGACCAATGAACAACTTGCTAGGGGATGGCGACAAAATGTGGTGGATGGCAGGAGTAGCCACCTGTGAAGATATGTAGAAAGACTTCTTAGCATTGAGTGGCCTGGGAAGACAGTAGAGAATATCTTTGCTCCTCACTGCAGTATAATAGTGCACATATGCCACTAGTTTCAATTGTTTGGTGTCAGGCTCGGGAAGAGATATTTCCACTCCAAAATGGACATCTTGGAGTTACTGCTTCTTTGTCCGGTTCAAACACAACGAGTGTTCAGTAGGTTGCAGCAACTTGTGAAAGCTGATGTGTATTTTCCAAGCAGTCTCCACTGAACTGAAAGGCATAATACAGGGCTGGAAACCACAAAAAGGGGGGCAATCAGGGTGAGAAGGGAAAGAAAAGGACTCTGTAGTCACACACATCAGCTCAGCACACTGGAGCTTCTGGGATGGAAAAGAGGCAAGTGTGGAGGGGTGCAGTTGTGTCGCCCCAGGCGGGTGGGAAAGAGGAGCAATAGTTCACTCTGTTATGAAGCTGTGCCCTACCTCCATCCTCACGCAATGTGGTGGCAGGCACCAAGGAAATGGAAGGGGGAACTTTGTCACAACCATGTTGGTAAGCTGGAGAAGTCCCCGCCCCAGGGTGCTGTGAGTGTCTGAAATTCAGAGGGGCTGAGAAATCAAATAGACAAGGAAATGGGAAAGAAAACTTTTGTGGGCTACTTAAGAGAGAGGTGCTGCTTGTGGCTCATGGTGTCTCAAAGCCACAAATATCTGGGAGGGGACAGACTGTGCCAGAGACTTTGTAAATTTGTTGTATATTTTCATCTTATATCTTGTGTAATTTTTACTAAAAATGTAGGAATTACAGCAAGAATGACAGGCACGTGAAACAGTTTCTCTAAAAACTCAAACTAGACAAGAGTAGGAAGTCCTGGAAAAACAATGAGTTATGGGATGAAAAAGAATGACAATATATAGTAACAGCAAGACTTTCTCACTAAGGAATTAATAGAGGACATGAGATTGATTTGCCAAGAAGGAAGTAACCAAAAAGAACAAGAAAAGTTTGGTGGTTTAGTTTGGTTTGGGTTTTTTTCACAGTTTTTCTCTTCTTTATCCTGTTGTGAACATCAGGAGTTTAATGTGATTGATATAATCTATTATGCTTTATAACATTCAGAGATATGAAGCACATGGAAGATGGGGACATGATTTGAGACAGCTGACATGGCTTCATCAAGGGCAAATCATGCCTGATTAATCTAGTAGCTTTTTATGATGGAGTGACTGCATCAGTGGACAAGGGAAGAGTAACTGATGTCATCTACCTGGACTTCTTCCTGTAAGTCCTATGGTATGGTGTCCCACAACATTCTTGGCTCTAAATTGGAGAAATATGCATTTGATGGATGGACTGTTAGATGGATAAGGAATTGGCTGGATGGCAACATCCAAACAGCTACTGTCAATGGCTCAGTGTCCAAGTGGAAATCATTAATGAGTGGTATCCCTCAAGGATCCATACTGGGACGAATACTATTTAATATCTTCATGAATGACATAGGTAATTGGATTCAGTGCACCCTCAGCAAGTTTGCAGATGACACTAAACTAAGTAGTGCAATTGATATGCTTGAAGGAAGGAAAGTCAACCAGAGGGACCTTAACAGGCTTGAGAAATGGGGCCATGTGAACTTCATGAAGTTCAACAGGGCCAAGTGCAAGGTCACACACCTGAGCCAGGGAAATCCCCATATAAGTACAGACTGGGGGATGAAGGGATTGAGAACAGCCTTGCAAAGAAGGACTAAGGGGTGCTGATGGATGAAAAATTGGATATGAGCTGGCAATGTGCAATTGCAGCCCAGAAAGCCAATTGTATCCTGGGGTGCATAAAAAGAAGCTTGGCCAGCAGGTCGAAGAAAGTGATTCTTAGACTCCTCTGCTCTTGTGAGACCCCACCTGGTGTACTGCATCCAGTTGTGGGGTCCACAGTACAAGAAAGACATGGACCTATTAAAGATGGTCAAGAGGAGGTCCACAAAAATGGTCAGAGGACTGGAATAAATCTCTTATGAAGAAACGCTGAGAGAGTTGGGGTTGTTCAGTGTGGAGAAGAGAAGGCTTCAGGGAGACCTTGTTGAAGCTTTTCAATATATTAAAAGGTGCTTATAAGAAAGATGGAGAGACCCATTTTACCAAGGCCTGTAGTGACAGGACAAGTGGCAACAGTTTTAAACTGAAAGAGGATAGATTTAGACTGGACATAAGAAAGAAATTCTTTAATGTGAGGGTGGTGAGACACTGGAACATGTTTCCCAGTGAAGTTGTGGATGCCCCATCTCTGGAAATGTTTAAGGTCAGGTTGGATGGGGCTTTGAGCAACCTGGTCTAGTGAAAGGTGTCCCTGGGCACGGCAGGGGGGTTGGACTAGATGATCTTTGAAGGTCCATTCCAATCCGTATCATTTTGTGACGCTGTATATGGAGTCTACATAAGTATCACTGCATAACTAGAATGTTTTATAATCTTCTCAGTGTACACTCCTATGGTAGAGAGGACAAAGAAGGAGATTGTTTTGATGTACTGTAGCCATCCTTCTGATATTATAATTTCGTTGCTACTTTCTTAAAAGTGAGAATTCTGCCTTCAGTGTTGATTTTGGAAAGATTTTTGAGAATTCCATTTCTCTAATGAATTTCCCCATTTCATTCTAAATGTGGAGACTTTTTTTCCTATTATATTACAGTCTTTTAGTTTAAATAGCCCTTGTCTCTCCTCAAAGCTTGCTTTCAGATATCAGAACTACCCCTTTTTCCTTTTAATGAGTAGCCTTGATTCAAGTGAAGACAGGAGTTTGAAAAATTCTGATAAACTCTTGGCTACATTGAAGAGATTAATTGGAAATAGACTTTTGGAAACAAGTTGTGCTAACATAAAATATGTAGACATATGGTCTGGGTGAACAGAATTACTTACAAGATAGAGAATGTGAGTTAATATGTCATATTAGTTTACCTAAAGTACTGGTTTCTGCAGTCCAGAAATAAAATCTTAATAATCCAATGAAGAGCAAGTCTAGTATTCTGCTTTTTGCTGGACCAAAAATTAACTCTCTTAAATTCTTCCCTGCATTCTATTTAAATTGCACATTTCTGTGAAAATAGCTAATAATACTTTTTTTTTTTCCAAATTTAAAAAACCTGGAGTGACAATAGTGCAACTGATATTTTAACTGCATGTTTGAATTATTTCTTACTTAATTTGTTAATGTCTCCACACTAGAAAAACTGTTAGTGTGAATTCTTTCATTTACATAATTAGTATCTCTACAGAAAATAACATTAAACTAAAAATTAGTCTTTTTGTTATAACTTCCTCAAAAGAATTAAAAGTGGTAGCAATTTTAGTAAATTACAACATGAGGAGTTTATTAAAATGGCATGCATTGATTTAACATTTGAAGCTAGTATTTTCTCCATATATAAAAGAAAGTATTAGCATTCATATTTTACAAGGAAAAAAATCAGTGTACTGATTGTGTTTTGCATACTAATTTCTGGCTCTAAGTATCTTATAGTTAATGTATTGTTACAACTACTTACACTGAAATCTTATTATAAAAATTGGTAAGAAATGTACTTTGTAAAATAATCTAAATATAATCTACTTTTGACCAGTTCAATTGTCCTCAATACCAGTTTTGAATAGATTAAAATTTATGACATTGTACTATTATTATTCAGAGCAAACATTCTGTGGTATGTTCATTTCTTTACTGATATCCTCCTCACTCTGGACAATCTAGAAAATTGTCTCCAATGACTTAATTATTTTCAGCACAAGTTTTGTACTAAATACATTCTCCCAATAGTTTTATTCTATCTTAGATATAGCTCTGGTGGGAAGACTTGTAAGATTTGATCTACAATATTCTACTCCTCTATCTTCCTGTGTCTTGAGACCATTAAATTGGAAATGATTGCTAAAATCAAGCCATGTAATTAGATGGCATAACATCTAATATACTCCTTTTGTCAGCTTGCCAGTAAAAGAATTTCAGTAAGTGATACATTATACCATGAAAAAACTCTTTCAAAGAAGCCTGTTAATGATGATAAATAAAGAACTTGTGCAAAACCAAGCAATTAATCCTTTGGAAGCTTTCCATTGAAGTTACTATTAAGGAATCAAGAAATGCAAATACATACATAAACTAATCCTTTGTGAATATTCTGCTTTAGGTTAGTGCAGTTTTTTGCAAACCCATCTGTAGTTAACTTTTTTCATATAATTTCTTATTCACTATAATATTGTCTTTATTTTAATAAAGGAACAATCAACAGCTATTCATAGCTGAAAGAATCAGTTAAAGAAAAAATGCATCATATTATGTGATAATTTGAAATATTCAGAGACACTGCATTTTATTTTCAGAGAATAGATATTTATTTTTTTACTTATGAAGCCACAGTGTTTTTTGTTTCTGCTACAGGGACAGAGCAGATTGCAATATTCCGGTATTAATAATACATTGGAAATAAAGGGGAATGGTAAGCAAAAATTTATGCTGCAGCTTGTAAAAAATGTGAAAAGTCAAAAGGTGATGGAAAAATCCTCCCAGTATACACTATTTCAAGTTACAATCTTGTAAAGCAGTTTCTCAGTGTTCAGGCAACTAAGCAGATCGATGTCTCACTACAACAGAGGATGGTGTACATTGGTGTTTTCAGTTATCTTTTTCTTTCCATAGGTCCCTCAAATTATTCCCTGTCTGTATTATAAGCTGTGACTAGAAGCGTAAAAGAAAGTAAAAAATAGTTTAGCTTTTTTTTTTTTTTTTACTCTGTAAACACAGAGCAGTTCAGATCCCACCTTGTTACCAGATAGGAGGAAAATCTTTTGGACATTTGCTTTCAGTATAATTCCTATAAAGTAACAAAAAAGATAACCAAAGTATGCATCACGATAAAGTCTGGAAGTATTTTTCTATGTGTAACACAAAATAGATATGAATCTCAGATAGTTTGGAATCAACTTCTTCTGAATAACCCCACACTTCTTTGGGCAGATCATTCATAGTCCAAAAGGTGCCATAGCATAAATTAATGTAGATCATATATATCATCTGAAGACAAAATTATTTTTTGCCTTATAGATCAACATTTTTTCTTTTTTTCACTTTTCAATGTACTTGAGGAATAAGCATAAAAAAATGTTATGAAAACTGAAGAGGTACTACGATCATTGATTTTTACAGTAGGACAACAATGGGTGAGTGATTTAGGGGAAAGTAGTATTAAACCAAAATGGTCTTTAAATTTTTGACAGTATTGGGATTTTTTTTTTACCAAAATAAACTGCAAGATTATTCTAATGCAATTTTAAGTTAGATTAAATGTAAACACTTTGTCGGGTGAGGATGCTATTGTCATTGACTGCTTGCAGTTTTCGATCTTTTTTCTTTTGCAAGACACCCTTTAAAGAAAGAGAAATGCCAGAGGTGGTGTTTTTCCAAAGTGAATGAATGGGAAATCAAGAACAGAAAAGATATAATAGGCAAATTAATCAGTCCTATCACATCACAGCAAGAGTTGTAACAAAAACTATAATGAAAGTACTTAGGCGAGAGCATTGGTCATGGACATTGAGGATTTCCTTGTACTTGTAGGGACTGATAAAGGAGAATCTGAACATTAAGTCTTTATTTTTCTCCAAAGCAAGTAATTCTGTAGCAGAACACTTAGTAAAAATTGCTGAAAACACAAAATCACAGAACCAGAGACTTATTGAGGTTGGAAGGGATCTCTGGAAGTCACTTGGTCTAACCCCCCTGCTCAAGCATGGGTATCTGGAGTCAGCTGCCCAGGATCATGTCCAGACAGCTTTTGACAAGAGGGAGACTCTACAACCGCTCTGGGCAACCTCTGCCAGTGCTCAGGTACCCTCACAGTAAAAAAGTGTTTACTGATATTCAGGATGAACCTCAAGTGTTTCAGTTTGTGCCCATTAGCTCCTAACCTGTCACTCTGTCTTCTTTACACTCTTATTTCAGATATTCAGACACTTTAACAAGATCTCTCTTGAGCCTTCTCTCCTCCAGGCTAAACAGTCCCAGCTTTCTAAGCCTTTCCTTACAGGAGAGATGCTCCAGTCCCTTAATTGTCTTTGTGACCCTTTGCTGCACTGTCTCCAGTATTTCCATATCTCTCTTGTACTGGGGAGCTCAGAACTGGACACAGTACTCCAGATGAGGCTTCACCAGTGCTCAGTAAAGGGAAGGATCGCCTCCCTTGACCTGCTGGCAATGCTACTCCTAACAGTATCCTGCAATCCAGGCTACTGGTAGCCTTCTCTGTGGCAAGGGTGTATTACTGGCTTATAGTCAACTTGGTGACCACTAGAACCTCCAGTTCCTCTCTGCAAACCTGCTTTCCAGCTGGTCAGTCCACAGTATTTATTGGTGCATGGTGTTGTTCCTCCCCACGTGTGGGGCTTTGTATATACTTTTGTTACCTTTCATGACTTTTCTGTCAGCCTGTTGCTCCAACCTGTTGAGGTCTCTCTGGATGGCAACATGACTCTGCTGTATCAGTCACTGCTTCTAGATGGGTGTTGTCTGCAACTGCTGAGAGTATGCTCTGTACCATCATCCAGATCATTAATGAAGACATTGAACAGGATGGGATCTACCACTGACCCCTGGGGGTCAGTTACTGGCAGGACAGGTTTGTTATTGGCCACGAGCTAGATGTGTGACTGATCACCACCCTCTGGGCCCAGCCATTCAGCCAGTTTTCAGTCCATCTTGCTATTTGTTCATCTAGCCCATAATTCATCAGCTTCTCTATGAGGATCTCATGGCAGACAGTGTTGAAAGCCTTAGATGTATTGTAGAGGATGATTTTATAGGTAAAGTTCTCCACTCATTTCTCGGTTTGGTGACACGTGTCTGTAACTTAGTAACGGACAACATCTTAATTTCTCTGTCCCTCTATAGTTTGCTAAATGGAGGCAATGATACTTCTCTTTCTGCTGATGATATTTGTGGGGCCAAATTCTTATTTTTGAAGCTCTCATTAACTATTGTGATGACTTATCATAGACTTGTATTGACATTAGTAATATTTATACTTTTATTTACCAAATTAAAGATTTTTATTGCCATTTTTGCACTCGTTTTTTTTTTTTTTTTAATACCTTGTTGTGACTCAGATACGGCTGTTTGGGCATATGGTAAGATGTTGGTCACATAAGAGCAATTATGAAAACCACAACATCTGTCTACCTAGATGGGAACCATTATGTGGGAGCTGTTATTTTCTGGAAATGTTATTCATTTAATGTAGCTAAACTGGGATAGAGAAGGAGAATAGCTGGAGAGTGTTCATAATGTGTTCTCTCAATGAAATATCTGTTAATACACATTTAATTATACAAATGATTAATAAAATCAATATCTATTCTTTTTGTGTTTATTAAGAGACAAATCTTCCTGACATATCTCTGTAAGAGACCGATACATGCAAAATCAAATTCCTAACACACTAAGCTTGTAAATAATATTAAACCATTTTTAACCAGGCTGTTGTATTGTTGTGGTTAAATCTCTCTTCATGTGTTATCAGTTACTTTGCATGTAAGAGTTATGGGTTAAATAGAGCCAAAGCAAAATGGACACCTCGTCAGGTTCTGTACTAAATAGCCACAGGCACAAAGTCTGAGCATCTGCAAAATGTGCTGTGAAAGAAATATACCATGCTGTGTCAGTGGGGGACTGAAAACGGTGGAAATAGAAGTGTTTAAATTTGAAGGTGAGAGATATTTTTGCTCTGACTCTAAATTCAGTAAATCAAGATTATTGATATGAGATATTGAGGGAGAGTCATAAGGAAAAAAAAAAGAATAAGAAAAAGAGAGAGGGGAACAATAAGGATATCTTCCTGTTTTTGTTTTATGTGTACAAGGTAATGAATAATTTTTCCATGCTCTTCTCACAAGAGAAATCCAGAAATCTATGGGTGTTTTGGGACAACAAGACTGGATAAAATCATGTATTAAAGCGTAAATGCAGAAAAGTACTTAGTAGTCATCATGCTTATGTACAGGACTATTTTAATCATTATTTTTATATGAGGAGGTAATATTTTTCCTTGCAGTATATTAACAGAATTATTTGGAATATTTTCTTTCTCAGAACAACTGTTGATAACACTCAGGCTAATTGACAAATATATTCCCCCAAGAGAGGTACCACAGCTGAGAAAAGAGTACAGCCTGAAAAGTTTTACCTTCAGTGGGAATTGATTTAGAGAGTCTATTTTTCAAGTTTTTATTGTATCTCTGAGATAATTGGTCATCTTGGGCTCTTGCGATGAATTCCGTATTCCTGTCTCAAGAAAGAAACATGCAGTCAATTGTTTTCTTATATCAGAAGTAACCTAGAGAGGCTGATTCATTTTGGCAGGGATGATCTGCTGGGGATTGCAACAGAAATTCAATCTACTAGGGAGAAATAAGAGAAATAGTATACATTCTGGGCTACATGTTACAACATTTATCACTTTGAATAAAACAAAGGAAAAGTTTTAATGTGGGTGTTACACATCCTCAGTCAGTATTATAAACTCTGAAAGTGATGCTTTCCTTTCTCTTCCCATCAACCATGCCAATAGACTTGTTCCAAAATGTTCCCAAAGACTTTAAGCTTAATCTTTAGTTCTTAGAACAAAAGGAGATTGACGGTCATTACTTCAAATGATTCATTTTTATGTTACTTTTTCATTCCCTGAAATCCTGGCCTCCTTGCAATTTTTAAACTAAGACATAGCTGATTTTACAGGTAATATATAAGCAGTTCTACCTGTAACTAGTCATTTAGAGGCCTTATGATTTTGAACCAGCTTGTTCATTGGCCTGGGTGTGCTGATTTTAATGAGTTGCATATATATATATGACCACAGAATATATGTTATAATTTCATATGCAGTGGTCTGGATATGAAATTAAATAATTACTATAATAGGTGTTTTTTTTTTTTGAGAATATTCATGTCATTCTATTATTAAAATAAAGCTCTGAATAAATTTTAAGGCACAATACACATTAATGTATTTTATTAATAACACACCTTTACTCTGTGGCCAGGTAATGGCCAGGAATAGCAAGACTTGGATCAATAAAATATTTTTCTGCTAAACTAGTCTGAAGGGAAAAATACATATTTCAGTATCAGAACTATTCAGAAATTGGTCTGTATCTTTGTCAAGGACATTTTTGAGAGCTATGCTTGACAGAGGAAAGCAGAAAAGATTAGATTTTTTGAGTTCTTTGACGTTGCCCTTAATTTATAATTCTTCCTTTTGTTTTATTGGCAGTAACTTTTTAAGTAATACAGCTACATTGATAACATTGAGTCCGGAGCACAGCAACTGTAGAAATTTTAGTGGTGAACAGCATGCAGAATATAATGGAAAGGTGCGAAACAGATCTGATTGACTGCTAGAAAGAGTGGAAGACAAAATGATGGATAGAAGAAAGGGCCATGACCAGCATTCAGCCATTCAGGAATCCAAGAAGTAATGGATATGTTGGTACCATAATATAAAAATACATTCCAGTGGAAGGGAAATGTGAGGGTTTTTTTTTTTCTGCAAAAAGAGGGAGAAATGGATCGCATCTGTTCTAAAAAGATGTGAAGATTAAAGTGATGTTTGGGAACATTTCCATTTCCTCAGTTTTAATGAAATACCTTGATGGAACTCACTGTTTTTTCTTGCTCCTATTTACTTCTTTGTCAAAATATCACAGCTGTGTTTCAAATGAAATCTTTCTAAAATTTCCAAAGTTGTAGGTCGTTTTAATCTTTCAGGTCATGTGCATCTTAAGTGAAAAGAATAATTTCAATGTTCACTTCACAGTGACAGCAAACAGGTGAAATGGCAAAGCTTCACAGTGAGTTGCCAAATAGACGAGGAAAGGTGTTTCAGAAAACAAATTATTTTTTCTTTCAAAAGTTCATTTGTTTCATTATAGAACTTTGAAACTCTCTCATGCAGTTTACAGGACATTTCAGTGTGTGTTCATATGTTGGTATAATGAATTCTGCAAGTGGCCAGCGTTATTAGTGAGCCACCATAAAATATTTGATTGCAAAAAGAAAAGGTGTTTTACTTTATGTAGAGTGATAAATGTATGGGATGTTGTCTTTCTCTTCTCTCTAGTTCTCTGCCCTGATACCTCTCATTTCTGCTACTTAAATTATGACTCTTTGATGTAGTAAGTGTTTTGATATTTTTCAAAGTAGAAAATATTTTAAAGTTATTAGCCTGAGTTTCATAATATGGATAATACTTTTAAAATAACTAGTCATTTATTCTTCATCACTGACTTTTATTTAATTTTAAAGGCAAAATAATGTTTTCTAATTGATAACAATATTGCATCTGCATGGTCTTTCTAAAAATATGTTCTTAATTTTAAGCATTGTCTCTGGAAGGACAAAAAGTGCCGATATTGTGATAAGGCTTCATTTACTCAGCAGACGTGTTTTCTGCTTATACAGAAAGTATAAGCAGAAAAGAAAATTCATGGCTTTCTTATGAGAAAGTAATGAATTTTCCTTTAGATACAAGTTCATTATCCTCCTCTGCTTCCAGTTCACCACAGATTTAACTTGTTCTTGTTTTCTTGATGCACCAAACAAAAAAAAACACATGAAAGGTAAACAGAAACTCCTCCTAATCACACTGAAATTTTCTACTTTCTGCACAGAATTGGGGAAATGATTTAATGTTTGATTCTCTGGACCTTTGATGTAAGTTTTGCGTAAGAAATTCATGGGTATTAGTGATTTCATCTCTAAATTTGTGCTTTCCCCAAGCAAATGCTGTATATAGTTAGAGGTAACAGCCTACATATGATAGGTACACATGAAGGTCTCGGTGAAAATGCATATTTTATTTTAAAGGTTTTTATCACTTTTTATGTGAGCAAACTTTAGGTGTTTCCCATCTCTCTTTCTGTGTGAGTTTTCTAAGAAGCTCCATGGTTTCCTTTCACTGTTGATTTTTTTCTCAAAATGCATGACTGTATTCATTCAATTTTTGCAAGCTTCAACTGAAAAAGCAGTAATTCCCTTTTCATTCCAATATATAACCTAAAGAACAAGTTTACATTTTATTATACAATACTGTTCCAGAAAATTTGTCTGGTTGATACTGCATTATTTTTCATTTTTCAGCTTCCTGAAGTCAATGATTCCAATTTTAATGTTGCTTATATGCCGGTGAGGAGATGGTGACCATAACAGAGGACTTCCCTACTAATATAGTTATGAAAAACAAGGATTTTCTCAGAGCAAACTAGCATTATCCACCCAAGGGTACTGAGGGAGCTGGTGGATGTGCTCATCAAGCCATCATTTATCAGCAATCCTGGCTAACCAGAGAGGTGCCAGTTGACTGGAGGTTAGCAAATGTGATACCCATCCACAAGAAGGGCCAGAAAGAGGATCCAGAGAAGAACAGGCCTGTCAGTCTGACCTCAGTGCCAGGGAAGGTTACAGAATAGGTCATCTTGAGTGCTATTACACAGTACATGCAGGACAACCGGGTGATCAGGCCCAGTCAGCATGTGTTTATGAAAGGCAGGTCCTGCTTGACAAATGTTATCTCCTTCTATGACAAGGTAACCTGCTTGGTGGATGAGAGAAAGGCTGTGGATGTTGTTTACCTGGACTTTAGTAAAGCCTTTGACACCATTTTCTACAGCATTCTCCTGGAGAAACTGGCTGTTATGGCCTGGACGGGCATACACTTCGCTTTGTGAAAAACAGTCTGGATGGCTGGGTCCAAAGGGTTGTGGTGAATGGAGTTAAATCCAGTTGGCAGCCAGTCACAAGTGGTGTACCCCAGGGCTCAGTACTGGGGCCAGTTCTCTTGAATACCTTTATCAACAACCTTAGTAAGTTTTCAGACAACAACAAGTTGGGCAGGAGTGTTGATCTGCTTGAGGGCAGGAAGGTTCTAAAGAAGGATCTGGACAGGCTGGATCGATGGGCTGAAGCCAATTGGATGAAGTTCAACGAGGTCAAGTGTCAGGTCTTGAACTTGGGTCACAACAACCCTATGAAATGCTACAGGCTTGGGGAGGAGTGGCTGGAAAGTTGCCTGGCAGAAAAGGACCTGGGGGTGTTGATTGACAGCCAGCTGAATATGAGCCAGCAGTGTGCCCAGGTGGCCAAGAAGGGCAACAGCATCCTGGCCTGTATCAGGAATTGTGTAGCCAGCAGGACGAGGGAAGTGATTGTCTTGCTGTACTCAGCGCTGGTGAGGCTGCACCTCTAATACTGTGTTCAGTTTTGGGCCCCTCACTACAAGAAAGACATTGAGGTGCTGGAGTGTGTTCAGAGAAGGGCACCAAAGCTGGAGAGTGGTCTACAGCACAAGCCTTATGAGGAGCAGCTGAGGGAACTGAGGTTCTTCAGCCTGGAGGAAAGGAGGCCAAGGGGAGACCTTATCGCTCTCTGCAACTACCTGAAAGGAGGTGGTAGCCAGGTGGGTGTCAGTCTCTTCTCCCAGGTAACAAGCAACAGAACAAGAGGAAATGGCCTCAAGTTGCACTAGGGGAGGTTTAGCATGGGTATTAGGAAAAATGTCTTCACTGAAAGTGTTGTCAAGCATTGGAACATGCTGCCCAGGGAAGTGGTTGAAAACACCATCCCTAGAGGTGTTTAAAAGATGTGTAGATGTGGTGTTTTGGGACATAGTTTAGTGATGGATTTGGCAGTGTTATGTTAATGGTTGGAGTTGATAATCTTAGAGGTCCCTTCCAACCTAGACAATTCTATGATTTTATGATACTATGATTAGATACATAATTCCTTCAGCAATTCACATAGTTATGTAAAGACATTCAAACTTAATAGAGAAAAAGAGGATAAAAACACATGAAAATTTGCCATTAAATACATTGAAAAGCGACAGTAAGGAAGATCTGGTATATCCCTCAGTAATTCAAGGCTTCTTAGATAATTGAAGTAGTTATACAAATATGAGACTGGGAGAGTTCATTTCAAAATAACCTTCAGTTTCATCTGGATTCCCCTGAAAACCAGTCTCTGAAAGTAAATATTTTTCTTTTCTTTCTTCTTTACTTTGTTTACCTAAAATGTATCTTTTCTTACTGTGAATATGATCCAGAGCTTGCATATTGCAATAAAATTTGGACTATTTACTAGGGCATGTAGTGATAGGATGAGGGGGAATGGCTATAAACTGGAAGAGGGCAGGTTTAAATCAAACATTAGGAAGAAGTTTTTCACTTTAAGGGTGGTGAGGCACTGGAACAGGTTGCCCAGAGAGGTTGTTGAGGCCCCATCCCTGGAGGTGTTCAAGGCCAGGCTGGATGTGGCTTTGGGCAACCTGGTCTAGTGGGAGGTGTCCGTGTCTATGGCAGGGGGGTGGAACTCGAAGATCTTCAAGGTCCCTTCCAACCTAAACCATTCTATGATTCTATGATATTTAGGCAGTTCTTCACACACAGTCTATTCCACGGGTATTTAGAAAGTGATGTTGTGACCTTGACATCAGAAACTTGTTTTCTCCTTTCTGGTAACTTGTCTCTGAAGGCATAAATTTTGTTTTAGCTAAAATCCATACAGGAGACAATCTCTGGTTTTTAACTTCTTCTTTTTTTTTTTTTTTTTTTTTTTTTTTTGAGATCTCAGTAAACATACTTGTAAGTTTAATTTTAATACTTAAAACAAAGTTAGACTTTTTTGATTCATTGATTATAAATCTTTCTTTTATTTCATTGATGTAAGGTTTTTCAGTAATAGAATGCTTTCATTCATTATAAGTCTGTATATAATCAGATGCATCTTTTTTTCATCATGTCTTTTCTCTTTATCTTCAGGTTATGAATTTCTTCTAGTCAACTGCTTATGCATTAATTTTTCAAAGTATTTTTTTCCACAGGCAGAAGCATTTTTATGAGGCTCCTTTTGTTTTGAAATCCCTTCCCTGTTAGATGAAGGGAGAACAAAAAAACACACTAACTAATATGTTGGATTATTTGCACATTCTCATCCTTAATGACATGTTAAAAGAAAAAAAGGAAAAGAAAAAAGCCAAAATGTTACAGAAAGTCCAACTAAACTTGCAAGATAGGTTTACCAGTCACAGGTGCTTCAAAGCATGTGCTCACTTTAACTGTTAACATTTACTCTGATTATACATAGTATATATTTTCACACATATTTCATAGAGATATATATGCCTAAGATAGATTTATATTTTATCTATGTATTTATATCTATTTTTTTACTTGCATTTAACTTCAGATTGGAAATAATATTTTCACACAGTATATGTTTGTATGTGTGTTATTTATATATGTATGTGTTTGTGTATATATAGTTTCCATTCTGTGAAATGCTTTTCAGAGTCATTGCTGAACCAGGAACACGCTGACACAATGTAATTATCCAGCTAGACTGTAAATGTCTACATCTATGTAGATATCCTAATTTGGTTTTGTTAAATAAGGAGGACAGTTGCAAGTAAAAAATCCAGTTCATGAGAAATTGCATCATTCTCCCTGCACAGGAGATGTGGTTAGGGAGTTCCTGCCAAAAGGCTGAATGCTATGAGGAACTCTGCAGCACTTACTTAGAGAAACTCATAGGCTTCTGCTAGAGATTTCACTTAAGAAATTTGCTCACTGTCAAGAATATTGTATTAGCTACATGAGAGAATTTATCTGGACCAAAAAAGCAATAATAAAACTAAAGTAAGGCTTCTAAATTATGCTGTGCTTAACCTTTCTTTGAGACAGTCCCTCTGCTGCATGCAGTCTATGATAACTTAAATTCTTGTTCAACTTTATTGCTTTCGGAGAAAGAAAATTAAAAGAAATTAAACCCCAGTATGTAGTAGTATGCCTGTACTTTCTGATTATTTTCTTCAAAACTGTTCATGGCCTGCTCCCCCTCAATCACTGTCCTGGTTACTTAGAAGAGGCTTAGCTGCAAAGTAAAATTACTGAACAGAAAATTGATTCTATTTTACCTCAAATCAGGACAATTGCTGTGTAGAGAATTTATGCAAATCTCCATGTCTATCAGAAAGTCCTAATAATTATGTGTTGTAATTGTGCCTCATCTTGCAATTCAGAGATCCAGAGTTTGTGATTTGATAACCTCTCTATGTGGGGAAAGAGATAAATGTCCATACACAGTTTACATATTCCCGCTTGAATGGCCTAAGGATTTTTACTGTCCCTCAGCAGCCATTCCAGAAAGGCCAGGGACTTGTCTACTTGTCTTGGTCTTACAGGACATATACTCTATTTACATAGATATCTGAACTCTTATAGTATCACCATGACTGAATGCAGGATTTAAGCTGGAGAAACAACTGGAAGGCATACTACCTCTATTTTAAGAAATTACAATGGCAGTTACATTTTCTCTTTCAAATGTTCATTAAGTCAGAAAGGCAAAGTCACAGTGATGTCACCTTTGTGGTAGCTGTGGCTACCCCTATATGATGCCAATATTGCCATTTGATAAAGGGAATAAGAACAATATCAGTGCCTTGTGACCATTTCTGGAATTACTAGCAGTTCCTCATTAAACACTTAATTTGTATATTCTGCTATCATAGTAGCCTTCCCCTTAATGAGGTTTCATGCATAGAAAAAAAGATTATCTTGAAACATGTTTTTATTGCTCTCATTAGCCTGTTTGTACAAGTGAGTAATCTACCTAGACTACACTCAAATTAAAAAAAAAAAAATAATATTGCAGTTGTAATACTCGAGCAACAAAGCAGAAATGATAAATGAGGGATCACTGATATTACCACTGATCTTGGGGAAAAAAGAAAAGAAAATAACACAAAACAATATATCCTTGAACAAATTTTCATCTAAAATATCTAAATAAGCATCCATACGCACACATATATACATACATCAGGGCTGCAAAGTTGCCACAGTTCAATTGTGAAAATAAGATTTTGTTCTATTCTTCGTCAACCTCTTTTAACGTTCCACTTTATATTTCTCTGCTGTTGCATGGACAGAAGTTGGTATTTTCATTTTACTTGCATGTTAAAAGTAATTCTGAAGTCAGTCATAAGGCAACAGTTCCTTTTTATTAATCCTACACAAACATGTTTGGGTTTGTGTTTTGGTGTATCCAAGCTTGCATTTAACTTCAAGATACTCTGAAATAAAGATGCAATCTGAATATATCAAGGAAAGATTTCAAATTGTAGTCTTAATTCTAGAGCAAATCCTTGGCACATCTGGTAATTGCATAAACATCATCTGGTACTATAACAACAGGTTCTTGTATCTAAGTATGCTGTCAGTGTAGGCTGAATGGCTTTCATCTGATCTGGCAATTATATGTAATGTTGACACTCAATACTTTTATAATACCTTCCCTTTCCGTTGTGTACAAACACTCACATTGACTATAAACAAACATTTTGTATGAAACAATTACGCTTTTAGGTATAGGCTTGTGTTTTGTATGTTTGTGCTGAGCCTGTTATAAAGTGACCCTTAGCCCCAGACCAGACAATTTAGACAATAATAAATGTACTAAGTTGTGACTGAAATATGTAAGAAATTTTGTCTGAATTAATAAAAAAATATTGTGCAATGCTTGTGTGAAAAGTGCACATTCTGCCATGAACTGTAACACGTGCTGTTCATTATATAGTTAGGAATAAAACAATATGAAACAGTAATTATAAACCTCTTGATAAAACATGTCTTATTAAAATCAAGCATTATTAGAATATAAAAAGATAATATCATCTTTGCATACATATTTCTTTAAAATGTAGAAATTTACATATGTATGTAGGAGAAGAAAGTGGCTTATAAAATGCATTCATGAAGTGAATGATGCTTTTATTGAGACTGTGTAAAGGAAAGAGAATCCTGGAAATATAATAGGTTTTAATCGAGCTGTACAATTTTTTTTATTTCTGTTTTGGTGATCAAATAGAATTTCAGGCAATATTGGATTAACCCAAAATAGAAAGACAAAAGAATTTTGTGAGTGCTTATTTTATTTAAAATATCCAGAGAACAAAGGTAATTTATGATTTGGAGAGAGAAATTTTAATATTTCTTTAGAAAAATGTTAAATTCTTCTTATTTTCTCTCTTTTTGTCTCTCTTTTAGTCTTTTTCTCCTATTGGAGAGAAATGAAGCTTCAAGCAAATGACTGAATTTAAATCAATTTCATGGGGTTTTTTTTTTGGCCTAGAAGTCATTTCTTGATTTAATAAAGTATTTTTACACAGCCTTATAAACAATTGAACTGGCAAAGTTCAATTCAATCATCTTGTCTTTTAGTTAATTGGATTAAGGAGTTGAGATTTTGCAAACCTCTGATTTTTAGTAGGCTGTGTTGTTGTGCTAAAGAACAGATATATTGATCTGCAAATCACCTTTATCTTCAATTAGATGACTTTTGTCTTATTGTCCTAATTATTTGTGACCATTTTCAAAGACTACCCAGTTTTAATGAGCATAAATTGGGCATTTTTTCTTCGCTATTCTCTACTTTCGAGCCTGAAAGATCTGTACTTCAGCGCTATAAAGAATATTGAGATATTTTCAAGTGTTATATAAATATCTATGTTTTAAATGAACTATTCAGCAATACTTGGATAACATTGGGAAAGAAATTTGATCTTTAAGGAAAGAGATGCTTCAAAGAATGATAGATATATGCATATATAAGAAAACATTTTAATACATATATGGTTTTATAGATCTCAATTTGTGCAGATGATAGAGTTTAATTTTATATTCTTTTGCATCGAGTTTTAAAGTCTGCTTTGATTACAAATGATTTGCTTTAAGGTAAATCAATACTCATATAAGCAATGGAAGTCTTTACGAAAATGTTCTCAATTTACAGCTGTTTATTTGCAGCCTCTGTACTAATATGTCTAGAGCTCATCAACAGTGTCAGTAACAAATTGCAGTAATATGTCGACCTACCTTTGGTGTTGATGACTATTTTCTCTCTTCATACAACACAATATATTGTGATTAAGTATTTGGAGACAGTTTATTGTTTTAAGGTATGGAGGACTTTAAACTAGGAATAATGGGGAAGGGAGAGAGTTATGGTAGCCCTGTGAAGAAGCGATGGACAGGAGTGATGAGCAAAGGGTCTGGAATGATGTGAATGAAAGGGAATGCAAAACCAACAAAATAGAACTTAAGAGGGGTCATGTGCAGCATTTGCATGTAAGAAAGGAAGTGCCCTCAAATCACCATTATGGAAAAAAAACATTAACCAGACTGTCTCTGGGAAATCACCAGGGTGTCCTGGCCTGCATTGGGCAAAGCATTGCCAGCAGGTCAAAGGAGGGTATCCCTCCCCTCTCCTAAGCATGGGTGAGACCACACCTGGAGTACTTTTTCCAGTACAAGAGGGATAGGGAGCTACTAGGGAGAGTCCAGCAAAGGGCTACGAAGGTGAAAAGACTGGAGCTCCTCTACTGTGAGGAAAGGTTTAGAGGGATAGGACTGTTCAGCCTGGAGAAGGCAAGGCTCAGGGGGAATCTTATCAGTGTATATGAATACCTGAAGGGAGGGTGCAAAGAGGATGGAGCCAGACTCTTTTCAGTGGTGCCCAGTGACACAACAAGATGCAATGGACACAAACTGAAACACAGGAGGTTCCATCCGAACATCAGGAAACACTTTCTTAATGTGAGGGTGACTGAGCACTGGCACTGGCTGTCCAGAGTGGTTGTGGAGTCTCCCTCCTTGGAGTTATTCAAAAACCACCTGGATGTGTTCCTGGGCACCCAACTCCAGGTGGCCATGCTTGATCAGGGAGGTTGGACAAAGTGACCTCCAGAGAACCCTTCCAACCTCAACTATTTTGTAATACTGTGATTAGTATAATATAATGAGCTAATCTAAA
The DNA here is from genome assembly GCF_000708025.1 of Charadrius vociferus. NCBI lineage: Eukaryota > Metazoa > Chordata > Aves > Charadriiformes > Charadriidae > Charadrius > Charadrius vociferus. The sequence goes on along the minus strand of NW_009647830.1, from coordinate 5,682,539 downwards.
GCAATATAAACTTTAATATATTGAAAATAGTTTAAATTTTACTGGATAACACAACAACATTATCATGCAAAACAACAGGGTTTTGTTTGAAAAATTTCCTATTTTGTTTATTCAGGTGTATTTCAAGAATAAATTGCAGAGAACTAACACTGTGCTATTTCTAGTGAGTTACCCACACTTTCCTGACTTAAATGAAATGATGGGCAATGTAAAGAAATTTGTCAATAGGGTCCTCATTCTGTGATGCATTGTCAAGACTTTATTACCAGGCCTCTGAATCCAGCATGTTTCACAAGATCTAAACTGCATTTATTTAAAATATGCAACAAAAAATAACAATAAAAGCTATTATATTATTTGGTAGACCACTCTCAGTCATAAATCAGCATGTGATATTAATTCATGTGGAAGAACAGACATATATTAAAGACCTAAAATTGCACAAAGTATTAAACCTACCTTTAACAAAAAAATGTAACAAAAAAATAACAAACAGCAAAATGTTTCATGAAACTTTCTTCTGTCTCGTAGACAGTACTTTATTAAAAACTATCATACAGTCACTTGATTACAGAAGCATTAGAGTCTTAGCTTTTCTTTCCTATTGAATGATTTTACTTGTAGATCTTACATGGACACACATCCATTGAATTCAAGCTGACCTCATTTGTGAAGGTGTAAGAATCTAAAATAAACTTCCTCTGTCCAAGTTCCCCCTTCTTACTCTATAATCCTAAAATTTTGCATTTGTTGGCTTCTAAATGTGTATAACTTTAACATTTTGGGTTTTTTTTTTAATGATCACTTCATTTAGAGCATTATACTTATTGTGTTAAAAATATTAAATTGTGTTTTATATTAAAGCTGGCTGCATTTGAAACCTTAGTAAATGGACTTCTTTCATGTGGAGAAAAAGGAAGAAAGAGTGCTCTAAATTGTAAGCTAATGGAGTGTAAAATTTTCATTATCTAAATCTGTTTGAATGATAAAAGCCTAATCATCATCAGAAATCCCTATTTTTGTATTATTCTACAACTTCAGACAGAAAACTATCTACAGTGCATTCTAAAAGATAACTTAAGAATGAGTTTCCATTTATGCAAGTCTCAAATATATGTTAGTGCCTCTTGAAAACAAGATTGCTTCAGCGTACATGATACTAGCTTTATTCTTTTTTTTTTTTTTCCCTAAGTATACAAAACCTCAGGTAGGGAGAAAGCATAAATATTGTTTGTTTTTAAAACAATGGAGTAAAAATATGTCCTTTGAATGTTAAAATAAATTTATAGAGAGAGATTCATGATAGCTGAAACATGAGTAATTCTTTACCACCCTCATTCATTATCTGAAAACATTATCCTTTCTCCCTTCATCAAAGATTGCTTTCTTTTCTTAACAAAATCAGTCCAGTCATCAAGAAAAAACCTTGAGGATTTTTTGATTGTTTTATAACCAAAAGATCAGATTATTTCAGAAGAAACAACAGCAAATGAGGCTTCATTAACTAGGTTAACCTATCAATTTCCATGGGATGAGATTGAATCACGAGGCTGCAAAAGAATATATTTTTTAGAAAAAGCAAAACAAAATAAAACAAAAAGTTTGAATTTTCTCTCCCAACACTTCTGAGCCTCATTCTTAGTCAGCAGTAGAGAACTGCTAAATGTCATGCTTATTTGTATTCTAAATTGATTGAACACCTTTTAAATTTACACCAGAACTTAACCATTCACTTTTAAGACTTTAGGACTTAAAGTCATGCAAGACGGTTGTGCTTGCTTTTCTGAGCATCCACATGAAGGCTGTTGCACTCTATGCTCCAGGGCTCCAATTCTGCAAAACAAATCTCCCTGACAAGAAGCTTTTATTGGTGAGAAGGTGGTGGAAATATAACAGAATTAAGTAAAACACTGTGATATTCTTGGTGTTCTTGAGACGAAGACCTTGCTGGCATAACACACATTGATAAAAACCTTCTTGAAGTGGATGCTGTGTCAAGCAAATCTCTACAACAGTTTGCTCTCAGTATAGCTCTCTTCGGTATTTTCATAAATTACCTGAATGATGTAATAAGAAACAAAAATGGTCCGTTTCCAGACAACTCAAAACTTTGGAGGGCAACAAGCATGCTCTAGGACAAAACCAGAAATTACAATTACCTTGACAAATTGCAGAACAGTTATAGAACAATAGAATGTGTTTTATTAGAGATGCATGCATTTACAAACAAATTACGTAAGTGTATTTCTATACCTAGTGTAGAAACAATCAACTGCATAAATACATGCTGGGGAATGGCTTGGTTTTCTTCAGTGATTTCTGAAAATTATATAGAGCTGTATGAAGGGAAAAAAAAAAAAAAACACAGGAAAACATGCAAAGCCAATATTTGACTTTGGTTATGACTGGAAAGAACCGCTGTTGGGGCGTTCAGCTTAGTTTTGCAAACTGCTGTCTAAAAGATTATGAATTAAATGATAGAATCATTTAGGTTGAAAAAGACCCTTGAGATCATTGAGTCTAACTGTAAACCTAACAATGCCAAGTCCACCACTAAACTGTGTCCCAAAACACCACATCTACACATCTTTTAAACACCTCTAGGGATGGTGTTTTCAACCACTTCCCTGGGCAGCATGTTCCAATGCTTGACAGCACTTTCAGTGAAGACATTTTTCCTAATACCCATGCTAAACCTCCCCCAGTGCAACTTGAGGCCATTTCCTCTTGTTCTGTTGCTTGTTACCTGGGAGAAGAGACTGACACCCACCTGGCTACCACCTCCTTTCAGGTAGTTGCAGAGAGCGATAAGGTCTCCCCTTGGCCTCCTTTCCTCCAGGCTGAAGAACCTCAGTTCCCTCAGCTGCTCCTCATAAGGCTTGTGCTGTAGACCACTCTCCAGCTTTGGTGCCCTTCTCTGAACACACTCCAGCACCTCAATGTCTTTCTTGTAGTGAGGGGCCCAAAACTGAACACAGTATTAGAGGTGCAGCCTCACCAGCGCTGAGTACAGCAAGACAATCACTTCCCTCGTCCTGCTGGCTACACAATTCCTGATACAGGCCAGGATGCTGTTGCCCTTCTTGGCCACCTGGGCACACTGCTGGCTCATATTCAGCTGGCTGTCAATCAACACCCCCAGGTCCTTTTCTGCCAGGCAACTTTCCAGCCACTCCTCCCCAAGCCTGTAGCATTTCATAGGGTTGTTGTGACCCAAGTGCAAGACCTGACACTTGACCTCGTTGAACTTCATCCAATTGGCTTCAGCCCATCGATCCAGCCTGTCCAGATCCTTCTTTAGAACCTTCCTGCCCTCAAGCAGATCAACACTCCTGCCCAACTTGGTGTTGTCTGCAAGCTTGCTGAGGGTGTGCTTGATCCCGTCAACCAGAAATGAAAAGAGGTTAGAGAAAATTAATAGGAATGAATAAGGTTTTCACCTACAAATCCTGTGATGACAAGCTGGACTGGTTCACCCTCTCAGCAGAAAACTGAGAGGAGATAAAATAGTTATCAAACACATCGTAGGCCAAGGAGGAAAGGAAAACTAGCCTTCTCTATAACTGAAATTAATGGAACAACAACCGGATTAAAAAGGTTCAGAAAAGGAAAAAATTATCAAAAGCAAGAATGTTGAAGCATTCTAACAGTCAGTTCCTTAGAACAGTTTAAATAAAATGGGGATATTCCTGACAGATGTGCAGCTAATACTGGCCTTAGAAGATGTGAAACTTGTTATCAGCTCCTAAAGCTTTTTTGGGAGCCCTTTCTATGTGAAAATGTGAGGTTGTCCTTATTTCATAAAGAAACATTCCAAGTAGCTCATTACTTTAAAACTGCTACAGAGTGGTACAGAAGCTGGCCTAGACAAAATCTTCTTGTAAACTTAAAATGGTAATGTATTTGTGAAATACATGTGCAAGCATTAAATTAAACCTGAAGGAATATAAAGACACAGTTATTAGCTAGCTTGTCATAAGCATACTGGAATAAGGGCGGCAACCATTACAAAACAGTTAGCATCAGAAAATTGCCACCTTTGTCTTTAAGACAACCTGTCAATCACAACTCACCAAGCCCAGCCAGTTTTTAGATTTTGGTAAACATAGAAGTTTTGTGGGTTCTGGAGCTTAAGTTCTTTTCACTCACTTTTTGCTGTGCTTTTTTGGTTTGGTATTTTTGTTGTTTTGTTTTGGCTTGTTTTGGTTTTGGATTAGTTGTTTTATTGGGGGGGGGGGGGTGGGGTTTTGTTTGGATTTGGTGGGGGTTTTTTCCTTAGTTTATAAATTTGTTTCCATGCTCTGATCAAAATAAAATGTTTGCAAGTTCAAATGCCAGGTCACTTGGAAGTCCCATTTTCTTGCCAGATTTCTAAGCTTTAATGTTTTAAATATAATATGACACTTCTAAACTAAGAAGTTAAATGACTTCAAAAGAAAATTTCTTCAAGCAAGAAAAGTAGATTGAAAATCTTATGCATATATTAATATCAAAATTCTGAAAAATCTAATGCTGCTTTTCTGCTGTAGTTTTATCTTCTGCTACAATGCATTGCTAAAACATACTTTTATTAATTAAATTTAATGACTTAAGTAGGATTCGGTTTTATCAAAATGTATGCAGATTTCAATGATTTATTTCTTTACATAAAATCTTTTTGCCCTTTTTACATCTAAGCATGAACAGACTTCAGAAATTAGAATCACTTAGAAACTGAGGAAGAACTTTGGTAAATTAAAATGAGAAAGAGTAACATAAACACAACATATTTTAAATATCTGACAAATTGCAGAATGAGATTCAGTAATACCTTACTAAATAAGTATTGCTAATGAACAAGTAATTTCTATTTAAATGAAAATAATAATAAGATCTACCCTTGTGCCAATTCTTCAAGAACTTTAAAATCACTGTGGAGAAGTAATGATGATGATGGTGGTGGTGGCACTGGTGGTGATTTTGTTTTTAATGAATCAGAGAAACATACAACTACAGACGTTAATGATCCAATGTCTGTTTTGCTTGCAGAGTATATTTCACAACAAATATCACCTCCACTTCTCAGATTCCATTTCCACGAAAATATCTTGATAAAAATAGATTGCAATAATCATGAAGCCAATTGAAGGACTGTGAAGTAACAACTGATTATAAAAAATGTACTTAATGTTATTTTTAGGCTTTGCAGTAAATATTCAAGTCAACAGCAGCGGTATAATTGTTGTGCAAGACAGGAATTTCTACTAATATATGTATCTAGAGACTTTGTGAATATATTATTTGCTATTCTGAACCAGTAGCATATTTCCATAGCACCTGAAGGAATGTGTTCATTACTAGAAAAATCAAAATGAGAAAGTTAATTTAAAATTATTTTTTTGTAAAAAAAGTACTGACTTGAACAATAGTCATGATATAAACCTGTAAAAATATAGATTTTTCTTAGAATTTTAGAATGGCTGGAGTTTCAGGAAAGCTAAAGGCCACTTAATAAAACCATAAAGCAAACTAAGTTTTTTTTACAAACAGTTGGCAAAAACCCCTTATTTGTGGTGTATTCCAGTGTTAAAAATGTTTATTATTAATGGTTGTTGCAAAAGGAGCAATCTTCACTTCTTTCCCATTCCATTTTCCCTCTCCCTCACCCACTCCTGCCATGTGGTGTTGCCTTCTCACTCCTGGCATTCGAGTGACCCCCCTGAGGTCTTAGTATGCAGGACATTTATTTTTTTTTTTTTTGTCTATGGTATGATCTAAGCTTACTAGGCTGAATTAATTCATGAAGGGGTCAGATGAGTACATTAGGGTGAGTACATTATGTTGCAATAGAGCTAGAAGTAATATACTGCTGAGAATACAAAAGAAAGTAAGGAAAAAGGACTGGTATCTCCAGTGAGCTGCTAGCTTTACTCACTTATATCTCTGCTCTGCAACCAGGTCATTTTTGTTTATATATATATGTGTGTATGCACACACATGTGTATGTGTAGGTTGGTTTTATACTTCATATTAATGGAAATTGTATCTTGAAATCCAGAAAAAAGAAGCATTTTTAGAACAATTAGTATGTTGTTGCTTTTAGAGGTATCTAATCTGCAACTGCTGACACAGATAAAGACAAGAGGAAAAAAACCAAGAGAACTTTAAAAAAAATTTAGCCATTTTAAGGGACATTCTCTTTGCTGAGAGAGAAAAAAATATATTTTACTCTTGCATATTTTGAAACCCCTCTAATGCACCACCAGGAAAGCTCCCATCTCGTCAGTAGGCAAGAAACATCTTATGGTTATCTGCAAGTCACCTCTTTTCTAAGAGGAGCTTTAACATCTTAATTTCTTCCCTCCTTGTATAACTCCACACACAATGAACTAGGAAATAGACAGTTCCACAAAATTCCAGTCTGCTTTACAGTACCTGAGAGTACACAGCCAACAGTAACAGTCATAGAATATTAAAAATAATGTGACATATATTGAAAGACAGAACAGGGAAGCAAAATTCGAAACACTTGTCAAGATGTAAATTGAAGAAAGACTATTTCTTCTTCAGACTAGAAAGCTGAACAAATTGCTAACAGACAATCGTGCTAGCAGTTATTTTACCATATTCAGAATTTGGTCAACTTAGCCTTATTTAGGTTATAGTCTTTCTAATATATCAGAAATTATTCCATTACAGTTTACCTATTGCATTTCACCCTCTCTTTGTAATTTCTATAACATGATGTCAGCCATTAACTGAATTGTATAACCACTGCCAATTTTCACACATATGTAATAGTTAAAGGCTAGGAAGATCAGGTTATTTCCTCATAGTCCCAGAAATTAACATCCCTACCCTATTCCCTACATTTTCAAAGGAGAAAAAAAATAATCACAATATACTTTTTAGATCTTTGTTTTTTCTTCTACATAGATCATAGATGTTTTCCCTTTGATGTTTTCTCCTCTTGGACAGGTATTAGTTTTTAGTTATTATCTGTAATAAAACTATCTATAAAAAGTACACATACTCACTAGGCAATATCCTGTGAAAAATCAAGTTTCTATGATCCCTTAGTCTTTAATTTCTTTCACCCTTAATGCTATTTCTGTTAATGTCTGTATCTACTTCCAGTTCTTCCATATTAAATGTCTCCTCAGTCCTGAAGCCTAAGATATGACATTCGAGTTTTCAAGGGTGTAGTGCTCCAGCCTGAAGAGTTCGCACTCAGGACATCAGTATGACCATGTAACTCCAGAAAAAAAAAAAAAAACACCAAAACTTGCCAGATTTGGACTCATCTGGATGTTCTTTAAAAAAGAACACTTTGGGGAAATCACTTTATAGTATGATGACCTTCAGGCTATCAAAAAATCAACCAAAAAGAGAGTGAATGTAATATTCAATGACTTTTTTCAATAACAAAAGTTATAAAGAAAGCTCCTGTTGACAGGCAACCATTTTACAAAGTAACACTGTTCTTCGCAAGCTGAGCGTTATGTATATTTTTCTCTGCTCATCGAGTACAGTTTCCTGCCATTAAATAACTGAGCTTAATTTCTCAATGTCAAACCACTGCTGATCCCTGCATTCCATGTCAGCTTTCAAAATAGCCTATTTGTTTTGCAGAAACTGTGCACAATATCTTACTACAAGGGCAGTTTTCTTATTCTTCCTACCAAATAAAAATACATATTTTTAAAAAACTTGCTGTTGCTCTGTTTCTTCAACTTCTTTGAAATAGGAAATGACCTTTTTGATAACATTTCCCTTTCTCTCTCACAGACTTTTAGTAACATAACTCTTCGCCTCCTAGTCTTTTTTTTTTTGCTAGTGACCATTACTCCAAGAAATTTGCATCCCCCTATTGATATATAAGTATAGGTATGCTAAAGTTCACATTTATTGTTTGTTCTAATGTGATGAAGTCTCTGCAAGCTACTCATAGGTCCTTACAAAAAAACAACAATGTTCAGAGATAAGATAAGGGTCCTATCCCTTCCCTAATTAAGTCTTGTAATGTAATTCCATAATACAAGATCCTAGCCAGCAGTTGATAAAATCTAGAGGTGATCTGCAAAGCACACAGAAATAAAAGTCTTTATACCACTTAGACTAACTTCTGGCTTATGATATGTCTCCTTATGTATTAAGTAAACCACCTAAGAACTAAAAATTATTGAATTAGCATTAGCAGTATATTAAAATTTGAGATAAGAAATTAGATCCTAACCTCAGAATCATTCAGATTTTCCATTTGTTCTCATGTTTCACTATCAGTTCAATAATTTCTTATAACTAACAATGATTTTATTATAAAGTTGCAGGATTCTATGAAATAGCAGAAATGTCAGAAGTATTAAAAAGGAGCTTTCATTCACACAGGGACTTTCAGGCTGGGGAATTGCATCTGAACCCAAACAGCATTCAATAATTGTAGCAAATTCCCTCTAACCTTTACACCTGAAGCAGATGGAAGAAGATTGCATCAGGAGATCAGCCCTTTCAAATTACAATAGTTTATGATGCTCATCTGCATTTTAATCAGATATAAAGGATTTATTCCTGAAATACATCAAGAAACACTATTTTCACCTCCTGAAATGCATCAGAGAGTTTATAGCCAATCAAGTAAAATATGTTGCACATTTTCAGTTCGTATATCTTTCTCTCTGGTATACGCAATATTACATGGATATAGGTGTCAGTGATTTTATTAGCAACTATATATAAACCTATCAAAACAGAAACCAGAAAGGGCTTTCATATGCCAAATCCACTTTGTTAAGGATTTAACTCCCGAGCTCAACAAAAAAGAGGAATTTATGGTTACATTAGATATTTTATTCAAAATGTAATGCAATACAATGCCAGCAGATAGATAAAGCAGATCATGTATCGTCAGAGACTAGGGAAACTGCATGATTTGAAGGTACAGAGAATAAAGACTTGTCATGTTTCTTCTTGAGACCAGAAAAAGCATAAATTGGAATTATTTTTGTCAAGCACAAAGACTGAATAGAAAAATTCACCACCTGAAAAAATGTCTCATGTTCTTAACAAGTAAGTACAATACTGATATTGCCAAAATATTCCTATACTGACAATTATTTCAGGAAAACTGTTTTCTCTGTTGAATTATACTCACCTTTTTTTTTTTTTTTAATTCATAAACTAATAGTAAGTCAAGTGTAAATGAAATTCAATGGCCCAGAAAAAAACTGCATGTCAGCAGATTCCTAACAGTGACTTATTTAAGTCAACTAATAGAGAAAAAATTAAATAAAAAATATTAAAAATCTGTTTGCTAACCATTTCATCCAAAGAATAAGCTACTACTAATAGGCAAGAAGGAGTTTGGAAAAGGAATACAGAACAGAAATATGTCTCCATTACCTCATTAAAAATTTACCTGTACTGGTTGCTACAAATACTAGAGGTGGAATAACTGATGATAATACCTATTAACATTAAATGAATGCTTGGTTCCTAAGTAATCCTTCCTTTTTCTTCATCCAATAAAGTATTTTTCAAGTTTTGACTTGTTCTATTTATCTGGAGCATAAATGGACGTAATGACTTAAGTGTCTTATTAGCTTCTAGGCTTAGTTTTGACAGGAGATATTAATGTGTGCTTCAAAAAGATATAAAAAAAAAGATATGTAAGTATAATGGCAGGTCAGTGGAATGTTGGAAGAGGCAACACATGAATGACAGTTTTAAGTCATGACAAGAGAGATATTACTTTACTGGGAAAAACAAAGTTTTCAACAATGGGTTTTACTAGTGTTATGTATTGAAATTGAATTTTTCTGTGTCAATAAGGAGATCAACAGAAGAGATTTAAGTGGATATGAAATGAGGATAATGTTAGAAGAGTAGTTAACAGGAAAGTAAAAAGATTAAAACAGATCTCTGATACCACTGTGTGCTGCTGGAAAAAGACGTTCAAGCCAGATTTCATTATTAGTGGCATAGCAAAGTCAATCATAAGAATAATAGCAGTTGGAGGGGTGTGCATAATGTTGATACAGCATTTCAGGAAAATACATTTGCTTCAAAACAATGTGATAAAATCTTTTTTAAATATCAGCTTACATAGTTTAAAACGGTATTTTTAAACATTTTCTGTTTTATAAGTCATTCAACATTTTTCTCATAATCAAGGGAGCGGTTTCTATCAGGAGGATTTGGGAATTCTCTATAAAGATGAGGAATGTTTTTCAAGTGTTTTCAAACACACAATCACACAATAGAGTCATATAATTAATGGTTTGTGTTGGAAGGGACCTTCAAAGATCATCTAGTCCAAACCCCCTGCCATGACTAGGAACATCTTCCACTCGATCAGGTTGCTCAAAGCCCCATCCAACCTGACCTTGAACACTTTCAAACAACTTCTCTGGGGAATCTGTTTCAGTGTCCCACCACCCTTATCACAAAAACTTTCTTCCTTATGTCCAATCTAAACTTACCCTCTTTCAGTGTAAATTCATTGCCCCTTGTTCTATCACCACAGGCTTCGGTAAAAAGTCTTTCTCCATCTTTCTTATAACCCCCCTTTATATATTGAAAAACTGCAATAAGATCCCCCTTAAGGCTTTTCTTCTCCAGGCTGAACACCAGCTCTCTTCATAGGAGAGGTGTTCCCTCCCTCTGATCATTTTCATGGCTCTCCTCTGGACCCTTTTTAAAAGGTCCATGTCTGTCTTATACTGGGGATCTCAGTACAAGAGAAAACTCTTCTTTTGATCAACAATATTGCTTGGAATATGTTTTATATAAGTGTTCCTGAAAGCTCTACTTATTGCTCTCATCAGAAACAAAAATGGTGATTTTTAAATTATTCATAAACTTCCTTTGTACTTGAGGCAATATCTGACCCACAAATACGTAAAGGATGACAAATGACTTACTGACTGATAAAATAAATGCTTATTTACATAGCATTCATTTAATTCCTCTTGATTTATATTATTGTTTTAAGAAAGCATTTTGCATATTACATTTGGTGTAAAGGACTGATAAAACAGATGTTCTTTCTCTAATCTGTCTAACAAAATCAGTGTACTTGATGACACTGGTTTTACTGAGGCTTATTTCACAAAAGGCATCCAGCATCACGTAAATGTCCAAGCCCTGACATAGCAGCTTTGTCAGCCTTGTGCTTATTTAACTCTTTTCATTAGACTTCATTATTTCAGTTAAGGTTGGCCTGCTTTGGAAAAAAAAAAAACCCAAAACAAACTCAAACAAAAAAACCCAAAAGAAACAAAAAAAAATATCTAAGGAGAAGTACACTTGCCTTCTTTGTAAATCCACAGATGAAGGAGGTTTCATGCAGTTATACAGAGCAGCCCACTTCTCATTTGTAATCACCCTGTTACATCTAGTAGATTTGAAAACTTGAATTCTTGTTTTAATGATCCCAAGTCATACAGAGAGAAATTTGTTTGCAATCCCACTTCTTTATTTCCTTTCTGTAGGTGTTTTTTTAACTTACAACTTAGAAACTACGACGAAAAAATTAAACAAAGCAATACATTTTGAAACAGATTACAAAGAGCTCCTCCCCTTGCAGATGTCAGATGTTTTAATACATATTATTAAAAACAATACATACAAAATATAGAGGTTTCCATTTTCTGAAAAGGATTTGCTTTAATGTTGAAAATTTCACTTACCTCTTAACCTTGCGAAATCTAGCAGTTATCTGAAGGTCTTGATAGTAAGTGTCAAGGTCACACAATAAAATCCAAGTTATAGCTGCCTCACTAAAAAGAGAAAAAAGAAATCCATGTAAATCTTTCAAAATACTATTTTTCTCTTTCCTTTTACACTCTTGCTTTACAAAATAATTTTATTGTGTACAAAATAGGTAAACTTGATCCACGCATTGTGAATGAGTAATTCATGAGGAGAAAAGCTTTTCAGAGAGTAAATATATATTCTGGGAGCGGAACCACAGAATTTGCGTTCCTTACATGTGGTGACTGCTCTGGGAGAATTCATACACGTACCCCTCATTGTTTCAGTGGAGCAGTAACATTAACATATGCATATAAAGATTAAAGCTGTAAAAGTGCAAGACGAAATTTGAATGGTCCTTTTTTTCAAACTAGAATAGAGTGGAACCATGCTTGTATATTATTTTTTGTTCCTCATTTATGTGATAAAGTGTTTTAGTGGTCTAGCTGACAAACACTTGCATGCAGTCCATTTGGAATGATAAGAGAATGATAGACATTCTGAATTATGAATGGTTTGGGTTGGAAGGGACCTTTAAATATCTTCTAGTTCTCTCTTGGTAAATTGCTCTTTTTAGTTTGTTTGCAAAAATAGAAATGAAATTTGAGGTGGTTTTGGGGGAGAAAAATACTTCTGCTCTATAGTAGAGAAGGACTCAGATTTCTAAGAATCAGGGAAAGTTATGAATTAAGCTGTTTTTAACTGCCTCTCATCTATTAGTAGTTATCTTTCCACTAAAATGTGGTGCCTGAAGTTGAATATGTCATGCAAACATACCGTACATACCATCATACAGAACCCATGAAGCACCACTGTCTGCCCTGTAATAGATGTTTTCTAAAATGCAGAGTTTGAAAACTATCTTGATTGAAAAATGGGGTCATAATGCATAAAGATTCAACTTTCCATGAGATGACAGGCTATTCAGAAGAGATGTAGCAAACACTTCTGTAAACCATGACAAATTAGCAAGAACCATTATTGCCCAGGTATGCCTGTGCCTGGCCCTTTCTTATACTCTCCTTCGTATTGTGGGGAATATAAAATGACTTACCTAATTTCGGAACAAGAAAAAAAACAAACAAAAAAAAAAGGGCAAAATAATTGATTTTGGAGATGTGTATCAAAGGCAAACATTTGCAACACAGTAACAGAATGTGTGAATAATTCAGCCGTTTCTTTCCTGTTTAAACATGCACATATTCCCTAAAATGCTGTCTCTGCCATAGAGCTTGCGGAACTTGGGTAGGGGCCTTTAAGAGACAAACTTCAGACTTTCATTTCTTCTGTGACAAGAGTTACATAAGGTGTTCCACCTGACTTGCTTAGTTTTTTTTTTTTTTTTTTAATAGCACCTCACTATTAACAGAGCAGGTCGGGTTTGTCCAGCAGAAGTCACTCACCAGTTGGGTGCTGAACATAATTTTTCATGTAGAAAATAGTCTTTGAACTAACAGACATAGCTTTATGTGACAATACCAGACAATGTACATCTCTAAAGGTTTCTTGCCAAAGTGTACAGCACAGATCAAGATCACCAGGTAATATGACAAACATAATGTTATATTAGCAAACCAATTGTGGGTTATTTTTAGTTAAAGTACAAGAAAAATGGAACTGGTCAAAGTGAAAATGAAGTCAAAACAAAAAAAGTATGGGAGTCTCTCTCAAAAGAGCTTATACATTTACCAGTACTAATTCAAGTTTATCCATAAAAGAAATATTGCCACTCTTAAACAATAGGTTTTATTTAAGTTCAAGATTTATGGCATCAATAAAACTATGATTCTTCTCTGCTGAAGCTGCACTAAAATCAGAACTTGCCATGTTCTTAAAAATCTCTCTCTCTGCAAGTATGGCTGTCTGTATAAAAAAATAAATAACAGACCAACTTAGGTAAACTGTCTATGTGTCACTTTAATTTCTCAAACTTTGAGGAAAATAAACAACTCCATATACTTTGACTTAGAGTATGAATCTCCCACTGTAAGAATTTAAAAATTTATTTTTTGAGACACTTAGGAAAAAATATGAAAATTAGAAATTCACATTATACACTATTTATTATATATATACAAAAATAAGGCTTACAGTACTATTTTGAAGCAACTCAAAAATTATAACTGATAGACAAACTAAAAAATATTGAAACCACCCTACCACTTTCTTTGTAGTTGGATACTGTGAGGGAAAGATTAGTACACATAAAGTCCGAGATTATTTTGAAGAAAAGTCTTTGAAAACCTTAGACCAGCTCTATCTACTGGCTTTAATTATTTTTAGAAGTCTCAGGACAGAAAATGTAAGTTGGAATGAAAAAAATCATATGTGTGAAGTACAGCCTCTGATTGACTGACATTATGGAAAAGTTTTCTTTCTCCAATAGTATCACAGCTGGAATTATGCTATTTATTATTATTCAGTGAAGGAATGGAAATGAGTGTAGATCTTGTCAAACACCAACATGCACTACAGGTGCAGAAAGAGATGAGGCAAAATGGAAGGACCTACACTGTCTCTGAACACGAATTGTTAGGACAAGGTAGAGTTTACCGAAATAAGCTTATTCTGACTCTAGAGACACATGTAAGTTTAGGGAAATACATAATACAGCAGCTACTAGTCTTGCAAGAGGTGTACAATACCAGGAACTTAACCAGCACTGCAGAGAGGATAATTATGTTCTTTGCTTAGAAACATCTGTCTTTCAATCATATACTAAAAAAATTCTAGTTATCTAATACTGAAAAATCATTTAAGAATAGGATATTGGATACTCAAATGGTATTTGGAGCTGAACAAGATAGTCAAAGAAGAAAACAGGGATTATTGATAGTAATGTGTGCACGTTACAAGAGATTTTTTTGTTGCTGTCACTGAACTGCTGTTCATCTGGAGACCAATGTTCATGATTGCCAGCCACCTGGTTCAGAAATATACAGACATATGGCACAATTATTAATACTGACCCAAAGATATTGCAGTAAACATATTCCAAGTTTGAAAAAAACATTTGATAAATATTCATTTAATAAATGTAAACAAATGTGTTCTATTATAAATTCTATTCTATAAACACACATGCTTTCAGTGCCAAAGCAAAATCTCCTGAATACCAGTTTACTATAGTTTTGGGAGTTAAGCATATTATATCTATGACTTTCAATGATATCTGATAAAATTAAATGGAAAGGAGAGTAGTAAAATAAAAGTATAACTTCATGCTGATCAGCATTCAAATAAAAAATGTGGCTAAGGTCTGAATTAGCATAGCCATTTTGCAAATACAGGTGTAAGTCTTAAAGTGGTCTTAATCAAGCCAGACATAATGAATGTGTTAGAAACAAAATGGTAGAGATAATGACAACACTGATCAGAAAAGAAAAAGCTCAGATCTAAATGACAGTTAAAAAAAAGGCATTACATATTTTTAAAAGAATTAGCTAAAAAAGATTTGAATAAAAAAACCCTCCACATACACTCCACAAGAAAATTATAAAAGAATAATTCCCACTTTTTTACATGTGTCTTAATATCAGTTCTGAAAGCAAACAATACTGTTAGTGACAGATTCTAATTTATATTTTTGTTCTAAGTTAGGGGAAGAAAATAGTTCCAATGTGAAACACACCTGATAAATAGTTTAAATAAGCAGTTCTCCTTTTCATTGGTCTACCAACAACCTTAGTTGCAAGGTTGTAATGTTGAAGGTGGACTCTATTTCATTCTCTAATAGGTGGCAGAAACTGAAAAATCCTGTATAAAAAGGTAGTCAATGAACTCCAGGAAAACAAAGCCTAAGAATGAAAGCGTGACTAGGTGAAGAGCTGTCTCTAGGGGCTAAATCATGGCAAAGATATGTTTCTAACCCTCCAGTTGATAACCTTCATGTTAAAAGTCCTAAAGTGAAGATTATAAGTTGAGAGTTATGAACAAATGGACCTAGAAACTGCTGAAATAGATTATTATATATACCTGCTATACATAATTGCAGAAGTTATTACCTACCTGCAGTTCCTGCTACTGAAAATGACAACTCAGATTTTAGATATCGTTTCCAGATGTGCTTTAATAAAGTAGTCAAACTAGTGTAAGAAAATTATACAAAGTCTAGTCAAAACTATGCATTGCGGGGGGGGGAGGTTTAAATGTGATCAGTCTAACCAGTGCAGGTAAAACACCAGTAAAGATTATGATCCACTTGAACTTTTAAAGATATTTCTTTTTAATTAGTTGATTTTGGTCCAAATTAAATGAAGCATTCTTTTCCTCTCATACTTCCTACAATAAAAGTACCCTAGCATTTTCCAGTTGCTCTTTCTTCTAGATTTACCAAAAACAACAGGTCTTCCAGGTTTAAGCTATAGCTTTGCAGCAGGAAGCACTGGGAGGATTATCATTCTTCCTGCTGTAGAGACTGGTGCCAGCCCAAGTTGCAAAAGGCAGCACACCAAGAGTAAGGTATGAACATTTGATGGGAGAGTGTAAAGAAGAGAGAGGCAGACTCTCCTCGGTGGCACCCAGTGGCAGTAGAAGAAGCATTAGACATAAGCAGAAATACAGGAAATTCCATCTGAGTGTAAGAATAGATATAACTGAGGGTGGTCACACACTGGACCAGGTTGCCTGGAAAGGTTGTGGTGTCTCTATCCTTGAAGATATTTGAAACCTGATATTTAAAGCCCTGAATGACCTGCTCTAGCTGACCCTGATATAAGCATGGGGTTTGGTCTAGATGATGACCATATACCCCTGCCAACCTCAGTCAACCTCAACCTTTTGTGATTCCACAAAACAGATGTAGAAGCTCTATAACATGGTCAAGTCACTCAAATTGTGGACCTTGAATCCCAGGGTATTATGCTCCCAGGGGAGCAGTTACAGTATGCCAGATTCAGGAATTATTTGCCTATAGCCAGGGTCCTCAATGTTTCCACGACTACCGGATCCAGGCTATAGTTTCCCCATGTGCTTTCTTCCAAGCAAGACCTCAGAAAGGCTGGGACTTGCAGCAAGGAGTCAGGTGGTCCAGGAAGAGGTCTGTCAAAATAATATGCTGAATTCAATCACTCCACAAAACATTTTGAGTGAAATCTTTCAGAGATGAAACCTAGCCAAATCAAACCTCATACTAAACTGCTGCAACTTAATTACCTTATTTTAGTTTAAACTTCAGCTTTTGAGGTTGATGTGTAGTTTGGCAGACAGCAACAGAGCAGGAATAAAAAACAGACCATACTTTTTGTAAAACTGATCAAATTGTCAAAATCTTTAAATAAGCAAAGAAAAAACTCTTCCTCTAATTCCTTGCACCACCCAGCAAAGAGTACTTTAGTGACATGTATCCTATGATATATAGTAGTGAAGACATTTATTTGGTTTATGCTGTCATGCTTGCCTTCAAGAGTCAAAACAGATGTCCAACATAAGAGTTTCTCAAGCATATAAACAGGCAAACCTCTGAGTGTCATAACCTTTTATATTTACTATAAAAAAATAGAAATGTTTCACATAAGTTTATGCGAGTGCATGTGCTCATATATAACTAATACGATGTGCTTGTGTAAGATATACATCCTCTTAGAGGTAATTTAGAGGCAATTCAGTTTAGGTAATTCATCTTAGAGATAATTTAGTTTTCAAACTAGATAAATGAAAATATCAAGGTCCCACATTCCTAACTTATACCTGTTTTGTGTTCAAACTGCTTGTAACTGACTACCAATGCAGAGTTCCATATTTTACTTTTGACTCTTCCCTTTCTAATCTGTCCTGATACTCTGTTTCTTATTAGCATAACCGCTTAACTTTACTTATTTCAGCAAAAGATAACTTCGTCTAATAAGCCCATTACAGGCTCATTAATGTCAGGCCTCTAAGGAAAGATGTATATCAGCTGTCTTTCATCATTCCCCTCTCAGACAGTTTCTTTTTCTCCTCCCTCAAAACTCTTCTGGAAAGATGAGAGGCAGTATGAACACTTTACTCATTTTCCACCTGTCTAGTGGCCCCTACCATTTTTTGTTTATACATTTCTTTTCCCAACTCTGTTATGGGTCAGCTTTATCTTTTATCCTTAACTTGGAGATATCTCTCTTGTGTTTCATGAAAATTCCTCAGAAAAAATATTTAACTTTCTATTTCTAATTGACCCACAACTTCCCTATTGTGAAAGCTATGTCACTTTTGGCTACCCAATTTTCATTATATTTTGAGCATCAAGCTCCTCCTAAATGCAGTTCTCCTCTCTCCTCCTGAAAGTGTACCTTCAGGTTGCATACAAACAGAAAAAGTGGCAAAAATCCTTGTGTGAATTCTTTACAAATTACTTACCTCTCTTCCTATCACACTGTAGCCCAACAAATCTTGCGAATAGGTATTTGTGTATCAAAATACCAATCTGTCTGGTTTTCATGTAGGTTATCTCAAGTGTATGAAAACGTTAATATGGTTCACAAAAATAGGAGCGTTACTTCAAGGTCTCTGAAATCCCCAAAAGAAAGGTGCTGTAGTTATAATACATTTAGATGCCTAAAAAAACTGTTCCCCTGAGAATAAGTGGACCTTCTCCCTTTTGTGGTCAAGATAAGAGGGTTTAGAGAACTGTAGTGATGTCTTATGTCACTTTATACTGAACTTACTGTAAGCTGAGATGACTGAATATCTTTGTCAATTCACTACATTTCATGGACACTTAATCCATTCTGAGCACTATGTAGAGGTACATTATTTATTTGCTTGTGAACTCTTTATATCAGATTACCTCTATATGCAAAGGGGTGCTCCTATAATTCAGCTTGGAGTTCAGTGTTATCTTTATTTCTGTCGTGGTTTGGGCTGAACCGGCCACTGGGTGAATGACAGATGCTCCCCTCTACCTCTTTTCAAAGAGAGAGGCAGGAGAGAGAGAGAAAGCTTTATGAGTTTAGAACGAACTAAACTACTTTAATGAAATATTAATAATAAAATGAAAAGAAAATAATGAAATATATACAAAACCTTATCAAGCTCCCAAGATGACAATCACATCACCAGCTGGCACTGGGGAAGTCCCAAACTGGACTCAGTGATGGACGGGAACTCGATTATGAATCTGGATTCAGGAATGCACAGATCAGGATCAAAGGCAGATGAACAGACAGAGTCCTCCTCAGACACCGGCCGTTGAAGAAAGAGCTGACCCTTTGATCCCTCAGCTTTTATACTGAGCATGAGGCAGATGGGATGGAATACCCCTTTGGTCAGTTTTGGGTCACCTGTCCTGTCTGCTCCTCCCCACAGGTGGGACCCCTCTACGCTTTTCCGCTTCTGACCCTTCAACGGGGCAAATAACCAAGTCAGCTGTCCTTGGGTGTTATAGCAATAAGTATAAACCAGAGCCTCTCTGCATACCATGCCTGGGCATCAACTATAAACATAGGTCTTATCACTCTGAGGGTGAATATGCTGTTAATTTCAGTAGTTAGAAGAGGCCTAGCTAAAAAGTAAAGTTACTGAACAAAATTGGTTCTGTTTTACCTCAAACCAGGACAATTTCAATGCATTTCTACATCTTAAGCTCCCTAAATGATACACAATGTAAAACCTTTCCTAATGGGTCCCAGAGAGCAAGGCTGATAAAAGGTATTCATTTATCAAAAGCTCTACTTCAACGATCAGCATGTTCATCAGAAATGACAATACTTTTTTCGTAGAGGCTCTCAGGAACTCAAGACACTCATTACAGATGCACTGCTGAATGACAACTGTATAAAGAAAGAAAAAGGTCACCTCGTTGTTAATTGGTTGTCCATGTTGCATGAGCAGTGCCAACATATCTTACATTAAACTAATTGCCAGGCAGCAAAAGCAAAATGTTTCTCTAGATTCTGCACTGTTGATTAACTATATTAGATAATTAAAATATGTAAAAATATCATATAAAGAAAAGATGCAAATCAAAACAGGCATTAAAAATTATGCACATAGAAAATACAGTTTTTCGGTTTGTATACATTAAGTCTTCTGAAACTTTTTAAATTAACCTTTAAAGAACGTACAATAATCTTTTACCCCAAAATAGAGAACTTTAAGATTAATGATGTAATTTTTTAAAGAAATAATGAAATAGGGTTTAATATAACTAGGGAAAAAGTTAGTGGTTACCTACAACACTAAAAGACTGAATTTGATAACAAATCAGGTTCATCCAGTGCATTAGTATTCTGACGTTTATGAAACAGCTTGTCTTATTTTGTAAGCGTGTCCTCATCAGCGTATTTTCATGTTACACTGAAACAAAACCTATGACTTTGTACACAATTTTTATTTCTTCCTCGAATCTCCTTGTGGAAGTGTCAGTAAGCTTTCAGTGATAATATTTCATACTTTACAGAGAACATTTCCAAAACAAAGTCCGTATTCTTTTTTGTCCTAGTAAGCTGTTATTCATCCCTGTGAGAGGTAGCAACTCCCATCTCCCACAGCACTGCGTGGCTTGTGAACTAGTTCATATTGAGTTCAATGGTGGGCTTTCATATCTGCCCAGTTTGGTAGATTTCAGCCACAGTTACATCAGGAAGATGTAAGAAATATCATCATTATGTTTGCTTTAAAATGGATCAAGTACCATCTAATTTGCAGACAAATAAATAAAAATACACAAGATTAAAAGCCGTACTAAGCAATTCCTGCAGCAAGAAGCTGTGGAAGAAATTTCACTGAAAGACAAATGTAATTTCAAATTATCTTAATGTTGAACAATAGTTAGCTAACTTTATTATTTTCAACTATTCTCAGCAGTGTTCATTCACCAGTAATCTGAGTTACAGTAGCAAGAAGAATTGCAAAGGAAAATCTCTCCAATGACTTGGACTCCAGGGATCTCAGCAATCAATGTGTTAAAGTCTTTCAAATCTTTTGAAATTAACCGTAAAACAAAACCAGAAACTTCACACAGGAAAACAAATAAATCTTTAACTTTATAAATCCGTCTTAGCTGACAGATAAGATCAGTAACACAATTTCACAGGTCTAATTCTATTCCCAATTTGTTGTGTTTGTTGGGTGTGGTTAGCAGAGGTAGTTTAATCTGTGCGAGTTGTCAGGGAGTTAATTTCAGCTATTGGACAATTTATTTTACTTAGGGTAGAATCTCACATAAGACTGGGTGAAGAAAACACAGGAATAAAGTGCAGCATTAAAAGGACAAAAAAGAAACCACAGAAGTTAAGAAGTTAAAAAAGAGAAACACTTTCAGGGAAACAGCT
The DNA here is from genome assembly GCF_000708025.1 of Charadrius vociferus. Lineage (NCBI taxonomy): Eukaryota > Metazoa > Chordata > Aves > Charadriiformes > Charadriidae > Charadrius > Charadrius vociferus. The sequence goes on along the minus strand of NW_009647830.1, from coordinate 5,661,561 downwards.
TAGCTTTTCTGTAGGCAAAACTAATGCAACAGAGAGAAGGGAATGAAGATATTTTAGATAATATATTCAGTGTAGGGCAAGATTAAGGTAAGAGTATTCTAGGGCTACAGGATAAAAATTGAGATCTTATATCCTAAACCACTGATAACTGTGGAAGAGTCTTAGAACCAGGGCACAGGATTCAAGAGAGTTCTTACAGTACGATTCTTCACTGAAATACAAGACCAAAACCAAAATCTCTTCTTAACTAAGCACTTGCTAAAGAAAGACATTTTTGCAGTCCGACAATATAGTGAGAGTCTCCTGTTTTTTAAATATTTGCATTTGATACAGTGAACATTATTAAAATGTAATGTTACATTTTATGTGGATTAAGTACATAATAGGGTCAAAGTTTCCAGTGTATGTGACTCAAATAGATGAATATACCCAGACAGAAAAACTCTGCGCAACACTCATCCTCAGTCTGTATGTGAACAGATTTTGGCTTTTAGTTGAAATTAGGCTAGTTTAAATGGGTTAGTTGTGGATGTTCTTGCCTGTGTTCACTTAATCCTTATTCATGAGAATTTTTCTTAAAAAGCGCACTAATCTACATATTCGTATGAAAACCCATGATCCTAACATAGTAATACATTTTGTGAGTAATCTTGATTAAGATCTCCCCTAGGGATCTGCTGATATAACAAAACATTTGCTTGAAGCATCTTTAGCAATATGGATGTAGAGTACTCTGGCACCAGAATACTGGGGTCTAGAAGACTGGAAGGTACCACCAGAGGAGTATAAACAAAACATCTCATAAATAGGATTGGTTTAGTCAAGGAAACCATGCTTTCCTCATGTTCTACAATCACTGAAGAACTGAGTGTAGTTGGCCTGCAGAAAGCAGCTGTTAAGATTACATATTCCAGAGTCAGAGTATTTTTGTTAAACTTCTATAGTTATTAATGGTGTTTTGGCAGTTTCATTATGACATACCTAATGCAGCACAGACTAAAGCAGGGAAAACAACAATCTCCTAATGAACTCTTCAAAACTTCAGAGAAATATCTGCAACAACCTGGTGCAAGTTAGAATACCTTACATTCAAGTCCTTCACCAGTACACCACATTTTACACCAAATTAATTTAACTAATTACTAAGTCCTGGGAAACAACTTGAACTCAGAAGTTTAAGTTTTTTAGTCTCTGATTCATTATCTCTCCAAGGGCTAACTCCTTTTTCCAGGAGTTAAATCTTGGTTTATTATCACCAAGACAACTACTTAAAGAGCAGGAAAAAAAATTTGCTTAAGTGATTAGCATCAACTAGCAATTGTTAAGTACTGATGTGAAGAAGAAAAAAAAAAAAGGGAAACCAAAATTCAATAAAGTAGTACTTAGGCCATCAAAACTATAAATATACAATATGGTGGTTTTTCCCCTCATTGAGTTACTTGAGGAGATCTATTCATATAAGGATCTTCATATAAGGAATTTTAAATATCCTTAGAAGAAAGTCAGTCATGCATACTTGACAAGCAGCTTGTCATCCAACAACAAGTAAACAGGATGCTTTATGCATAAACATTAGCATATAATGAAAATAGATTCCCTCAAATAGCATGCTGAAAAATTTCCATTATCATAGAAATCTATACCATACTGTAATGAAACAAATAAACAAAACCTTAAGCAGTTATTTTTGTAAACATCAATTACAGATCACAGACTATTGAGCAAAACAAGAACTAAAAAGGAAAGACTAAAGAATCCATGCCGATCAGCAAGTTACACAGGCTGTGAGATGAGAAATTAGAGAAAAAGGAACATCACAAAAAAAGATTTATACCAGCGCAGAACTAGATTTGGTGACATTTCTGGGAAAACTAAAAAGATAATAATCAGTAAGGATATCAAGTTGTTAAAGGACAGGGTTTGCATCTTAACTCTTAAATAAGTTGCAATAACTATTTTCATTTTCATCATCACATGAAATATTTATATGCTCATGGCTTCATGTCCTAAATGATATGAGAAGCAGAATTTCCTATTTATTAGAAAACAAAACAAATACTAAAAGTCTTTGGAAGAGCTCTGAATTTCATGCTCTGAATAATATCATTAGTCATCCTGTTTTTAGAGCAAGTGTATATGATAGATAAAGATAACTTCTTGCCTGTCAAATCCCCATAGATTACCTTAATTTTAGCTTTTTTTTTTTTTTTTTTCAAAATCAAGACCCAACCAGATTACATTGTTCAGATTTTCATGTTGCTGGAAACATTTCACATTTTAAAATATTTAAACTACTCCAAAAGTAATCATGGGGAAAAAAAGATGTTCTTCAACAAGGTCGTGTTAATATGCATGGGGTTTTTTAAGTGACAAAATAAAAAATGATTAAAGGTTTGACCTAAATGTAATTGTATGCATTTTTCTTAAACATACATATGCATAAGAATATACATATAAGCAGAAAATGCGTAAACAGAGTTGTGTTCAAAAAGATTGGAAAAACAAGCAAAAAATTTGAGTTTTTACCAAACTCTTATTTATATGCAACTTCTTCCTAACAAAAATAGCATTAACGAAAACAACTTCCTATGTTTAGCATAATTTAAAAGCTGTGAAGCTTCATAGAGCTAAACCCAAAATTAATTCCAGTTTACCTGTACTTGACACCTCCTATGGATATTTCTCTTCTGTGTGTTGACTTTTTGGATGTTCTACGTTTTTGGTGTGTTAATTAAAGTCAGGCATGAATACACTGTAAATACAGTGAGTCGGATCATATCTGAAGCTTAAATGAATTGACCCTTAAAGCTTTGTTCAGGTTTGGGGTAAAGCAGAACCAATTTTCTGTTCAGTAATTTTACTTTTCTGTTAAGTCTCTTCTAACTAACTGAACTCTGAGTTTAACAGTATATTTCTCTAACAGTATCCACTTCCAGAGTGATAAGATCTGATTGTTTATAATTTATACCAAGGAATGGTCTGCAGACAGGCTCCTGATTACATTTATTACTATAACACCCAAGGGCAGCTAACTTGGTTATTTGCCCTGTTGGAGGGTCAGAAGCAGGAAAGCGTAGAGGGGGCCCACCTGTGGGGAGGAGCGGACAGGACAGGTGACCCAAAACTGACCAAAGGGGTATTCCATCCCATCTGCCTCATGCTCAGTATAACAGCTGAAGGATCAAAGGGTCAGCCCTCTTTCTTCAATGGCTCTGTCTGTTCATCTGCCTTTGATCCTGATCCGTGCATTCCTGAATCCAGATCCATAATCGAGTTCCTGTCCATTGCTGAGTCCAGTTTGGGACTTTTCCAGTGCTTGCGGGTAAAATGATCATCATCCTGGGCACTCAATATGGGTTTGTATATATTATATATTTTTCATTATTTTCTCTCTAGCATTTTATTAATATTTTCATTACAGTAATTTAGTTTCTTTTTAAACTTGTCAATCTCTTTCCCCTCTCATCCTTCTCTTCCTGAAGGGAGATGCTTTCCCTTCTCTGAAGGGGAAAGAAGTAAAAGAGAGCATCTGTTGTTTATTTCAGTGGCCAGCCCAGCCCAAACCATGACAAGCTTTAGTAAAATCCATATCAGGATTTCAATAGTTCTCACAGTTTATTAAATCCCATATTTTCTGTCAAAAGTCTTAGAGCTCATACATCAAGGGGGTGAAGGTTAATCATAAAGCTAAAGCCAGAAACATAGACTCCAATCCAAAGTTTTGAAACTTCTTTATATCAGGGAGGAAGTTTCAGGCCCAGCAGCATGCTGCTAGTTTGGTCTCACATATTCTTTCATCATCCTGTGGTGCAGCAGGATCTGGAGGTAAAAAATGTGCAGTGCACCCTGCAGTTTCCCAAAATACAAGCAACAGCATGCTATTTTGCTTTCCAAGTCATTTTTTATCATTGTATCAAATAAGAATGACTTTTCTGGCCATCCATACTCATAAAACAAATAAAAATATTATTTAAAAAATCAATATTTTTTAAAATTAAAAAGAAAAAAGAATTAAAAAATAAAAGACTCTGCATCTCCATTTGGTATGAGTAAGTATATGTCCCCAGATTGTAGAGATATTTAATAGCAGACAGGGCTGAGCTGTTCCATTGGATGCATGTGAGAGAGATGGCACTCTATAAAAGTGTTTCAAAACATGATGCAATTTTGTTCATGTGAATCCCCTTTACAAGACGTTAGAAATTGAAAACTATAGTTTTCAAGAAGGGGTTATGGATTCAGCTTACGGTTCTGCAGACCATTTCCCAGTTCAACTGTTTGGACAGGAGGTTGGACAGGACAACTCGCCGAGTACTCATGACTACGCTTAATACAGAGTATAGCAATGACCTGCCTTCAGGAACCAGGTATGGTGAAGACCTGGTAAACCAGGCTGTTGCTGAGACTATAGAAAAGGAAGACAGACATCAGTTTGTGAGTTCTGAGAAGGCCACTCTGTAGAGAAAATGCCTTGGGCAATCTGTGCCAGGAGGATCTAACAGTTCTCTCAAGGACTTGATCCTAAAAGGAATCCTAATCTTAAACCACTTAACCTGTTTTAAATCTCTTTCGCATTGTTCTTTATGTGAGACAACTGAAATAGCATTCCACAGCTAAAAGAATGGTCTAGAAAAAAACCACAGCAGTCCTAAGAAGATGATTTAGAACATCTATTTTCTCAAACTCTATGGTCTGTGAGAAAAAATTAAAAAAAAGGTTAAATTCAGTATCTGCATTGTGTAAATCTTTCTGAGTGATTTGGGAATAGAGCAGTGGTCAGTCACAACCTAGACTGACAGATTTTTGAACCCCACTGCATTCAGTGATTGACTCCAGACATTATAGCGACATCTTTGAGTGAAGAAAATTGGATTATTTCCAGAGAAGTGGGAGAAAAAAAAAAAACAACACCAAAACAAATCCCACTTTAAAGTGTCAGTATCATAGATTCTAAAGCACTTTGTTATGTAGATACCACGAAACAACCATATCAAGGAAAGTTTAATGGAGAAGCTACAAGAAATCCTTTGGCTTCCTTTTCTCTACCCTTCACAGACCTTCATTGGGTGTAAACTATGAAATCTGAAGGATACTGAAATATCTATTTTCACATTGCCACTGTGTTACTCAAAATCACCACTGAAAAAGTAACTGACTATAACAAAGAGCAGATTTTGTTTCTATTACTTGCTTGACCTCTTTTCCACATTATTCCAATGTTTGTGCAAGAAGCTGAGTACTTCTTTTGGCTCTTACTGCTGCTAAAAGTACTCAGCAACTCACAAAAATAAAATCCTCGGCTCTTTCACAGAGTCACCAGGAATTATAAAGGAAGATCTCCAAGACATTAAAAGAAAACAAAACACACAAGCAGGTGAAACATTAAAAACCCAAAATATTTTGAAGTCAGTGCCACAAAATTTGCCCATCTGCTCCTCAATCATCAAACCAGAAAATTAAAAAAGACAAGCTCTGATAAGAAGTATAGCTGAGGACACAATTTTAATTAAACTATGCTTTTGAGCTTCAACCTTTAAAAAATGCTTCCTTTTTTTTTTTTTTTGTATTTTTGAGTTCTGTACACAGATGTGTATTAAGACTCCGAAAATCAGATTTTTAAGATTCATTCTCAACAATGACAAAGGCAAGAATTTTCCAAGACCTAACACTAACACTGTAGCAAATATCAAGTAACGACACTTTTCATTTAGAAAATGAGAGATTGACTTTTTAGTAATCCCATGCAAAATGCATCTCTATAGCAAGAGGAATATACTGGAACTGAAAAAGTAGTATAAGTATGTTTGTAGGACTTTCATGAATCCACTTTGACAACATTTCAAGTTATTTTTCAATTTTTTAGCAATCTTACTTTGTCAGTGCTGGAACAAAAAACTCTACAAACACGGTGAAGACAAAATGCAAAACTACTAGGCAATGTAGAGCCACCCACATACAAATTGATACTTCCATGGACTTACGGCCTTGCTTTTAGTGCCTGACAACCTTGCAAGAGGATGAATTGCTAATAATATCAGCCACTGCTCTGAGACTTTCCTTTTAGCTCAAACAACATCCCTGCAAGACTTCATTCCAAGCAAAGTTCAAATGCCAGCAAAACCTGCGGACTTTAATGACACTTGGAGTAAAAAGACTCGATTTAATAACACTATGGGCTTCTACTATGTACAAGGGAGCTCTCAAAATTATTTTATGTGGATTGCTAGTGTACTGCTATGGGGCTTACAAGAAGCACTGGTCATTTAGGGGATTTTAAGAAGTATAATCTTTGCACAATATTATTAACTGAATCAGCCTTTGATGTTTTCTTAGAAGTATATTAGGCACATTTTCCAGAAGATCACTATTTTAGTTTAGTCTGCAGTTTTATGGGGAATGTAAACTAAAATTCAGTGTTAGAGGTGATATTGAGTGAGAAGTGACAAGAGTTACATTTAGGCAAGTAATTCTCTCTTAAATACAGTGAAATATTAAACTAACCCTGAAAATATAAAGTCCAGAAAGGTAACCAGTATTAAACAATGCATTACACTCCCTGATCTGCTTGTATTTTAGAAAGCCTGATCCCTTTGTAAAGGGAAATATTACAACATTAACTTGCCTTTATAGACGTTTTTATATGTACGATAAAAGTCACCAGAACCCAAACCTCAAGTGGTTTATATCGATTGGAAATTTCTGAAGCTAAACTATGTAAAGCCCTCTTCAGTCTTGTCCTAGGAAAGTTTATTACTAGAAAAAAAATATTGAGTAAACTTATTGTTTTTCTAAATTTTGATTTCCACAGAAGTAGTAGCAATTACTTTACTTTCCCCAAAGATAAGCTTGCCTGAAATTTTCCGTCTAAACCTTTATGCTTAGGATAAAGCTATCATGATGTACAAGACTTATATAATGTTTAAGTCTAGGTCTGTTTCAGCTGTGTGCAGAGACAACATTTTCTGTCTGCAAGCAAATCTTTTGTTTTCCTCAATCCTCTGCTTGTCAGACAAAATGTCTATTATATTTGCAAAGGTCCTGACTGGAAGAAGGTGAACTTGGTGTTCTGTTTTTCATAGTCTTAATCCTGAGGTAAATTGATCTTCATTAGAACAGACATCTGCTTTTCTTTTCAGCTTACAGTGGATGTTTTCCTCAATTAACAAGGATAGACAACTGCTGAGGTGGCTAACATCCAATCTGTCAAAGAATCAGTGGTTATAGAGCACTAGAGGAGGTGAAGAAGGAAGCTATTTACTGAAAAAGAGTGACACCAGCTCATCTAGTGCTCCTGCACAGCCCATGGTATTCCAAATACTATCTTTGGAGAGCCTAGCTGTCAGAGGTTAAGTTTACACTGAGCATAATCTATTCTTTCAGGAAAAAAACCACCAAACTATCCATTGTTATTTTTCACGCACAACCTAATTATGCAGAAGAAAAAAAAAAAAAAAAGAAAGAACCATCCTACCTGGACAGAGACATCAAAGTGCTGCTGCTGCTGCTTCCTACATGTACTCATTTCAGAATTGGGTGAGGTGTTTTCTTGTTTGGGGTGAATTTGTAAGAAAATGAGCAAACTAGCTGTGCTATTTGGCATTTAATTATCAGCATAATTTATTGGATTACTACAGTTCCTGGCATCACTCGAAGCAGAAACATATTTAAATGTTTCAACTTTGTGCTTGAACTTTTACCACTCCCCACAAAAGATGGCTTTTGATGCCATGGGATCATGAGCAGCCATTAATTATGACAATTATGCTTAAGCACTTTCTCGTGTATTGAATACAAGTTACAGTTCAAAGAATGTAGTTTACCTTCCTTAGAGGAAAAACATTTTCTACGTAAAATAAACTGTGCACATTTTTTGTGAACCGTGAGCTACAGACCAGCTAAACACAGCCAAGAACAGGTGATTGCACACTTTAGGTTCTTCTCTATAGAACGATAAGAAAAAAAGTGAGATGTCATGTAAGATTTCAGGGTGAGTGACGTATATGAAGGGAAAGGTGCCTCCAACACCAAAAAACTTTGTAATTTTTTAAGAAGTAAAAAATGCAAATATATAGAAAATCAGATAATTATTTGTTAGCCCACAATATAATGAATTGTCTATTAAACTTCATTCCAGCATAGAAGGAGAAATCAACAGCTAAATCAAAATTAATGATTTCTTAACTACAAGGGAACCGGTACAGCTTGTGTAATATTCATGAGACATAATGAATATTACTTTAAATTACTAGTTTCACAAAGCTAATAAACCTATCAGCTAACTTCTTAGAAACTATTTAAAAAACAGACTGATAACAGTTTAATCTTATATGTGTACACACATATTTTAGTAAAAATCCCCAAATTCTTAAAACTAGAGGGAAAGCAATTTTAATTATTAAGGGAAAGGAATTGTGTATGTTAATAAAAGTTGTATCTCCTACATATAGTAAACACCTTAAATATATAAGGAGGCATATCTTGAACTAATGAAGTTACGTTTCTTCTCCATTGGCATGGTTATTACTGTAGCGACCACTCTGGCTGTCCAGACCGCGAAAAATTCTGCAAAATATTGAGGACTATTCAAGCACATAAGCTTGAATAAGAATAATAAGAAGCATTAAAAGTTGAATATATTTTATGTTTCCTATTCAAGTTCTGTTTCAAGGAACTCAGTCGCCTCAGTTTATCAAGGAGCGAATTTTTGCAAAATCTGTAAACACTTGTCTGGGGAACAGAAATTTCCCAATAGAGAACTTCCTGGTCTGAAATATAGAGTTATGACCAAGCATCAGGCTGGAGTAAAACTTGATACACTGAGAATAAAAGTAGATTTTTTAACATTGTTATTTTTCTTTTTTTTTTTTTTTTTTTTTAACAACACTACTGTAATAGTTCTAATGCCAGGCAATGAAAAAATAGAAATAAAACAAAAATCCACAACTATTTTTAGTTAAGACAAAAATAAATACGATATTAATAAAGACTTGACTTCTATATAATTCAATTCTACGTGTAGGAGGAACTATGCCATTAAAAATACAAGCCTACTAAAGAAACATTTTGGTGTAGTTTTGAAAGATTCTGCCTCCTCTTCATTAAATGCTAGTTTATTCTCTATCAACACCTTTTCAACTCAAGTTAAGCCTATATGAGAGCAAGGAAAAGAGAAAGAAAAAGTAGTGACTGCCATACCAATGTTTTATTTCCTAAAATTAGGGTAGAAGAGGAAGAAAGGTTTGCTTACTACCTATATTCCTTATTTCTCTGGAAGAGCTGAATTGTTACAGCTATGCTAAAAAGAATAAAAAAGTCTGTATTCTATGAACACTTTTCTAATCACTTTACAGCCAACTTAGAGACACGAGTTTAATAGACCTTTTTTTTTTTTTCAACTGACCTGTTATACAGAGATACTAGAAAGCAACAACTACTCATTGAGGAAATGCTATACAATACAGATTTTTTTTTAAACTTGTTCACGTTTGGGTATTCTGACTGGGTATTCTGCCCAGTCAGAATGTTTCACCACTGATTATACTTGGACATAAAACCAACATTTAAGGATCATTTTGGGGCATATTGACAACTATCTTTGGAAAAACAGAACATAGGCAACAGCAACCTTTCACGTCTTCCCTCAAGTCCCTCCCTTTAGTTAGGATTTTGACATATCTATTTCGATATGTTCAATTCTTTCAGTTCAATTGATGTTGCTTTCCATTGTATACATAGACACACCCTGGGAATGCCTCACTAAGTCTCTGCCTGGATTCTTAATTTCCTTCAGACTTAATGTTTTTTATTTGTTATTTTTATTAGTCCCTTCCTAAACTCAGTTGTCACAGTTTGTTATTAAGGAAATGCCTCAATGTGATATATTTTCTTTTAGATGACATTTTGTCTAAAAACTGGAATAACATGTTCCATAACTTTCTAATAAGAAAAACTCAAAACTCAATACTTGAGTCACCCACAACAGATAGTCTGATCTCTCCTCTCTTTTTCTTTAAATTAAAATAAATATATATATGCATGCATTCACAAGTTGTGTGGGGTAAGATTTTGAAAACACAAACACAAGTTTCGTTGTCTCTTCTGGCAAGATTTCTCTCATTTCTCATACTTTTCCTGAAAACAAAATAATAAAAGAAGAGTACCCTTTAAACAATATCATCCTATTGTTGGAAATTGAACACTAAACAATCTTTTAATGGGAGTACTAATAAGTGTCAGCAATATTTGATATCACATCATACCAGCATAATATGCAACAATACAGTTACGTTCAGAGTTTACCACTATTTAAATGTGGGCTAGCTATAAAATAAGACGTGACGTGTTTCATCTCATTTTGTGTTAGAAATATGTATTTTCACTTAGTGGAAATAAAGACTGTCTTCTCCCACTATATCTTAAAGGTAGACATAAGCTAATAATTATTAGCATTCATATAACTATATAGTTATACCTGTCGTTTTTATTAAGTATAATTTTACCCTCCAGGCAACTGTTTAAAACAGCAATTTCAAATTTAGCTTTAAGGCACTCATCTAATTTATTTTCAAGCATATGCTCATTACTAAAATGAACTGGAATGAAACCTTAACACATTTCTAGTGCATAATGAGTACTTAAAAACATTGTTTAATTGCCATCTATGATGTTTTGGGAAAAGCACAATTACACATTACTTTTCCTGGTTTTTTCTTTTTGATAAGAGGACTTGCATTCTCTGCCAGGCTGCATATCCAGTTTAAAGTTCTACTTTGATGCCTTCTCTTTGCTATTACTTTTTCTTCATGTTGAGGTGATATATACAGAAAACAGCAAGAAAGCTTTTTAAAGCAATCATTGGACAAACAATTAATTACTGAATATTTTACTCCACATTACAGATTTGCCTACATAAGATTAAAACTAAAAGTAAAGAAGGTCATTGTTTGGTTGAGCAGCTGAAAAAAATCAGGCAATTCACATCAAGACTTAATTTGCATGAAATTTCAGGGTACTTTGGAATAGTAGCCTGACTCTTGATCTGCTGCCAAAGCACATACTTCAGTTTACCTTTTCTTTTTCATTAAAAAATGCTTGTGAGTATAAGGAACTCAGAATGTTAGAAATGAGAAATAACTGCACAAAGCATTGCTGTATCTGTCGAAGATCCCTATCAGGAAGATTAGGTATGTTCTACCTTTTGCGAGAGCGACAGGAATGTTGTATTAGTAATTGCTATCTCTGTATCTTTAGAATAGCTGACAACAGAAGTAATATTTGCAATTTAAGAAAAGCAAGTGATGTTAATAACAGCAGTGGATTAACAGTGACTTGTCATTGGATTTGATTAAGCAAGGCACATTTAGTTTAAGCTTATAAATTAGCATTTTGCTAGGGCAGAGATGTATTCTTACAATTTTTTGTCACTTAAAGAGAATCCATAACTAAAATCTAGAATGCTTATTTAATTAAAAGAACAGTTGATTAATATAAGGCATTTATACTTAGATAGTATAAATTATCTATATTATACTATAAAGTATAGATTAGATAAAGCCAGAATTTCTTTAGCTTCCATAGGTTTTCACTTAGTTTTTCTTACAGAATATTAGACAGGAACAACAAATCATTTGAATTCTTTCATTTCACAAGAAATCTGAAAGTAATGCACCCCTCTCTTCAAACGTTAGAGATGAAACTAATATTATTAAAAAGACTTTTATCAATAATAGAAAAAATTAAAATAATAAATTCTCCAGCCTGACTCCCTTGAACATGAAGAATACATTTTCCTTTACTAAGTAAAATAAACCAGAGTACTCAAAAGACTTCAATGAGATAAAAATCAGACATTTCCATTTATTTTCTGCTTTTGAGGCATTGCTGTGTGTAACATCTGGTTAAATCAGCCTCCTGGTATTCTAACCAAACATGGTCCAATATAATATAGTGATTTCTGGCAATAAAGCTGTTACTAGAAGTACTTAGCTTTTTACAAATTCAAAGAAAGAAAGAGAAAAAGAAGCTTTTATGTAGCTGTACTTCATCACATGTAAATGCTAGCAAATTACATTAGTAACTGGAAGTGTTTGCTGATCATCACTGTCTTGAGAGAAAATTAAGAACTTTTTACTGATTCATACTCTAGGAAATGCCTACTTACTATTTAAAATCCTAAGAATGCATGACTCAAAATGGGTAAAACTCGCAATCACATTGCCTTTCCTCCCACACTTGCTAAGAGTGTTACAGCTCAGGCCTATAGAAATGAAATTACCTGTGTCTCCACTGGTCCAGCGCTCCTCATGGCATCCTGGGCACAGGAATGCTCCATCTCACAGACGATCTAGATGTTCTGCACGTTTTCTTCCAATCTGCCAATTCGCACCATATAACTAAAGGAATGATTTTTTTTTCTCAGAAATTTAAGATCAGAAGAACATTTCTCATTGGGTCCCTCCCCCCCAAATCATAGATACAATTGCATTGCTTGACTCTCCAATGCTCTCTGCAATTAGCAGTAAGCCACTGAGTTTCTGAGAAGCAGACATTAAGTCTGGATGATTTATATATTTGTTTTCCATGTAAATCCTACATCTGTTATTAATCTGATATTAATCCTAATAATACTAGCCACTCTAGCCAGTAAATTAGTTTCAGGGTCCCAATTGAAATGCCTCTATGCAAATGCATGTAGCATGGAGAATAAACAAGAGGAGTTAGAGACGTGTGCACACCTGCAGGGCTATGATCTTACTGGCATCACTGAGACATGGTGGGATGGCTCCTATGACTGGGGTGTTGGAATGGCAGGATACAGGCTCTTCAAGAAGGACAGGCAGGGGAGACAAGGAGGTAGTGTTGCCCTCTACGTCAAGGACCAGCTGGAATGCATGGAGGTCCACCTGGGGAAAGATGAGGAGCTGACCCACCGAGAGTTTATGGATCAGGATTAAAGGGAGTGCAGGGACAGGTGATGTTACAGTGGGGGTCAGCTACAGGCCACCCAACCAGGAAGACTGAGGAGCTGAGGCCCTCTATAGACAGGAGCAGCCTCACGTTCACAAGCCCTCACTCTCATGAGGGACTTCAGCCACCAGGGTATCTGTTGGAGGAACAACACAGCAGACCATAAGTGACAGGAAGTTCCTGGTATGCATCAATGATAACTTTAATTCTCCAAGTGATAGAGGAGCCAACGAGGAGAGGTGCCATGCTGGACCTTGTTCTCACCAACAAGGAGGGGCTAGTGGGGAACATCAAGCTCAAGTGTAGCCTTGGCTGCAGTGACCACAAGATGGTGGAGTTCAAGATCCTTAGGGCAGTGAGGAGAGTGCACAGGAAGCTCGCTACCCTGGACTTCAGGAGAGTAGACTTTGGTCTCTTCAGGGACCTGCTTGGTGGAGTACCATGGGTAAAGCCCTGGAGGGAAGAGGGGCCCAAGGAAGTCTGGCAAGGAAGCTTGGCAAGAACATGGAGCAGATCCTCCTGGAAACTCTGAGAAGAGGTATATGGAAAATAAGGAGGTGGTTGTTGACAGCCAACACGGCTTCACCAAGGGCAAATCATGCCTGACAAATTTGGTGGCCTTCTATGACAACGTTACAGCACTGGTGGATAAGGGAAGAGCAACTGACATCATCTACCTGAGTCCAGGTAGATGCAGAGGTTTTTACACTTTTCCACACAACTTCCTTGTCTCTAAACTGGAGAAACATGGATTTGATGGATGGACCATATGGTGGATAAGAAATTGGCTGGAAAGTTGCGCTCAAATAGTTGTGGTCAACAGCTCAATGTCCAAGTGGCGACAAATGGTAAGTGGCATTCCTCAGTGGTCAGTATGGGGACCAGCACTGTTTAACTTCTTTGTTGGCAACAACAACAGTGGGATTGAGTGCACCCTCAACAAGTTTGCCAATGACAGACACCAAGCTTTGTGGAGCGTCAGATGTGCTGGAGGGAAGTGATGCCATCCAGAGGGACCTGGACAGGCATCAGAAGTGAGCCTGTGCAAACGTCATGAAGTTCAACAAGGCCAAGGGCGAGGTCTTACATCTGGGTCGGGGCAATCCCAAGCACAAATACAGGCTGGACAGAGAATGCATTGAGAGCAGCCCTGAGGGGAAGGACTTGGGGGGGGTGTGGTTGATAAGAAGCTCAACATGAGCCAGCAATGTGTGCTTAAAGCCCAGAAAGGCAACCATATCCTGGGTTGAGTCAAAAGAAGCATGGCCAGCAGGTCGAAGGAGGTGATCCTGCCCCTCCACTCCATTCTTGTGAGACCCCACCTGGAGTACTGTATCCATCTCTGGAGCCCCCAGCATAATAAGGACATGGACCTGTTGGAGCGGATCCAGAGGAGGGCCACAAAAATTATAAGAGGGCTGGAGCACCTCTCCCATGAGGAGAGGCTGAGAGAGTTGGGGCTGTTCAGCCTGGAGAAGAGAAGGCTCCGGGGAGATCTTACTGTGAGATTCTTTACTGTGAGGGTGTTGAGACACTGGAACAGGTTGCCCAGGGAAGTTGTGGATGCCCCATCCCTGAAGGTGTTCAAGGTCAAGTTGGATAGGGCTTTGACCAACATGGTCTAGTGGGTGCTGTTATTGTTTATGGCACAGGGGTTGGAACTAGATGATCTTTAAGGTCCCTTTCAAATCTAACCTTTCTGTGATTCTATAATTCTAATCTTAACCTGATATTAATCAATTCTGTCTTGCCACTTTGGTTTGGCAGCTGAGCATTTCTGTATGTATTTGTTGATTAAGTAAATGCTTTACAGTAATTCTAAACTACACTCTTTACATTCTGCCTTTTTCCACTGTGGAAATAAAAGTTACAAACTTCAAACTAAAAAGAAATCTGTGGTACACCTAAAGAATCCACCAAAGTTTTTCTGTCTTCACCCATTTTTCTTCTTTGTTTCTTAGGCAAATATTAAGCCTGAAAGTTTATAAAGCAAAGTTGGTATTGAAAACTGAGTGTTTTTTACTTAGAGGAGTATAAAAAGAAGTTTCATTGTTTCATTTGTAATAGAAGTTAAGCAGTACAGAGTGAAATTGAGAAAAGCCAATTCAATTAACCTGCCAATCAATAGAAAAGCTTTTGCTTCTCAGATAATGGTTAATTTGTTTCATAAAAGACATTTCTGGAATAAATGCTCCAAGGAATCCAAGGATTCTTAAGAAAAGCTTTAAAATTTGTTTAAATTTGTAACAATGGCATTTCACTGCTGCGTCCATAAGGAAAATGTCGTTTGTACACACAGTGATGGCTGTGTGATAAGTGAAAGATTAGAAGCAAGTGTGAAAAAAGCCTAACACCAAAATAACAGAAATACCACAGACCATTGCACTAGAATTACACTTGTAGCATGTTTTTTAGAATAAGTGACTTAAAAGTGATAATGCAAATACCACCGAAACACATCGTTTAGTAGCTTTACATCTTGTCCTCAGAAAGGAAGCCCAAAAGGAGACACCAATTTGTCTCAATAGGTTTGTGTTATATATGTATAAAGGGAAGAGAATATACAAGACATACCCATATAAATGAAAGTTGTGCGATTTTCAGAAAAACAATCATTCACAGGCAGGAAATATCTTTTGGTGAAACACTTGTGTATATTATAAGCACATCACTAATAGAGCAGTGTCTCCCCATAATTATAACTCCAGCCTTGTCCTTCTTGAGGTGACCGTAACTATAATACAATTGTACTCTTCTTAGAACAATCTTTCCTTGACTTAGTGACTTTGCCATCTCCTCATTAACCCTTTTCCATATAATCTTTCTCCTCATCTTCCTTCCTTATCAGAATTCTGCAAATAATCCACAGAGATCTGGTCTTGGTCCCTTTCTTTCCTTCTTCATCTTTACAAAGATGTGAACTACTATAACTGTACGGAAAACTTTTTGCTATACAAACCACTTCTTCCTGGCTTATCTGGTTTCTCCTTTTAGTGACTAGCCATCAACTTTACTTCCAATGACTCTAATTAAACTCACTATTTCTTCTCAGATGATTGCCTCCTGCTTTTTCGTTACTATGGACAAAATAAGCTCTCTCTCTTTTTTTTTTTTTTTTTTTTTTTAAGCACACTGTCATATGTAACTACATCGTAAACCTTGATAATTCCTTTCACACAAAGAAAACAAATTACTTGAGTTATAACCTTTCCCATGAGTCATCTTCTTTATCTAGAGTATTACGTACTCAAGTTTCAGCTGTAGTAATACTTTTGCATTTGTCAAGACCAGATGAGGTCTTGTTCAATCAGTGATATGTTCAGAATTTTATTATAAACTCATTTATGTAGATTTTTAATGCATTCTTCTATTGCTACATCAGGGACTATTTCTGTTCAGTTTTAAGGAATGTCACAGCTTCTTTCTTATTCAATATCAAAGTTATCAAGACACCCAGATTGCCAAATTCCATCACCTTTAACATATATTCTATATAAGGATTATACAGAAAGCATTTATTCCATATTGTAAACTTTTCTCTGACACCAGTTTTGGATAAGCTTTCATTCAGCATTTGCAATATTAAGACTTTTTCTTCATTCACACTTTATTTTGCCATGATGCCTACAAAAAGCTTGAGAAGACTAGCCACCAGTGCACTGCCTGTCACACTGACTAGTGCTGTTCTTCTGATTCTTGTCCTATGTCTCACTGTTTGTCAATCTTTTCAGTCAGTCTTTATTCACCATCCCTGGTTTCACAGAGTGACGAACACAGCATAAACCTTGTCTGTCAATAGTGCCCCTAGGATTCTTGAGAACTAATTAGTGTAAATAAATAACAAAAATAGAAATCCTGAAACTGAAAACGACTTGTTAGGTTTAGTTATTCAAAAGAAAATCTCTTCTTATAATGACACAAGATAAAAGTGTATAATTAAAGTTTTCCTGATAACATTTGATTTCAAAATAGGTAGGGAAATGCTGAGAGATAGGGGGAAAAAAAAAAAAAAAAGCTGCTGTCTTTGAAATATGGAAGTTATAGGAAAAACAGGATTGCCACTTAAATAACTTTATATTACTGATGATCTTTCTTTAAGAAATACCATTTTGGATCAAATTATAAAAAAAAAAGGATAAAATATGTATTTCTGAAAGTAAGTTTGATTGAGAAATTAAACTAAACTGGACCTCTTCTAGAAAATTACCATGCCTCCTCTACATTTTAGCTGTCTTATCCACAACTGTCTCACATATGGAAAACTGCAACTGGACACTAGTTATCAGAGAGGTGTTTTTGTGAATCTCAAAATACATTCTTGAGAACATTTCAAAACTTTGTGACATGTCTTTCTTTTGAAACAATGTGCAAATCTTTGTTTTCCAGTACTAGGAGGTTTTTTGAAGACAATTATGTCTTTTATAGATACAAAAAAAAAAGAAGTGCCATATGCAGATGTAATTATTTTCTCTGATGTTCTAATAATTTCTTAGAAAAAGAGCTGAAATATCCTAGCAAAGTGTTATAGCCCACTTGAGGAAAAAAAAAAAAAAAAAGGGATTCAAGAAACAAAGGCAGATCTTGTTCGCATTCAAAGATTCCAATGAATTTAAGAAAACAGAAAAAAAAAAAAGAAAAGAAAAAACAAACCAAAAAACCTGCAGTGAAAACGTGAGGTTGGATTTCCTTAAGAGATAAATGTATGGATTCTGATTCTGTCATACAAGGGGAAAATTCTGACTTTTTATGCAATCAGCAAACAAAAAGATTTATATCCTCACTCAAATGTGGATCTGACCTGAAGTCTTTGAGAAAATTACAAATGTTGCAAATGCTTCAGCCAAAGAAGGGACATTAGAATAATACCAAAAGGTTGTTACTCCTTGTTCACTGTTCCTATATGAAGTTTGCTTAGAATAAAACTTCTAATTGATTCCATGCAAATAGTTTATTGAAGTTGTGAACTACAGATGTGAGGTTTTCCTTACTTTCTAATGGATCTCAAAGCACGAGGAAATCAAAGACAAAACCCTTTAGATGTACACAAATTCAAAAACGTGTATTATTTATTGAGCATTAACTACGGAAAAACAACTGTAATGTTTAGGGCAGCTAATTTTTTTAAATGCATACTATATGTCTCAAAAAAGCCTGTAGTAGAGAAAAAACCATAAAATAAGTCTTCCATAATCGTATAGTGGTAGTTAGATTTTGGTACTAACTGATAATTAATAGAAATCATCAGTAGCTAATATTATTTTTATATTGTTTGCAATACATAGGCATGAACATAATATTTTCATTCTATGTTTTTCTCCGTAAAAGTCATTTGCATCTAACAGATTTGGTCATATATTTCTCTGTGACATAAACATGTCTTCTGCTCAATTCCTTTTTCCCCTTCATGCAAATACAACCATGAAACATACAAATCTGGAAAAAATACTCTTGAAATTCTGATATATGATTGAGCAAATACATTTAGACTAAATTCAATTCAAGCCAATGCTTACTGATCCAAATAAACTAAACATGTGTGAGCTATAATTTTCTGCTTTTTAAATCGAAGCTTTTCAATATTAGAAAGAAATAATCCATAAGAAAAGCAGGTGAATAACTAGATAACACTTATATGGCTATGAAACACCAATCAAATTATACAAAAAATTACAGATTTCCACAATCTGGAAAAGAATCTTGCTTGAACATTAGGAAGATGCTCCTCGTATTTCATCCTGCATCTTCTGCTTATGTCTAATTATTCCTCACTTATATTTGGCAGCTGCAAACAGGGAATAAATTTGCAAATTAGAAATCAACATTTTGTTTTCAAAATCTTTTTGATCTATCCCTAAATACTTCTACATGGTCAAAAGTAAACAGGTAATGAATTCAGTCCACCAATAACTTCATTCAGTTATGGGCTTCCTAGACAGCACATAAATGTGTTTCTGTGGAAACTGGATATGCTCCAGGCACCTGAATCTACAGGAAATAATTCAGAATTTGGTTGTAGAGGATTAATTCCTTCATTTTATTTTAAATTATTATTTTTCAGTCTGGGCCAAATTAATCCATGGTAAATTTCCTATCACCTGTCACAAAGTTTAACATAACTTTGTCAGTCATTGCTTATGAGCAAATTCCTCTTTTTATGTATTACTTCTAAAAGGTAGTAGTTCATGCATGATGTTTTTTTAAAAAAGCTTGTCTATCTTTTACTGCAACACACTTTCTAAATCCTTATTTTTCCTGTGGCTGAAATTCCTTCTGAACACTCACCAATCTTTCAATCCTCGTTTTGAACTCTGGGTGCCAGAAACTGCACAAAGAAATACAGCAGAAGATATCAAATACCAAGTGGACATTTTCTTCGTTGGGAACTAAATGATATATATGTAATGGAGTTGCTTATCCTCCATGGTCTAAGTTTTTTCACAGTCACTGCTTCCTAAGATGAAGATTCCTGTGCTGTTTGCATGCTTAGAATTCTTCATTTCTACACTGGTCAGTTTACACTGGACTGCAATGACACACTTGCTATTTGTATTAATCCTATCTGCTTAGAAGTTCATTTCCCTGGCATATTTAACCTCTTCTCTTCTTTATTTACTACACCTAACCCAACCTTCCTCCCACATTCAAATTTCATCAGTGCCATTTCTGTGTCCCCTTTTAAGAAACAGATAAAAACTAGGTGAATACAACCAAATCTATCAGTGATTCCTGTAGAACTAAGATAGAAACACACCCACCAGCTCCTACACAGAAAAAAACTTTTAAGATGTATCAGATGATCTCCAAATTGTGGATTTGATATGATTTTCCTTCTTTAAATGCTTGCAATGTCAATCCTAGTGCCTTGTAGCAGTCTATATAAAATTCTGTAATCAAACTTGTGGCAAGTATTTTATTAATAAAAAATGAAAGTTCATAAAACTATTCTTCTTAGATCTGTATTAATCAGGATGAATTATTTTAAACATCTGCTGATTGATTACTGTTGTTTAATCTGTCATTATTACTTGTTCAGATCAGGATATTGCTCAGCATTAATATTAGGCCTGTTATTTCTCTCCTGCTTTAAAATATTGGTTTCTTTTTGTTCAATTTCTGTTGACTTTCTCTACCATTCTATAATTTACAGACACTAATACAGGAAGACCTGACAGTCTCGGGGTACTGTTTATCTGCATTCACAGACTTATATATGCCTAAATCCAGTGTTACCATTAATATACAAGTATTTTGCTATATAAAAAGAAAATACATGATATAGAAATGTATATGGATTTCTATCCAGCCATAGGAGTCACCTTGCTTTTTTTACTCTATTAAAAAAAATAAAAAATACACCCCAGTATCCACCTTCTAATTTGCATACACCACCTTCTCAGTTCTTCATTAACTAAATAAAGTCCATTAATTTTAACTTTCCAGCCATGCAATTTTCCAGCGAGTTTTAAGAATACTGATTAATTTTAAATTCCATATTCACAAGTGAGCAGCTATAACTCTTGTATTGTCCAGACTTCCAGTATTTGTACACATACACTTAAGAATTCCTTTTCTTTGTATTTCTAGTTGTCTTGATTTTTTGTTATTATTCGTAACCTGGCTTTGTGCTAACAGCTCAGAAACTTGACTTTTGACTCAGTTTTATTTTAATTACTTCCTTCTTTTTTACCTTTTCATTTTGTGTCAATATCTATTAAATTGTTACAGCAGTCAGCAAGTTATGTCACTGTGAATAGTGGAGCAGATGGTCTATAAGTACCTGCAAATTTAACAAATATGTATCTATGATTCATTCATTCTTCTAGAGATTAAAGTGAAGTAATACAACGTTCCTTTAAGGATCTGCAGTTGATCCAAACCTTTTAAAACACTTGAGTTGCGTTCTGTCTTGCTTGTTTTCCATGCAGAAACAGAACATATACATAGTAGTAGTTCTTTTAAATATGCCAACACACAACTTTATGATCAGCTCCACAATTCTGGAGTTAAACCAGTAATACTATTCAACACTGTACATTGTATCAAACTAGGAAGGATCTTTATAGCTACAGCAACATTTTTACTATTAATTTTTTTTTTTTTTTACTTTGTACTACAAAGTTCACCATTTCATTACTAATCATCCAAAACATGCAAACTCTTCAGCTGGCGAAGGGGAATAAGGATATAAGCTGATTTTTTTTAATTTTTTAAACTTTTTTTTTTACATTTTTTTCCCCAGATTGGTTTTCTGTTGTGGCTTGAACCCCTTTTTCATGTGATCAGAACAGCATCAAAAGTGCTCGATGGAAAATTCTTGATTGAATTCTGCACATAACAATCACCTTTAACTTTCTGTATACATACATGGATGCATATTAAGATTTTTCTGTTTTATCTCTCTCTATATATATGTATATGAATTCACATAATACATGTGGTACATGCAAACAATCAACAATTATAAAACCCTCAGATTATCAGAACAGCGAAGCAAATCTCAAGAAAGTTTTATCTCAGCGTTCACAAATCAAATTTTCACAGTGCTCTTAATGAAAAATGTAAATAACTTTTCCAGTTTGAAATGGAAAGAGGTGGCAAATACCCCACCCCACAGAATTTTCTATAAAACACTTATTTTAACCTGAGATCTATTTACCAGTTAAATGAAAGTCTATCACTGCATTGTTTGAACATGAAATAGTGAAGTAGCATTATTTAGAAGATAATGAGAAATATTTAGTTTGCAGACATTTCAAGCCATTCAGGCAATCTCATTATTTTTGTCCTGGCTCTGTAATCTTTACCAAGATATCAAATCTTAACTTAAAAAAAAAAAAAAGTCAACATTCTTATTCCTTTAGCTTGTGACTCTCAAGTTGCAGAGATATTAATAAGTAAATGAGAACACTGTTTAGGGGAAAAAAAAAATAAAATCAATTCTGAGTCACAATTAACAGAACTGAGTTCAACAAGGTGGCATTATAGACCTGCAAAATCTCCAGAGAAGCTGGATAACATTTTATTGCATATGAATGTTTCTTAACTTTACAAATATCTTACTAGATATAAACCTTCAACCTTCAGAAATACTACATCCATTAAATTCTTTCATTTTACCAATAAGGAAGCACTGGATCCATGATTTTTTAAAAAATAAACTATTACGGGATTATTCATTATTTATAGATGTTTAACCTGTAACTGGAAGTTTTAATGCCTAATACAGCGGGTTATCTGTTCCAAAAAATGCTGAGATTTAGCAACAGTGCAAGTGCATGCACAAATGGACAAGTAATAAGAAGAGAAATGTATAGTCTCCATGTAATTCAATAGCTCCCTGCTGAGATGTCCTATACCTTAGCCCTTCCCTCCCTCCTTTTTGTACCTCTTCTGAATCTCATTTTCCCTGCCTCAGTATGTGATTTGTTGTGGGTTACAGAGACACATTTTAAGGACCTGTGAAGACTTGTTCTTCCAGAATACGAAAAGGGGAGGAGGGGGAGAGCAGATGAGCTATGTTTTGTGTTCTCCACATGGGCATCTTAAAGTAAACCCCATGTTATAGACCAGAAAAAATAACACTTGGAGTATTATTTAAAAGCACCCCCAACAACCAAAATATCAGCACACAAAAAGTAGCTCCATTAACACACAAAGAAGTGCCATAGCTGGTCAGCTATCATGAAGGCAGATGGGCAACATCTAGAAGATAGGCTCACGAGCTATGAACTGCAAATATTTTCACGTAACATTGGCACTGCACCAATCAAAAAAGAACAAAAGTAAATTTAGTGACAGATCTGTTTTTTTTTCTCCACTTAAGTTCTTTTCTTTTTTTCTGCATTCCCAATGCATTTGACTGTTTTATTTTAAAGTGTTAGATTTACTATGTAAATTTGGATTCAGCTTGGTTTTGTGAGAGAACAGCAGTCTGTAAGCCATTATAATAGCTGCAACGCACATTCTTGTTTGTTTCCACTTTGTCATACACAGAGACCAATATCACTTTCAGATGAAAAAATTACCAGAATGCATCGATTTTTAATGCAGCTTATATTGTTAAATGCAGCTAATTGAGGAGCTATAAATTTTCACTAAAGGCTACTCAAGTCATGCCTAAAGGTGCAGTTTTCACAAAAAGTGAATCAAGAGAAGCTCTCACTGAACTGAAATATAAACAGCACCAAAAGACATAATCTGAAAAATAAAAATAAAAAAAAAAATAGAAAGGATTTGTTCATGTGCACTTGGACAAATAAATCTAAATACATTCAGTTAGTGAGTTTCTAATAGGAAGATATTAAGGTAAGTCTACACCTTCCAGAATTTTAGGAAGAAAATTTTTTTAGAATTTAAGAGAAGAGAGTGGTCTTTCAGCTTTACTGAGCTGTACTTAAAAACTGTTTTTTCTGTTGAAGACATTGAATTTCATTGCAGCTTGCTATATTATTAACAAAATAAATCTATTAAGAAGTTTAAAGCCAGAATTTCTGTCAGCACAGCACTTACAAGGTTCTCATTTATTCCAAACAACGTTGTAAGTCAGAGGATAAAATGTGAATTTATTATTGTGAAGCAATAAAAATCCTCATTTCTTTTATGTAAAAAAGTGCATTGACCACACTCAGGAAGTTCACAATGCGTACTTCCCCTATGCACTCATATACTAGAACAACGCAATAACTTAAAGTGGCACCAATTCAAATAATCAACCTGAAGAGAATACATTTGCTGTTCAGTGAAGGAACTCTTCACAGATTTCTTCTGTACTTAGATTTCATTCCATTGGGCTTATTAGCACTGTCATAAGGCAAGAGTGCAGAATAGAATTTATGAATTATTAGTACAGTTGATTACCACAGCCACTTTAACAGTCAGCCAGTCTCTTTTTCATGCATAAGAGAGAATTATTAGCACTAACATAACTAACATATATGTGTTAAGGGATACTCTACTTTCTGGCTGTGTTAAAAAAGGCAGCGTCTGAACACCAACCACTTTAAAAGCAATTCATATTTGATAAAGCTTGACACAAAAAGAAGAGTAGCTAATTTATTATTTTTAGCTTTTTTAATATTATATAAAATCCTATCTTTTATCAGAATTTTCATGCAGACTATGAATTAAATATGTGTCACCTCAGGCCCTTCGATAGAAAAAGACCATGTAATTCATCATCTACCAGAAATATTTTACAGTACTATAAAAAAGATGAAAAACAAGGTGCAACTTGAACATTTGTTCATTGTTTAACAAGAAATATTTGCTTATACATACTTTTTCAGTGCATGGGTCCCTTCTGTTACACTGAGATATTAGTGACTGTCATCCAGCCTTGGCAAAATCATCAATATCAAGAAAAAGGCAACATAGTTTATTTAAAGGCATCCTATACTGACTAGTTCAGATTTAAGGGCTCCACTTGTATAAACTGAGGTTAGAAAATACAATTACCACACTCAATACTTTGGGTATAAATTTACTTTTAAACTGCAACCTTCTGAATGCTTGAATAGGAAGAAAGGAGCTATTTCATTGGAATACTGTCATTCAAGCTAATGTACACGGGATATTCCAAAAACTAATGGAATAGATACCTTTCTCTATAAAAGACTGAACAGACCACTTTTAAATTGGAAAAGCTCTTCAGGGAAAAAAAAAAAAAAAAAAAAAAAAAAAGAAGAATGCAAAGGTTTATGAATACTGGAGCTTAGTATACTTAGCACACTTAGTATGAGTATTCTACTGTTCTCTTCATACATAACTCTTAAAATGGAAAAGAACCTGGGTGTGGAAAAATCCCAATAAGGTGAAACATTTGAACCCATTCCAGCAAAGTTAAGATTATTGTTTGGCTATTTGATTTTTTACCTTGCAAATAACTAGTGTAGAAAATCCAATGATTCACAGGACTGAAATCTCAACAACTATTGCAAGAGCTAATAATTTCAATCCTTTTTTCCAACTTATAATGCCATGTATTACATCTGCCAATGAGGAAGTCTCTGAAGGTTTAATTATCTAAATTTGCGCCTGACTTGAGAGACAAACTAAGAAGTGATTAAATGCAAACTAATGAATTAATTACTCTTCAGCTTCTTCAAAGCAGAAAGAGAATCACCTACAGTCCTTTTCTGTTTATTTACAGTGCTTTAATATCAGCCACAAATGTGAATTAGAAGGCAATCTGAGAATGTTGTTTTTTGAGCAAAAAGGAGGAGTAAGAAGCAAGTAGTGAACTAAAGATGTGGGGTTTTTTGTTTTTAAATTTCCACAAGTAGTTTTATTTCTTCATGTGATTCTGGAAAGAATGGAAGGAAAAGAACATTATTTGCTACTAAAAGGATGAATATCTCTTCTATTTCATATCATTTCCAAATGAAGTTTGACTTATTAAACTTATTAAAAACAACCTCAAAATTTAGTAGACTTACTAAAGTTAGACTTATTAAATCAAATTTAATTGAAAACAAATTAAATCAAAGATCTAAATATTAACCACAGCCTCAATTCTCAAGCCAACTTGGAAAGCTGGGTGGATTTTCCTAGGACAAATAGAATCTCACATGGACTGCAAACCATCATGAAATAAAAAGAAGCACATGGTCAGTTTGCAAGTAAATGCAGAGATATAATTCTGATGCTTGTGTGTGTGTTTGTCTTTGTTGGTTGTTTTGCTATAGATCAATTTCTTTTTAAATATTTTGATGTGCTTCTTCACAAAAACATCCTAACCTTCAGCCATTTATTTGAGGAAAGATTTTGTTTCTAACATTCCTAAGAGTGTTCTTAATGATCTCTGTAGTTAAAAGGTATGTGTTTAAAAACCATAGCTGACAGAAAAGCAGCAGAAGGAAAGAGTCAGTATTAGCAGCGATTTGAAACTCCAGCACTTGTATTTGTATGTGATGGTGTGTTTATGTGTAAAAGTAGTCTGCTGGTTTAGGTATGAGTGCTACACAAGTTCATTTCAATCACATTTAGTTTGTTCATTCTGTTTCATTCTGAAGGAACAAATTCATTCTGATCATTTCATCTATGGCTGAGAAAATTGAACTCTAACAGATTGCAGTCCCAGAAGAAATTGCTTGGTGTTAGAGCTGCAAGTAATTGTTAAACTCCCACATGCCTCAGGGGAGAAAGCATGTCCTTGATTAGAAAAACAAGTGGAGGAGGGAGAGAATGAGAGAAACTATGCTTGTCGTTAATGGGTATGGTGACATTGTGTATTAAATGCTCTGGTCAACTAAGTCATATTTTCCATTTTAACTAGAATATTAATTCATATTTAAAGTAAATATTAATATTTAGAGTCTATGTTTTTTCCTACTGAAAGGTAGATATCCTTTTAACAGAAAATGAGCTGTTAGTGAGCAGCTAAACACACAGTGCTAAGACACCTACTTCTATTCATTCTTATTCTCATTAAATTATATACTTCTGACAACTCAAGAGTGAAGACAAGTCTAGTTGTTCCCTCCTGAAAAAAAAAAAAAAAAAAAAAATTGCTGAAAATTCAATCCATAACAAGAATGTTTTGATGGTTTCTAAGACTGCAAAGAATATGATTATTGAAACTTGTGCGAAGAACATTTTTCATATTTCTGTTATATTCCAAATGAGACTCATTTACACACTAACCAGCATGAGCGACAGAAGGAGAGTTGCAAAGGCCTAAATTTATTCATGACTCAAGATTTGTATAGGATCTCTCTTTGGACACAAAACTGTAATTGATGTGTATACTGTGGCCATAACATTTTTTAACTAATTACTTAAAGGTATTTAGTATTCATAATTGAAGATGGAAACAGTGCAATTATACTAGCTCCCTAGAAATCTTTCCTGCTATTGAACAGAAGATATATAGAATAAATATTCTTGAACTTTCAGACTTGGAGAATGTAAGTGAAGTTAAGCACATGGGCAGAAGAGGATGTAAATTTATGGGCTAGAGTTACACCTAGCTTAGAAAGCTTGAAATAGTAACAAATTAAGCTCTTCTCAAAGATAAGGAAGAAACTGTTTTTTTGATATTTTTTTTTTTCCCTATATCACTAAATCTTAGGAGCATTGAGAAAATGCTATGTGGTAGTTCTCAGAGGAAACTGAGGTTTAGGTTTAGGAAACCTGGAAAAGTTATTTCTAATAATCTCCCTGTAGTAATTACAACTTCTGATCCAGACTTGTTTGGGGCAATTAACTATCACACTCCTCTCAGCAACAGGAATTTCAAGCTGTCAAGTTTTCAAGCTTGATCAATGGCCTCTCTTTTTCAGGAAAGTGTCTTAAGAGACAAATTACTCTAGATAGGGGACCTTCCTTAGCTCCAGGCTGCACCGCTGTGAATCCAAGTTAACAGGAGCTTGACACTAAGATCTAATAGGAAGAGAAGCCCTTTAGCATTAGGAAAGCCTGATTTCTCTTCTTACATTCAGGGCCTGAATGTATGTTTTCAAGCAAAAGAACAGAACAAAACAGAGCAGAACAGAAATGTATTCACACAGGAAGGAATCAAAGGATGTAAGGATTTCCATTCTCAGAGGAAACCTTCCCAGATTACTGAAGATACAGGGTCTCTATTGTTCATTCTCTTTCTAGCCTTCTTGCATCATGACTCACCTTCAGAAGAGTGACTCCATTTCATACTTCCCTGTAACCTGGTGGAAAGGATATTTTCTAGTAGAGCAACAACAAACGGTCTGAACCTCCATAAGTTCATTGAAAGCCAAAAGCCTAAACATCTCATTACCAAGGCTGTGGATGAGTTCAAAAAAAACATGTCAAGAAATTTTTCTTCTGTTACATGTTTACCCGTAAAAGGAATTTTCTGAGTTAATTCAGCTGCTCTTATTGGCTAATTCCATGCCGTTCCTAGCTCAAGAAAAGTCTTTGGTTCTTTCGTTCGTTCATTTGTTCCTTCCTTCCTTCTTTCTCTTATTTCTCTTCCTTCCTTCCCTTTCTATACCGTGATCCAATTACAGACAGACTTACCTCTTGGAATACTCTATGGCTTGTCAATGAGGATAACAACACCAAGAATAGCCCACATCAAGCCACCTGGGACACTTATATAATTAATTTGAAGCAAGATGTAGATGTTTAAACACCTTCTGTAAATTTCCATTGTTTGCAATGTTTTATCCTTTGTAATTTTATCTCTGCTCATTCAACACCTCAGATATAGGTAATTATTTTACTATTATTGTATTTTAGGAAATTATTCTTATTCCATTAAATTTTTAAGTTTTCCTCTTTCTTAAAGGAGGACACAGAGCACTGAAAAGGTAGACAACAGTATGAATAAAGTATAGTTTGGTGTCAGTTCTCAAATAATAAATTCTCAAAAAGCTAGTTGGGAATCACTAGAGGTAGTTGAAATGATGAGCTAAATCTGCATAGTAGTTTTAGAGTAAATTAAAAAAAAAAAAAAAGCTTGCTTGGAACTTGTAAGAAACATAATGCAAAGAAAATGTTTGTGAATTGGAGATTACAGTATGAAGACACTATATACTGGGATGTGTGAATTCTCCCACTCCTCAAAAAAACCCACCCAGTGTCCATTTTACACAGTTCTCATTGATGCATCCCACTGAGTTTGATTTTTTTTAAAAATAATGAATATATTAATTTGCATATATTTAGACAAATATTTCAGTAAGATTCAGACTCAGACACTCTTCCATATGACTGCCATATTCAGTGAACTAAAGTGTCATGGGAGCATTTTCCTCTCTAGTGAAAAAAAGTTATACAAGATAAAATGGATGCATTTCAACACGAAGGACTGTAACTTATTTTTTTCCCAGGAATATACAGTAGAGCTTTTATATGAGAGGCACAGATGTAGATTTGTGTTAGCACTAGGAAATTAAAAGGAAAGTTTTTCCCCTTTGAGAAGAATATGTTATTGTTGCTGAGCTACTGGATGTAAGTGAAATGCTACGTATTTCTCTTCCAGTTTTGTGAATCTTTATTTCTTTTGCTACTTTTATCAGTCCAGGATATTGAGATAATCAAACCAAGAAGAAAGAATATTTAATAGCTTAGAGAAATTTTTGTTAACTATCTCTCTCTCTGCTAAATAATTTATAAGCATGTAAAGTCACATTTTAAAAAGTTTTTATTATTGCTATCCCAAAATACCTGATGTTTTTTTCAAGAGAAAAGTTATTAGCAAGTCAAGTACAGCATGACTAACCTCTAATATATTTTAAAAGCGTGGATTGGGACTGTATTGACCCATTAGAGTGTAACAAAAAAGGACCGATCTAAAAAATTCTAATTATAGGTACAGTTATGAAATCAATAGCATGCTCATTTGCAAATAGCTGGATGTATTCAAATCTTTCTCAGAATTCATGGGGTTAAGCACAGCACATCTATTCCTAGAATTTTTTCTAACATTGACTCTACTCACAGAGTTAAGAAAAGAGCACCACAGGTGAGAAGTATAATTTGTTTACTGTACTTGTTTTCATTTCTCCGAATCTATCAACCATGTAGGAAAATATGCATTAAATAAAGTAAATCTATTATTAATGGAGCAAAAACTACCTGTTTCTAACCATTATGCTATTAGGAAACTAATGAAAAATACATTGAGTCACCAATAAACAACTTGGGTTCATTAAGACAAAAAAAAACCCCAAAATTCGAAGTCACATCACAAGAACATTGAAAACTAACCTCTTCCATTACCATTGCAAACAAATCTTAAAGCATTTATACTTCCTTCCCCCTCCATTTTGAAGGGTTAATCATAATATGAAATGGCTTCAGACCTGCCACTCACTGTCCCAGGTATAGGTCCAAGGTAACATTTGTAAACTTATGTTCTTGAAAATTACTGCGGTTTGAGTTGTTATAAAAATATTGTATTGCCTATAGCCTTTGAAACACCAGTTAAAATAGATGTGTAAGCATTGACAGCCTGTGTCTGCATATATTTATAATTAGATATATTTACCTTGCTAAAACATAGGGAAATTACAATTTTCTGAATAGAAAAGTTAATTCAGTGAATACACTTAACGTGCAGTTCTTTGTGTCTTTAATAACAACACAGTGTAAAAAACAACAGCTTTTTGGATTATTTTATTTCAACCACTAACTTCATTAAGACAATTTTTTCAGATTGTTTTATGGTATTTTCACTACCTGATGTTACACACCTGGGTTTCTGAAATCCAAGAACACTGTTGTATAATCACAGTAAGTAGGTTTTCTTTTTCTTTTTTTTCCCCTTAAGAATTTTGTATCTATCTGATGATCTTTTTTATCTTTTTTTTTTCAAATACTGAACACCTACGCTCTATTGCCCATGAGAAACAAAAATATTATTGTTCACTTTAACAGGATTTAACACATAACAAATGTAATACGATTTTCAATAGACATTTGTGCAGAACTAATAAATACAATAATCCAGCTAGCATTCATAGCAACAATGTTTAAAAAGCAATTTTCACTAAATATATGAAACTTGAAATGTACAAAATAAAAACATTTAATAAATATTTTTATAAAGAACTAATCCTTTTTTTCTGCTTAACTGCTATGATTCCTACTCTCCGTGTATACTGGACAGTGAGTTGGTTTCTGCTTTCATTGTAAGGTTTGATCTGTACTGTTATTACAAATTCAGTTTGCTGTAACTCAGAGACTAGTATTCCAAATAGACTTTTGCTTAAATAATGACTCCAGGATCTGATCTTCTTTTGATACAATAATGTGTTAATATATTATCAGGAAAAATGAAAAGGAAAGCAATTCCTACTTCACAGAAAAAAAAACCTACATCATTATCTCTCATCAACAACAATTTTATCCATTTCCAAATGATTCCCCTCTTTACAAGCACACACACACACACAAAAAAAACCAAAAACATAAACAAAATCAAAAATAGATACAGTAAAGTTAAGAAAATATCCAACCAAACATAAAAGTGACTAGGTCCGATTTTCAAGCTACTCATATTCAAAGAAGTTCCAAAACAGGATGCACTGTAGTGTAGAAATTGACCAACTTCAACTGAAAAAGAGGATTGAACCAGATGCTGTTCAATTTATCTTGAAGGCAAAAATCCTACAGGCACATTCTCAAAGGTTTTCCAGGTTAATTTTAGGCAATGAAAATTGGCTCAATTTGTATCCAAATAAGCAATTAAAAGTATTCTGAAGGTTTTCCTATTCCTTTTCAAGTATATAATGCATAGCAAGACAAAATGCCTTTTCTTAATCATGTTCTGGAATACCTTTTTATTATTTTGCAGAAAATTAAATTTTCTATGTGGAAGATTTGTCTGGTATTCTATCTATTTGCTTTATAATGTAAAGTTGGCTCAATATGTTATTTATATCAGGCATATATAATATAGCAGCTTTTCTTAAATACTGTGGAAAACTTGGTTTCAGTTTGATATACTCTTAAACAAATGGCAGTAATATAGGGCTAATTCTTCTTTCAGTGAAACTAGAAAGGAAAATTATTTATTCATAAGGTATCGCACAAAATTCATTAGCACAGCTGTTACTGCCTGCACAAAGAATTCCAAATGAGCATGATGGGTTATAAATTTAAATTAAAATTGATTAGTAATGCAAATCTTAATGACTGCAGAAGCAGGACTATGTAAAGTCATGACATTGTGTACAGTATTTCTCTCTCATGAGCTATTTTAAAAATATCTCTATGGATAGTGCCAAACTCTGTCTATGGAGGAATATCAGAAATGAGCCAAAACTCACACATATCATTAGCGGCCAAAGAAACCACTTAGTGAACCAACCTGCTAGTGTATACTCTGTGCCAGGGGAAACGGCCTTGTTTAGAACTCTTTCCAGGGCACTTTGGGAATATGTAAATTATGTTTCTCTGGCTTCATTTTCATTAGCAGTTCAGCTAACGTCTTTAATGCTGTTGATATATCTACTTAAATGCTTAAGATCTCAAATCATCTGTCCATTTTCAAAAGTGATAAACCTACTGTCAGGTGCAGGTAATGTATTATTCTGCTAAAAAGTGTTTTGGTAAAATGGACGCATTTTTTTCAGTCTTTATTAGAAGCATGTGGTTGGTTCAGTTAGCTCTATAAATGCATAATCAAAATTCACATATTCAGCTCAATCCCAATTGGAAAAATAAGTCTTGTCCCTAATTAAAGCGTCCTTTGACACACTTATTAATTACATGTTACATTTAAAACATATTCAGAAATTACAGTGAGGAGAAAAAATACAAAGCTTTAATAGAGAGACTGCAGATTGAATCCATGATATTAATTTCTTTCTCTTATTTTGTTACTGAGGCTGTTGTATTTCCCAACCATGCAGATATTCAGTTGTACTTACATGTTGCTTTGCAATCTGTAAGCCTACATTTAACTTTTGCTAGTAGGATATCTGTTATAATTTTGACCAACGGGCTCATATTCAAGTTCAAGTCTATGGATTTAATCCATCTCAATTATAGCTTTAAAGTCATGTTCACACTCAGGAAGGACTTTATTCCAACTCAAATAATTATTAACAGACATTTATTTATGATCCAGAAAAAAAATTACATCTCATTTTTTAATTTTTCTTTTTTTAATCAAATAACAGAGAGTAACGTCTTGCTTATTTTAATCTGTGGGTCCAGCAAATTCCTCTATTGAAGCAGCACAAGAAAAGCAGGGACAGCAAATTAGGTAAAATTCTATGTAAACCTGAGAGAAAGAAGACATTCCTGAAATGATCAAACTGTTATATCTCTAAATAAATAAGCTGTCCCTGCTGTTACCATCTATCTCAAAGGGGAAATTATTCAACTTGTCTTTTCTCTTCAAAACAAATGATTAATTAAACTTTTAGGTTTTAATTGGGAAGACAGAATTACAGTTAATATTGTGGCTAGTTCACAGGAATAAGTTTCAAGGGAAACATACACCACCAATTCAAATG
The DNA here is from genome assembly GCF_000708025.1 of Charadrius vociferus. NCBI lineage: Eukaryota > Metazoa > Chordata > Aves > Charadriiformes > Charadriidae > Charadrius > Charadrius vociferus. The sequence goes on along the minus strand of NW_009647830.1, from coordinate 5,628,649 downwards.
AATGAGGAATTATCTTGACCTGCAGCAGGATTGTTTCTCTTTTGAATATATACTTGTAATGAACAGTACTTATTTTGATGGCAGACTGGGACTACTCGAATTCAGGAAAAGTATTGAAGAAATAAATCTGAAACAAAATTTAAAAAAGGCAAGACCTTTTTGCAAGGCAGACAGGAATCTTGAGAAATATGGGACAACCAGACAGAGCACATCTAAAAAGTCACATGTGACATGGAACAAGCATAAGAAAAAAAGAGATACAGAGAGGAATGATATATGTGTTGAAAAATACGGGGAGGAAAACATAAGAGTGCATTATTTCAACAGAATAGCAATAATAAAGATGTTAAAAAAATTAAAATATTTTATTATAAATAAAAGCGACATGACTATGTAGGTATTTAAAAAAGCTTCTATAGATCTAAAAAGGGGAGGAAAACATAAGCAATTTGCAGATTTTGTCACTTGCAGATTACATGAGTCATCTCAGAAGAAGGTCAATGAGAAGGATGTAATATTTTGTAGATCACATGTTTTATAGAAAAAAAGGTTAGGACCAGATCTACTTTCAAAGCAGATTTAGACAGTTATGTAAAAAAAAAAAATCCCTAGAACTATTTTTTTTCTGATTGTGTATTTCTGGGACCTGAACATAGGATCTCAAAAAGATATAAAATAATTCTGAAATAAAAATACAGAAATAAAAAAATGGAGCCAAGTTCAGGTAGCTAAAACTCAGTTAATTAAAAAATTTTAAAAAATGCTTTGCTGTTTGATATGCAGCCATTAGAGCGGAAAGTAGCTTAGAGAAAAATGTGAATCCAATGAGTTAGAAATTCAATCGGTCACTATTGAAAATCATCAGCTCATTCAACCACTGTTCACTTTTCTATGAAATACGTTTGTAGATCATTGTTTCCTGTTCAGCTAATAATATGATGGCTATCTGTGCACCATCTGTTAATCATCTAGGGAACAACTTTGATAACCAGTTTCATTATGCAAGTGCTAAATAGGCTGAGCATTGGTTCTTTCACAGTCCTTACACCTTGCATTTCAAACAGCAACTGAATGAGAACAATAATGTTCTTCCATCAACTGAATGAGAAAAGTGAAGTTCTTCCATTAGTTGAGGTTCTTTTGGTCAGCGTCTCCTCACATGACAATATGTAAAACCAGCTGCCAAAAATTTCCATGTAAAAGCTGGTTTTATTTTTAAATTAACATTTCCACACTGTTAAATAATAACAGAATTCTGAAGCCTTGCAATTCTACTGCTAGGGGAGAAAGTTGGGAAGTTGAGAAGTACAGTTTGGCTATAACTACAACATGTGCTATCTACATATTACATGACATGCACAAAATACCAGGCAGATTATTTTTTTTTAATTGTTAATTATTTATTTTATTAATACCATCTGGATATTCCTGTGTCACTGCCTTAGGAGAGGTGCTGGAGCTCAGTAAGGCTAACCAATCTGCTCCTTGTATAACAACCAGTCCAACTAAGAAAAGATGATGGGTGATAGTAGTAAGCAACTCTCTTCTGAGAGGTATGGAGGCACCCATTTGTCAACCTGATTCTTTGCCTCAGTCTTTAATAGCAGGACTAGTTCTTTGTCGGGTACCCATCCCCTTGAGCTGGAAGACAGGGATGGGGACCAGAATGAGACCTCCATAATCCAAGAGGAAATGGTTAGTGACCTGCTGCACCACCTAGACATACACAAGTCTATGGGGTCAGATGGGTTACACCCAAGAGTGCTGAAGGAATTGGTGGACGAATTCACTAGACCACTCTTGATAATTTATCAGCAGTCCTGGCTAACCAGGGAGGTCCCAATGGATTGGAGATCAGCAGATGTGACACCTATCTACAAGAAAGGCTGGAAAGAGGACCCGGGGAACTACAGACCTGTCAGTCTGACCTTGGTGCCAGGGAAACTTAAGGAGCAGATCATCCTGAGTGCCATTACATACTATTTACAAGACAACCAGTAGATCAGGCCCAGTCAAAACAGGTTCATGAAGGGCAGGTCCTGCTTAATGAACCTGGTCTCCTTCTATGACAAGGTGACTCACTTGACAGACAAGGGAAAGGCTGTGGATGTTATTTACTTCAACTTCAGTAAAGCCTTCAATACTGTTCCTCACAGCATCCTTATGAAAAAACTGGCCACCCAAGGCTTGGACAGGCATATACTCTGCTGGATCAAACGCTGGCTGGATCATCATCATTATAAAGAAAAATAAGTCATGGTAAGGGAAAATAACTAAGTGCTGTATCACATCATGTAATTATTTAAAGCGTAGAACTTTGCTGTCAAATGCAGACACTGTGCAGTACAAATGTTTTCTAACCAGGATCTTCAATAGAAAGAAGATAAAATAGCCTAACATGTAATGCAAAATCAAATTTTAAAGGAAAAAAAAAAAACCATATTTTCCCCATCTTTCAAGGAACATGCTTTTATTTCTCACTTTGACTGTGAGCTTGTTTGAACAACACAGGGCTTTTCTAAAATGAAAAAAAAAATCAAAGGAATTTGAAGTAAAGCTACTTGCCTTAAATTACAAGTGTAAAGATTAGATGACCTTGAAGACTGCTCAGCTCTTCAACTGAAATAAATAATATAGATCCTGGACCTCAGAAAAGCTGAATAGTACACAGCAGGATGTCTGAATCTTAAAATATACTGCTGCCTCTAAAACTCTGATACAAACATGCATCAATTTGGGGTGAGAAAAAAAAAAGAAGTGAAAAAAAATAAGTAGAATCCAAGAATCCTTCTTGCTGAGTAAAAGTCTCTTACCAATTACAAAGCATATGGAAAACTAAAAATAAGGCAAATACATGTTCATCTGTAAACCTTCAACATTTTCTGGATGAAATTTCAGAATAGTTCACTTCTAAAACACTTCAGTATTGCAAGACTTTGAGAACTTACACTTCATAATAAATATTGTCAAACCATATCATTTGGCACCTTGTCATCCCTGACTCTTATACACTTAAATATTTTTAGGATCTGTGACTTTATCTCTAATTCTAAAGGATGATATCTTAAATACTTAAGCATACATTTCCATGTTTTGAAGAAGGCAATTGATTAGACATCCTTGTCCTCTTCTTTGCCAAAATAATAATTTGGATTAAGACTGAACATACAAAACCACTACTTTTCAATTTGTGCAACCCAGTAGTCACCCTGGGTATATGTTTAAAATTAATCTTAAGCCTTAGACCTCATGAGTCTAAGGACTGAGGGGAAACAACTTAAACAATGTAGAAAAAATAATGAAACGAGACACATAGTAAAATTCTTCTTAAAAAAAACCCCAACAATATACATCAGTCAATCGCTGTTTTTATGAAGATTTATTAAATTCACTGAAGTTTTATGATAAAATAGTATTGAAAAAGGAAGAGGAAGGAAAGAGAGCAGGACATTTGATGATTTAAGCTTTGAAGCAAAAGATAAGGAGCAGTGAAACAGAAGCCTGGCAAAATGTTAAAAGGAACACTAATAGGGCAAAAATAATGTTTGGATAAGAAAGTTCACTAATGACCCTTTATAGGCTATAAATAGTGAATTAATAGTGACAAGACTAGCAGGTAACTGATGAAAGAAGAAAAAAAAATAAGAAAAAAGAAACCTGAGGAAGTTCATTTCACATCAGGTGGTCCACACCTTGTGCATCATTGGCTACTAAGAAAATAACTGAGTTTGTCTGGTAGTAATGTTTTAAAAACAAATAGACACAGGATATTAAAGGAATATTGGAGTACTGGACATGTACTTTCCTTATATTTCATCAGAACTGTTCTCTTCTTATAGAGAGTAAAAATAAGTAAATCCTGAGGCACCTGATGCCTATGACAAACAGTTAAAATAATCAAATCCAGCAACCTTATTGCATTTTAAAAATTTTCTTATAAAATTACTTAAATGTTTAGCCTTAGCTCTACTATTTCAAAGACAAAATCCACTCCAAGTGCAATGATTATATGGGAACACAAGGCAACTTTTTTTTTTTCTGTTATTTAATATAACGTAGGACATGTAAGGGAGATTTTACACTGATTGATTACATTTACTCCCTTTTAAAGGCCTTTACTGGGGCATATTTTCTGTATTAGATGTCTGTCTTTACTATTTTTTATCCCTTTTCCTTCCATCTTTTCAATTACATATAACTTTACGGTCTTTTATACACCTATTCATAGACCTGGAACCACCTCCCAGAGAATGCCAGTAGTTCTAATCTGCTCCCAGCTCTGCTAGAAATCTATCTTTTTTTCTGATGCATTCTACCCTCAAGACCTTGTTGCACTTCAGTGGTAAATTTATGTGTACAGTAAATCAACCTATACTGTTTCCAGCCTATGCCTTTAAACTGCTAATGGAAATTCAGTTTACCTCATATATTTTGTGATGTTCTGTTACAACACTTCAGTATCTCTATTTCTTGGGACTGGCTGAGAAGCAAAAAATTTCCAAAGTTTTGACATCAGTTTTATCCACCATTAGACTGCAAATAAAGAAAGTTGACATTTTTCGTAAGACGGGAAAAGGAAACAAGAATTCCTTTAACAGTGTATGGAAGTGGCTAGCAAATTTCTCCTGGATGGACAAAAGTTCAAGATCTGTATCACCTTATTAAGAGTAGAAACTGAACTGCTGCTCACCCATCTGGTGAGGAAACAATATTCAGGCCTTAATGGTAGAAAGTAGCATCTTGCTGATGTTATTTTCTATATGTTATCAAATATTCCAGGGGAGAAAGAAAAGCTGAAAAATCATGAATCTTTTATCTATTGTATAGGAATATCAGCTGGCATAAAAGAAACTCAAGCAAACTCACTCTACTAAATCAGAGAGAGAGAAAGATTTGTTCCTAGAGCTTCTACAGTCCAGAAACAATCCCTTATTGTTGTTCTTTTCTCAGAGGGTTTGTATACAGATATGACAAGAGACTCAATCTCGGAATCAGGAAAGCTCCCACGATGATATTTTTATTAAAACAGCTCTATTTTCATGAAAGGATATATTTTCAATAACCTGACATTTTCCAATGTTTTATTTTAAATAATTCTCAGTCATATCTGTTATATAGATCGTACATTAAATAACATAAAGGCAGTGAGAATATCATCTAAATTTCTATCGTCACAATAACCTTGCTTGAATAAATTCTTATCTGAAAGTTGCAAACAGAATATCTTACATAGCACAGGAAATACAGAATAAGACTTTATTAATATTGGCTCACCAGCAAAATATTCATTATACACGTTCTTACACACTGTGTGGAAATAATCTTTAATATCCTCAAAACCAGCAGCCTTTCAGCTCTTATGAAGAATGATTACTTTTTCGCTTTCATAAATAAGAAGTAAGCTGCTTGTTACATATACATACATTTACACATACCAAAACAAAACAAAACAAAATCCCAAATAAATAAACAAACAAAGGAATTGTATGCAATCATTCAGATAGGTTAATCTATACAAAATTAAATCAGGAACAGGCAAAATAAATAACATGGTACTGATAAAATAAACTGCACATAGGATCCCTATCATCTCCTCTTTGAAAAGTTCTTTTTAACATGTCACAGTCTGTTTTTTCTGTTCATGTCTATCACTATTATTATTGTAAAAGAACATGAATTAATATAAATTACCGATTTTAAAAACACTTTCTTATAACAACTACCAAACACAGACACTGTGGCAAAACTATGCTTATCACAAAAGACAAGTGGAGTGGATTAGCTAGTTAACTAGAAGGAAATAAAATCTTTCAGTTAATGAACTACCTGCCTCAAAGATTGAGTTGTTTCAATGATGATGTCAAATATAAATCTTAAATAATAAGAACCCTTTTATAGCCCAGATACTTCCAAGAGTGATCCTTTCACAGAATGTATAGAGGTCTACTTTCTTTCTTTTTCCCTGATCTTTTAATCATTAATAAATCATTTTGTAGAATCCCTGACATGCTTATTTTATATAAGATCCTAGATATGACTGTTCTCACTAATCATACTAATATTCTACTTTGTATATTCTGCACCTAATGTTAAATCAAACCATAGAGTTAACTCTGTCTTCTCAAATGAGAAGTAGTCCTCTGCACCTTCACAGTCACACTTATGAGCATATGCAATAAGTCCTTCTTCTGTGTTAAAAAAAAGCTAATTGTGATAAAATTATCTTTGAGGCATATCTGCAGCTCTCTCAGTGAGAGGTGACCATCACTCAAAAATGAGGAACCTGCAATGTCATTGACAACTGTAATCAGAAAATAAATTGTTCTTTTTTTTTTCTTTTTCTTTTTTTTTTCTTTTTTTTTTTTTCACTTGAAAGCATGTGTAATGAATTCTGAGTCATGACTGACTCATGTTCTCTCTCTGGAAACAAATTCACTGGTAAATGAAACAACTATAAGGAACAGAAACAGAGGCTACAGGATCTGTAGACAAAATCAGCAGTTTTCTTGCAGCTCATCTTAAGATGCCAAATGCCTTGACTTAAAAAGACTTTATTGGTGGCAAATGATCCAAACTGGATAACACATGTTTTCTTCTTATGATGTTTTCTGTCAGCCCACTGGGTCAGAGTTATAGAGACTTAATGGGCTATCATTGTTCTGGTTATCAGTTTCCAAGTCTTGCTCTATCTCTGTTGCATCTGATTGCTTCACCATTCTGCTAGGTGACATGTTGAATACCAACTATCTTCAAATGATCTCATGAGACAATCTGAGTGTTTATTCCTTCTATTTTTTGAGTATTCAGTTTTTGAAAAATCCCTGATGAGTCCCAGTTTTAATAAAGAAACCTCTATTTTAATTTGCTGAACAGGAAAAATGACGTTTTTTGAAGATGGTGTTTGGGAACTTGCCTAAGCAATTCCAGGTCCAGAAACAAGATATAAAAAATATTTTTAACCATAGGAATATTTCAGTGTTTATTGTTATCTAAATTCTCCGTTTGCATGGTTTAATAAGGTAAACTGGTAGGATCAGAACAAGAAATAAGCTGTAATTTAATTGTACATGAAATAGTACAATGTCTAGAATTATGTTGAGCTGATTTAAAATTTTTGAAAGCAAATAGAAGTGTTCTAGGCTTTGCCACTGTAAATGTCATCTAACTTTGTTCATAATGATAATGCCCACTACATCTTTCAGATTTCTTATAAGTGAGTAAAAACAAACCAGAAAACACATCCTATAACTTGTGCGAAAAACGTGCAAAAGCTTGAATGAAGAAAGTAAAGTTAAAAAAAAACTATGGTTACTCATTTCTGGATGTCACATGAAACCTTTAGGTCAGAAAAGGTTCTAACCATCAGATCTGGATGAAGAGCTATGCCTCTCTTTGGAAAGATTGAGAGAAACTTCCCTCTTATTTTCAAGTGTCCTTGTTTTACAAGTATGTTCTTGTATATGCAAAGTGTTCTCATCTCCTTTGCACTGAAACAGGCAGTGATAGAGAAGAAACTTGGGTGTATGCAGATAACAGCTCTCAGATGTGATTCTCGGGCATCATTGTCTTCAGCAGCAGAGAGCAGAGGGAATATGGAGAAAAAAAATTCTAAGAACAAGAAGTATATACTAGATATGACAGTTAAAAATATATAACCCTATGCTCTGTGGTAAAAGTTGTCCTGTAAATTTAATGAACAAACTTAGTTACAGGTATGGTTTAACTGAACAGTAATGTTAAAACTCAGACAGAAGAGAAAAATATATGTGACTAATTCTGATAGTTATATATTCAACCAAAGGTATGAAACAAAACAATTTTACTTCACCTCAGCTTCATGCTACAGACATTAGACTCTTCAGTTGACCAATATTTCCACATGGACTATGAACAGTAAAATAATCTGTATATTGCATATTGTTTGTCTTTCCTCTAATTCAGTTATATTTGACAAGGTTAAAAGAGCCTTGCCAAATCTGTAGCATGTCAGATAAATCTAATTCTAGCCGACCCATCACCAACCACTTTCTACTTAGAGATTCTCAGACATGTGCATGGCTCGATGTCCAAGTGGGGACCAGTGAGGAGTAGTGTTCCTCAGGGGTCAGTACTGGGACCTGTACTGTTCATCTTTGTCAGTGACATGGACAGTGGGGTTGAGTGCACCCTCAGCAAGTTTGCCGATGATACCAAACTGTTGCGCAAGGTAGACACACTGGAGGGGAGGAATGCCATCCAGAGGGACTTGGACAGGCTGGAGAGGTGGGCCCAAGCCAACCTCATGCAGTTCAACAAGACCAAGTGCAAGGTCCTACGTCTGGGTCGGGGCAATCCCAAGCACAAATACAGGCTCGGCGCGGAATAGCTGGAGAGCAGTCCTGAGGAGAAGGACCTGGGTGTGCTGATTGACCAGAAGCTCAACATGAGCCAGCAACATGCAATCACAGCCCAGAAGGCCAACCGTACCCTGGGCTGCATCAGAAGAAGTGTGGCCAGCAGGTCAAGGGAGGTGATTCTGCCCCTCTACTCCACTCTTGTGAGACCCCACCTGGAGTACTGCATCCAGCTCTGGAGTCCCCAACATAAGAAGGACATGGACCTGTTGGAGTGGGTCCAGAGGAGGGCCATGAGGGTGATCAGAGGGCTAGAGCACCTCTGCTATGAGGAGAGGCTGAGAGAGCTGGGGCTGTTAATCCTGGAGAAGAGAAGGCTCTGGGGAGACCTTATTGCAGCCTTCCAGTACCTAAAGGGTACAGGAGAGCTGGGGAAGGACTTTTCTCTAGGGCATGTAGCGATAGGATGAGGGGGAATGGCTTTAAAGTGTAAAAGGGCAGGTTTAGATTGAACATTAGGAAGAAGTTTTTCACTTTGAGGGTGGTAAGGCACTGGAACAGATTGCCCAGAGAGGTTGTTGAGGCCCCATCCCTGGAGGTGTTTAAGGCCAGGCTGGACGTGGCCTTGGGCAACCTGGTCTAGTGGGAGGTGTCCCTGTCTATGGCAAGGGGGTGGGAACTTAAACCATTCTATGATTCTGTGATTCTATGATTCCATTTAACTGTAGATTTACCTGCACATATAATTTCACCTCTCTTTATATAACAGATAAACTGATGATCTATGTCTCTCTTACATGACACTCAGACGGCAAAATAGCCGTCTGAATAAAGGTTTCTAGGCAGTCATGATGAACCAGCAATGACCATCTTAACTTCTGTGGTCCAGTCAGCGGTTTAGGTCTCTACTTTCCCAAGACATAAGATGAAAATACGTTACCTCGTATTATTTGTGTGTGATTTTCCTTAAGTACACAGCATTCGTGTCACAGGTGATCATGAAGCTGTGAAAACGAGATCCTGTAGCCATATGAAAAACGGGCACACGCACGTCACATCACTCCTGACCGAGGCCTTTGATGCAGATAACTCTACGTACTATTCGTATACACTCTTGCTTTTGCAATATTATGTGGATCTTCTGCTGTGTCTTATTTTCCATATGGCTACAGTTATTTAGTTTAGAGAACATACAGACATTATTCTTGTAACTTTTGAATTTTTATGTCTTTTCAAAGATTTTGGAAATTTTTTGGCTGAAGAATTTACAAAGAGAAGGTGCCTTTACTATGTAATAAAATAGATGGGTTTATGGGAATATGTCTGGATGTAGGGATTGTGGTTTTTTTTAACGGGTCAGTGGAAAACTTTATACTTTTAACATTGGTAATAGACAATAAAGATTTACAAAATCTAATGTAATATTTAGCTAGCTTATTTGAATGTTAATCCACATAACTTCTAAAGGACTATCTGAAACTATGACATTAAACTTTATACCAAGTTTCAATTTCAGTGTTAAAAGAAGTGTTTAGTTAATTTTTTCTTTCTTTTAATTAGTAATTTTAAATGTGCATATAACATTCTATTTACAAATTCTAACAGAAATAACAGTGATTTACAGTGTCCACTCTCCTTCAAATGGTATTAACAATGTGACCTAAAAAACTATGACCGATTGATAGGCTAAATTCGTGTGGACAGAAAAGTGTGAGTGTTAAAATAACTATTGTGAAGAAAGACAAATTCTTTACATCTTATGTGTCATAGAATCACGGAACAGTTGGGGTTGGAAGGGACCTTTGAAGGTCAGCTAGTCCAACCCCCTTGCAATGAGCAGGGACATAGAATCACAGAATCGTCTAGGTGAGAACATCTTCAACTAGGTCAGGTTGCTCAAAGCCCCTTCCAACCTGACCTTGAGTGTTTCCAGTGATGGGGCACCTACCATCTCTTCATCCAACCTATTCCAGTGTTTCAGCACCCTCATTGGAAAAAACTTTCTTCCTTGTATCTAGTCTGAATCTATCCTCTTTTTGTTTAAAACCATTACCCTTTGTCCTATCGCAAAAGGTCCTGTTAAAAAGTTTGTCCTTATCTTTCCTCTAGGCTCCCTTTGAGTACTGAAAGGCTACAATAAGGTCTCCCCAGAGCCTTCTTTTCTCCAGGATGAACAACCCAACTCTCTCAGCCTGTCTTCATAGGAGAGGTGCTCCAACCCTCTGATCAATTTTGTGGCACTCCTCTGGACCTGCTCCAACAGGTCCGTCTTTCCTGTGCTCAGGGCTCCAGGGCTGGATGCAGTACTCCAGGTGGGGTCTCACGAGAGCAGAGTAGAGGGGCAGAACCACCTCCCTTGACCTGCTGGGCATACTTCTTTTGATGCATCCCAGGATATAGTTGACCTTCTGGGCTGCAAGCCCACATTGTTGCCTCATGTAGAGGTTTTTATCCACCAGTACCCTCAAGTCCTTCTCTCTTGGCAGGGCTGCTCTCAATCCCTTCATCCCCCAGCCTGTATGGATACTGGGAGTTGCCCCAGCAGAGGTACAGGATGTTGCAATGTATGTCAGTTACAATTTACAATTACAAATGTTAGGATTAAGAAAATAAATTGGGTGACTAAGGAAGCTTATTCCTAACAGTGAATGGGATTTGAAAGTATCTGGTCTACTGAGCCTGAAGCAATCATAAAAGCGTTAGGTGATTATAAGTTGATTTTTCTAGGACAGTGTTTTAGGAGGTACAATTGCATTTGACAATGAACTGCAAAATTGGATCACTACATTACAAATTTAGGGTGAAAATTTGAGTACTTCTGGGACTAAAGTTTGTTATTTAAATTCTTGCTTTATTAAATTCCCACATTTAAAATCAGACACATATAATAAAAATGTACATTTCCATCAATAGCAAAGCCAGCTAACTATAACAAATTCATATCCTTGGAAGGAATATTTTCAATTAACATATTCACTGGTTTAACAGTCTTTATTAAAGATATTCTTCTAATCTTTTTAATTCTACTGCACAGCTGACAATACCTATGTTTTGATCCAGGTGCTCAAAAGACAAAAATTGCTATATTATTACAGACTTCTTAACGTAGTATTAATTTTACACTAAGTAGGAATTTTCCCTTTGAAAAAGTTTTCCGTGACATTTGAATTGGTATGCTCTTTGAAAGTCCTCAGAATTTTCATGTTTGTATTGATGGATTCAGTCCCTAAAGGAGATACCCACAATTTGTTTTGCAATTAATCATGTTCTGTTAAAACAATATTTGCATTAAATTAATGGCGGTTCTTATATAAATCATAGCATGGAAATGTCTTTTGAACTACTACCACTGCAAAATGGAATTATACTATTGATTTTTCATTCTGACAGGTTAGTAGGACACAGTTCAAATAAGCTCTAATTGAAGCCAAGAATAGGACGAATCTATTCAAGCATCAAGAATAGAACAAAATACTGATTTAGTAGAACAGCAAATTAACAAGCTAGGGGACCTGTCTGCAGATCACATTTCATATAAGATTAATTCCTGGTGCTCCAGAATGGATTGAAACATGCAATTACAATAATTAGCTGCAATTTTGCCCCCTACCAGGATTCAAGAGTGGGAAAGTTACTTTATGAAATGATTGCTCCTCAGAGAACCTGTGAAAATAAATTCAAAGAGGAGGAAATATATAAAGAAGCTAAGAAGCTACTTACTGCAGAAGTTCAGGGTTCTCTGCCGCTTGACTGACAGTGCATAGGAATGATACCTGCCCATGTCATTTCATAGTGTTTATTACAAATCACTACTTCTCTCACAATTTGTAAAGCAGACAGGATGAATCAAGTAAAAAGAGAAAGACCAGATCACCTTTCTTGTTATTTGATTAGCCATATACCATTACCACTACATTTAATGTTCAAAAATTTATATAGGTATAAAATATTTATAAAAGATATCCTATTTATAATTGATATAGGCAACTGGGTTGCAATACTCAAAACACAAAAGAAACAAAAACTGTGTGGAGCTGGATAAAATTCATACTTCCATTGAAATTATTGTAAATTTCCTTCTGATTTTCTTAAGGCCAGTGTTTCACCTTGCCTAGCAGCCTCTACTTTAGTATGGTTTTTTACACATCACAAGCAAAAGAACATATTGTTGCCAAAAGTACTATTTTGAAAAACTGTCATGCTCATTATTCATATTAATGTACCATTTTTTCTACTTTCCACTTGTGTGTGTGCATTTAGCCCTGTCTGATAGAGAGAGAGAGAAAAAAAAAAAGTTACTTTTCGGAAGGAGAGAGCAAGTCAGGACAGGAGATAGACTTTTTTTTAGATATTTTTAATTTTCTTACTGCAAGAATATTAACTCATTTACTTGTCACACCTAAAAATGTCCTGAAGTCTTTGGTTTGGCTTTAAGCTTTAAGGCTTGTCGTGGTTTAGGCTGAATCAGCTACTGGGGACATGTAAGTAAGTGTGTATGAAGGTGTATGAAACAAAACTGGAGGGGAAAAAAAAATCACTCAGATAAGATAAAACCAAGTTTCATGCCATCATATCAGTAAAAAATAGAAGAGAGGATGATAGAAAATTATAAGAAAGTATGCTGGAATCTTTCAATACAACTGAGTTAGCAATTCCTCAGTGGATGAGTTATTTAGAAAGATGGTTACTAAACAGTACTAAAATGAGATGGTAGCTAATACCCAATACAACGATTTCTGATTTTCTAATTTTTAAAAACATTTTAAATGAGGAACATTTCAGTTCTAAATCAGCTGAACAACAGTTACTTATGAACAGCATTTATAATTAGATTTGAACTAATACACATATTCTTCAGTATGACCTATTATTGTTGAAAACCTGCATGTTTCAATGTAAAGATATGGAGAGCAGATGTTGAGTGCAATAATGTCGAAAAGAGCAAATGCAGAAAGAAAACAAAAACTCAAACCAACTTCACCATCTGATACAGAAAAATAAAGGGATCCACGCTTTACAGCGTGCAGTAAAATACATTTTCCAATCAAAGGTTTTCAAGCAGAAATAAGAGTGGAACTGGAGCTTCCATAGGCACACTAGGAGAAAATTTAAAGTGTTTTTTTTTGGGCAGGGGAATGGTGTTTGGGTTTGGCAGTGGAGAGGGTTAGTGAAATACAGACCTGAATTAAAGGTACTTCAGAAGTTTTCTTTGTCTTCTCTGCCTCTTATCGAAAGCATCTGCTTTGGAATATTAAGAATTTGTTAAGTACAACCACAACCCCCAAGCAAGCTATACCTTTCTCTTAAAGGGCAGAGAAGAAACGCTATTTAAATAACTGACACTTGTAGTTTGTGCATTTACAAGCTCTTCTATAATACACATCACAACCTCACAAAAAAAACCCCAAAAACAAAACCAAACCCTGTTATATGTTTCTAAATATTTTCAGAGTTTGCACAGTGTACTTTAAGTGAGTAATTAAGAAACACACAAATTCATCCCCAATGGAACCATGCATGTGTCAAAAAATACTAGATACAGTATATTTAGTCTCTATGTAAATAGGCTTTTCCATCTCTGGAGTACCAAGACAATATGATGTGATAAGCCTTATCTGTCCTTCACTGATAGGCTTGAAAGCCACCACTAAGACCAAGACCCAGAACTTATCTAGAATTGAATCCACCTTTCACTGAAGTCAATGGCGAGACTCCTATCAACTTTAACGAGACTGGGCAAGTCACTTAGAGCTCCTAAGTAAAACATCCCGTAATCATAATAAATAAATTTCACATAAAATTCTTGAAAACTGCCAGAGTAAAAGATTTTTTTTTTCTCTGCTGAGCTGTGTTTCATAATTGTACAGTTTTTTTGTTTTGTTTTTTTTACTTCCACATATCTGTATAATATATTTTCAAATTGGTTGATGAAAGTAGAATAAAAAAAGATGGTGCATTTCAGGAGCTGTTCTTAATGTATTACTTTCAACACTTCTATGATCCGAGATGATCCTAGTCTTATAGTTAGGCTGCTTTTTTTTTTTTTTTGAGATTGTACTAATTTTATGTTTCTTGACATGTCTTTAAAATCTTGTAAGAGAAAGAAGGATGCATCACCTAATTGCAGTTTGATTTAGTTATTCTTCTCTTAATAAATATTGTATTTATATGTGCTTTCCTGTGCAGGCAATAAGGAACAAAGAATTAAGAAAAGAGTGTATTATCATAACAAAGGATGAAGCTGGAAATCAAGTCTCAGAGATGTTAAAAGTAAAATAGGAGAAGAAAATAATCTCTACATCTGATATAAAATATTCTAATAACAAGATGACATAAATTTATAACACTTCTTCAACATTTTATATTTTTTATAATTTTTCAACATATTATTTCAGTTAACAATAATAATGGCAATTGGCAAGATATCTACAAAATATCTACATTCACCTTTCCCACTTACCGAGAATTTTTATCTCCAAAACATAGAATGTGATCACGATGTTAAATCAACAAATCATGGTCTGACTCAGTTTTAGCTCGCAGGCTTCTGAGTTTAGGAAGCTTTTCAAAAATATTTCTAAGTCACACTGGTCTCCTGAAAACTTAATTCACATTTCTTAAAAGGACATTATCTAAGGATACAATCAAAAGTAAAAATACATAATAACAGAATTCTATTTCTCTGTATGCAAATCTCTAGATCCTTGCATGGCAAGTCTTGTTGAACTTTAATCTTCAGATTCTACCTTTTCAGTTTGTGGAAAAAAAAAATTTTGAATAGATGTAACTGAAGGAAATATGTCCAAAGGATTCATACATGATTAAGTAACTCACACTGATCCATACTATATATATACCAACAACATGTATAACAATTTGCCTGAAATACACAAAGGCAGAACTTCTGTTTGTTTGTCCACTTTGTTCCGAGGTTGAAGGTAATGTGAAGGGGCTTAAATTTTGTGTATTTTACAAGAAAAAATAATACCACCACAAAATAATATGTATGACTTTGTCTCCTTGCTTGCCCATTACAGAAATAATGATCAAATACTAATATGTTCTTTTTTATGTACGAATAGACCTTGTAAAAACTAGGTTGTGTAATGTTTATACCCTCCCTGTTGCACAGTATGTACCTGAGGCAACCTAATGTGGATTCAGTACTTCAAATAGTCAAATAACTGTTTTTTTTAATTTACACCAGAGTAATTCATTTTTAGTGCAGAAGAACAATATCATTCCAGCTGAGAGGAGTGACTTATTAGTGTGATTACAGTGGAGTATGATTAACAGATCTCTACAGAAAAGAGATACCTTATTACTATTTTGTCACCATATACTGCAGTGTAAAGACAATTGAAAGATTCTTTGACATGAGATTTTCTTTTTCTTACCTTTCCTTTAAGCAAATTTACTAACTTTTTCATTTGGTTACTTGATAACAGCTAAATAATAAAGCAAGAATGTGAAGTTGAGATGAAGATCAACTCTAGTCACTGCTATAGAGTTCATACATGTAGATTTATGCATTCCTGTCTCCTGTTATTTAGACTCCATGCACAACACTACAAAATCAAGTCTTCCCACATTTTGCAAAGTTATTCAGTCTTTGAAGACTGTATACTCACTTTACTTACTTCATTTTTACTTAACTAGGAAAAAAACCCAATGTATTTTGTTTCAGATTTAAGTGAATTTAGCAAATATATTTAGGCAGGTGAATGCCTAAATATGAATCATATTTTTACCACCAGTATCCTTGATGTCTCTAATCCAGAGAAAACTCAAGAAATATAACAGAAAATAAATGGTTCTTCATAGCTTTTTATCTGTACATTCCTGTTCTCTTCCAATTTAAACAGGGGGAAAAGGTATTCTTAGAACTAAAATAAGGCCAGCTGTTAAAAAGAAAAAAATGTGCAAAGTGTTTGGCAAATATTAATTTATGTTAGTTTACATTCATATTAGCCAAAGATCAAAGTAATTATGAAGTCCCTAAACCTAATTACAGCAGGTACTTCAGAAAAAAATTGCCAAGGCGTAGAGCATACCTAGTGAACATCACATAAGTACTTTTGAAATAAATATTCAAGAAGAAGCAATAACATTTTAATTAGAACTAACCAGTCATGTTTACACTTGCCTAGCAAAAGAACAACGGGAAAACAAGCATGCAAGATACACCTTAAATATTTCTGGTTCTTTACACATCAGAAATCAAAACAAACAGAAACTTTGTACATTAAGTTAGTCAAGCTCTCAATGAGGTTGTTACTAATAGAATTAACCCCTTGCTTGCAGATAAACCTTAATGCACCAGGGGAAGGTCTTAAAATAGGAGAGTTGAAGTTGATTATCTCAATGTGAAATATTGGTGAGCTCTGCTGAACAGCTCTTCATGCCCTTAAAATAATCTCTTCTTTTCGGCAAATAATTTCATTAAGATATGCTAATTTAAAAATAAGTTTTGTTGCCATGTTGAGTGTCCCCAAATGAAGAACATGACATATACAAGCTGACTGCAAACATGCAGTTCCTAGATCCAATTCAAGAAACGTGAGGATGAGAAGTTACTAGTCCTCAAAAGGTTGATACTTGAGGGATGGCTGGAGGCAGAAAAAGAAGCCTCATGCTTAATTCATCATTGCCAGTCTGTTTGTTATTAACTGATAGTTGTTGGCAGTTATGAAAGGAAAGAAAAATAGTGATTTCCAGCAGCATGAGGAAAGAAAAAACTTTGTAACTTTCATGAAGGTCATTTGAGTATTGAATTATTTTAACAAATAAAATAATTAAAAGTGAAGGACTTTTCCTTCACAGGGGCAGAACAAATAAACAGATTGATGCTGTGATTTAAGAATATTCAGGTAGTCAAGTATATTGTCTGAAACAGTCCAGAGAACCATTATATTCTTAGCAAGCACTAGAAAACCTTGGCTGAACAGTACTGCCTATTTTTCTGTCTTAGAAAACATAAAAATATTTAGGACTTGATGGTACAATATAAAGAGATCCTTGAGCTAGGAGCTACAAAGCTATTGTATTGGCATAGCACAGCATAGTAGAAAACACAGAAAATAGTTCTGAAAGCCATGTGACTGTATTTGTGTAATGATAATAGCTGCAGTTTAAGCAGAACTAATTAGCTGATCCACTGAAATGACCATACTGAGACCAGAATGGAGCTAGTTTGGAGATCTGTAACATTGCAATATTGATATGTTATAGCAGTTTTATTTCTGTCTCTCGGAAGACATGCTCTTTTCTGGGTGTGCACAGCTGAAATTCTAGATTTACAGAGTGGATCTGGAAGGTCGGTAGCTGCATTTGTATGGTGTCATATTTGAGCAAAGACAGCTTCTACTCTAGGTTCAAATCAGGCTTCTATGAGGGCAGTTAAAGAACTCTTGCTCTCTGTTTCTGGTCATGGGACTAGCTTGTGTAGCTCAGATCTAGAAGTACCTAAATTTATATAAAGTAGAATTTTACTGAAATCTGATAAACACAAATTGTCACCACTCTGAAACCTTCTTTTAAATAAGTCAAAAGAAATGAGGAATGATGTATTCAAATAAGAGTCTATGAATGCCTGTATGAAAATCAATTATGGTTTTAAAACAACATAGGGGAGATTAGGAGGCTACAATATTTTCCTCAGTACCAAATCAGCTAGTGGGAGGAACTGTTCTTACTTTAGGAAGGAAGGAGACTAGTTGACATCTTTACTTGTTTACATTCATAGACATTATGACAGAATATGCAATCATCTACTTAATTATTAACCCATTTGGTAAATTTTCCTTACATTAAGCAAAAGTGATGATGGATTTTGACAGGTGTGGGCAATAAATAATTTTCTTGCTTTACTTAAACAGTGTTTAGAAATGGCTCTGTTGCACAGAGATGAATAGAAACTCTTCTGAAGCAGAAGAGTTACTCTTATGCATAAATCATACAGAAGATCTGAACTTCAGTTTTCACATTCTCTTCTTACTATCAAGTGATAGATACAAGTGCCGAAGACATACCTAAAATGACACTTCCAGACATAAGGAAGTGCAGAGAAAACTGGTGATGAAATTCCAAAACTAATGCTGATCCACTACACCAGTATTCATACCACAGCAGTAACAGATGTATTGTCTGTGCCTGTAGCTTCTTCGCAGTGCTTGACAATTTGGGCAAATCATCACAGAGTTTGTTTTCTAGACTGCTGCTGTTTTATATAGTGTTAAGGGCTGAGCTGTAAGCAAGAGTAGCAAATTCTAATACAATGAAACCTTATAATACCTCTGAACTTTTGCTGAATGGGATTTGTGTGAAGTCCCATCATTCTGGGTTTAGCTCACTGATCAAACCTAACCATCTCCTCCTGTTATGGTGAGATAATCTGTGTCGCTGGAATTATTCTCACAAATTTAGACAACTGTGGCTTAGCAAGTCACCTTAGACCCTTCAGGGTCGGGATGCCATTCAGAGGGACTTGGACAGGCTTCAGAAGTGTGCCCATGTTAACCTCATGACGTTCAAATAGGCCAAGTGCGAGGTCCTGAACCTGGGTCGGGGCAACCCCCGCTCCCAACAGGCTGGGGAATGAAGGGTTTGAGAGCAGCCCTGCCAAGAGAGAAGGACTTGAGGGTACTGGTGGATAAAAACCTCTACATGAGGCAACAATGTGGGCTTGCAGCCCAGGAGGCTAACGGTATCCTGGGATACATCAAAAGAAGCGGGGCCAGCAGGTTCAGGGAGGTGGTTCTGCCCCTCTACTCTGCTCTCGTGAGACCCCACCTGAAGTATTACATCCAGCCCTGTAGCCCTGAGCACAGGAAAGACATGGACCTGTTGGAGCAGGTCCAGAGGAGTGCCACAAAAATTATCAGAGGGATGTATTATTGTATTATTTGAAACACCTTTGAAATACACCCTAGTCAATATATTTCTGGGGTCACTAAGCCCCCGTTGTTCTAAAGCTATTTGGCTATTAAAATGAATTAAATAGCCAATAAATGTTCCAAATGATAGATTATCTTTTTAAGGTAAATATAATCATCATAAAGTAGAATGTAACTGCACTAACCTACAGATGCCTGGCTTGTTTATTGACAAAATAAACCAATTCTGTAAACCTTGATCTCCTAAAATTCTAAGCCTAAAAAGATGTATTTAAAGTTTAAGAAATTAATACGCAGCTAAAATTAGAGAATTAAATCATTGCAATATTTTCTAGCACCAATATCCAATGCAAGTATCTCAGAAATTTCCCTTAAAAGTTTTAACGTTCCTTAAAAATCCATGAATGAAAATTGTCTCTGTGGCAAGTTCTCTATAGCTTTTCACTTCTTCAGTACTGTCAGAAGATTTCCAGAGAGGCTGAGACTTGTCTATTAAGCACAGGTAAAAAGGGAAAGTAAGGCAGTCTTATGCTCTCTCTCTTCTATAAGAAAAAGGAAGAAGAGATGTTTATTGTAGGCTGGCACTATTGCAGCAGTGATATGAAAAAAGAAGAGAGAAGCCCGGCTAGAGTCCTAGCTTTTCTTACTGGTGCTTGTCAATTAGTGGGCTTGATCTGTGACAAACAGCTACTCTGTGAAATGTAGAGGTATTAAAGGTGAGAAGGAGAACTCCACTGCTGGATACAGAATGTTTTGGAGAAAGTGATTGGATTTTTTTCCCTTCAGGTCCCTTTCTCTGAAGCAGTTCTTTGGAGTTTTCCCGCAAGACAATGCGAGTCTAGCTTTCAATTTAGTCGGTAAAATTTCGGTTTCCCATATTATTTCATCTATCAACATATGCCTTGAATGTCAATTTTAAAAGAAAAGAAAACAAGCACGTCAATATTAATTTGAGTCTTCTTATAAAGACCTGGGTGTTTTGTTTTTTTTTATTGTGTGGGTTTTTTGTGGGTTTTTTTTATTATTATTTATTTATTTAAGTGTGTTCCTTTAAGTGTGTCTATTAAACTAACCTAAAATAACCAAGTAATCTGACAATACATACACCTATACATATATCATGACTGTCCATTAAACAAAAAAAAAGAAAGAGCATGGTAAACCAAACCCAAAATTTCATTAGAAAATAATGCAAAGAAAGAAACAATTGAATAAAAGCATAAGGTTGGCAGAGTTTCTACAAAGTGATAACACCAGTGTAATTTATACAGACATTGTCAAGCTCTTATGCTACAGAATGTAAGAAATGGTAGCTTTTATTTTACAGAAAAAAAGTTCAAAACCTCTGAAAGATTTCTGCCTAACCTTCCATGTACTGGAGCTCAGTATGCAGCTAAACACAGTACAGCGGGGAGGGGGTAAGGGGGGGAAGAAGAAAAGAGCACAGGGGAACAGGGGACAAGCAGAAAATGGCAAAGTCATGTAGGTCCCAGATCTCAGAGAGGCTCAGGCTGCAGAACAAAAGATCAGTTGGCTGAGGTAGATGATGAGAGGCCAGAGGGACCAAACCAGCTGAGGTGGAGAGCCAGAGGATGATTGCGGGTATAATGCTGATATAGATGAATAAAAACCTTCACTCTCAGAACTGATGTAAAATTTCTTCACCACCCTTCCTAGGCAAAATAAGTCACGGTTCCCACAGGAATGTATTTATCAAATCCATACTGAATAAATATGCTTTCCAGCAAAGTGCATGAACTTTGCCTAACATGAATGTTTTCACAGGACTATTTTGAGTGGGGGAAGGAGCTTCACTAATGTAAGTGGGGTTATTTACCAGAAAGGGTAAAAGTACCCTCAAAACCTCAGCCAAATAAGTCTGAAATATTTTGCCCTGTCATCACTGGGATCTGCTTTTGCATTCCATTTCATGTCAGCTTGCCAGGCTGTGAAGCCATGACATGCTGCTCCTGCACCTGGCACAGACAGAGCTCAGTTTGAACTTTCACTCAGAAGCTGTGAACAGACTTTAGGAGAAGCAGAATTTAGGGAAAATTCTGACTTTAAAAATATATTGCACTGTAAACCCATGGTCTGTACTCTCAGTTAATTAAAAAAATATATAATTGTCATACAGACCACTTGCTCTTATATAATTTAGGCATTTAATAAATTTTGTTTGTTTTATGAAAGAAAATTTCCTTTTCTTCTCAACTTGAGAAATACAATCCCAATAAGTCTGTACTTCATACTGATACAAAGAGCAACTATACAACATACTTGTTAGAGAAGTATTTATTAATAATTAATATATGAAAGGGTAAGAAACATGGCGTGTGGGAGAAATGGTATCTTACAGACAACTGCGAATTAACTAAGATTTAGAGTAATACTTTTTCCCATGCAAATTCTACTGCTATGTTCTATTAATTAATGTAATTGATAACAGTTATAAAGATATCTGGCATTTTAATAATGCAGATATGTCTTTTGCTGTCAGAAGGGAAAATTAAAACAGCTAGAAGTCTTTTATTTGCAGAGTTAGCTGGAGAGGAAATTAAAATAAAGCTGGTAATAAATGAGCAATACATTCGATTTAAGCGATCACAGATGTGGGTCACAGGGGTAAGAAGACACAGAGAAGGATCATGACATTCTTAAAACTGTGTTTCTTTCTAGACGTATTATAAGCAAGTGGAAACTCATACTCATGGTCTTGGTAGCTCATAATGCTATCATTAATACAAAGATTTACAATATATTTGATATTGCTACCCTTAATGAACAGTAAAAATACCAAAGCAACCACTGAACAAGTTATGCTTTGCATAGAGATCCTTTTTATTTAACTGCGTATACATGGATTCCATATTTTAAAGGAATTTACTCTGATGTTATATAGTCAGTATGCCAGGTACTTAAAGGAAAACATACACTATTTTAATTAACTGTGATCTGGGCTACATAAAGAAGTTAAGTAGCTCTGACCACTACAGGAAAGTGAGAATTTCACATGGAGAAGAAGATCTGGAATGGATAATTGTCTCAAACAAACATTGAAAAATGAAAAGATGAGCATTCAAAGCAAGACACAAAAAATCTTGTATTTCCATAATACGTGTGCTTAGGTCTTGTGGGTATCTCTGGTGTGAAGAGAGAAAATATTTAAATGTTTCTTGATACTTTGTCTATTATTTTATAATGTAGC